>NC_069117.1:56854761-57191761 GCF_025612915.1 Magallana angulata
GATCCTATATATTCCAGTTCTTTACATCTTCTGCCGGGTATTTATTTTTCATCATTGTTAATATAACGAGGATGGAATTCAAAGTTTTTTTCACTTCTCTATATTAATTTTCATAGCGGGGCCCTTCCTGACTGGTCAGTTTTCTAGTTTTATGTGAATTTCACTTTTTATTTAAGGGAGAACTCCTGGCTGTAGTAGGACCAGTTGGTTCTGGAAAGGTTTTTATCTTAGTAATATTCTGTATTCTTTTACACATACATTTCTCAATTGTTGTTCCTACATTATATGTATAGACTGCAAAAGAGTTTCAAAATAGAATTTCAAAATATATTTTCCCCAACAGACATCTCTCCTGTTGAGCCTGCTTAAAGAGCTTCCACCCGAGACAGGACAGGTGTGTGTACAGGGTACGGTGGGGTACATGGCTCAGACGCCGTGGGTCATGTCTGGAACATTTCAGGCCAACGTCACATTTGGAGAGAATGTTGAGCAAGAAAGATATCGCCAGGTGTTGCATGCCTGTGCTTTATACAAGGTAAAAATAGGCTTAGTAATCGTTTAGTTGTAGAGCACATAGATCAGTGGTCATAGGTGTTAGACCAGTAACCAAAAGGTCACTGGTTCAAACCCTGCTTTGGTCACATGTTCTTGTTTTGTGCACTTTGACAAGGCACTTAATCTACATTGCTTCAGTCCACCTAGCTGGAATTGGTACCGGCTTGTGCTTGGAATGAACCAGCCATCCATGAGGAATCAACAATTCTCGTCCACTTAGTACCAAGGAAACCGGGGATAAACACCTGCCTTATGCGCCTTAATGGCACGGGAAAGGATTTAACTTTAACTTATCCTTTAGTTAGCTGCTATATAAATGATCAGCAGTAGACTTTTAAGTCAAAATCCTTTTCATCATAAGTCAAGCCATTATTAGTTAATGATCATTAACTGTTAATGTAATAAATGTAGTCCATGGTTTACCCTCTTCACTCTAGCTTCCAAGGATATTAATGCAGCACATTCTCTGTCCAAGGATATTAATGCAGCACATTCTCTGTCCAAGGATATTAATGCAGCACATTCTCTAGGTTCAAGTGATGTAATTCATTTAATAATATAAAAATGTATCAAAAAATTCCAAGATTTCTCCTTTGAAATGCCCTTTCTAGCTTGTCAGGTTTCAATACACTAGCTGCTAAAAATATAAAGAGTCAGGGGCTATTTTCCTGTAAAATTGTATAGGATGTGCTGTATATCAAGTTCTGATTGAGGGATGCTTACTCTCTGTAGGACCTGGAGCTGATGAGACTGGGGGACCAGACCTTGGTCGGGGAGCGAGGCTTGTTGCTGAGTGGTGGTCAGAAGGCCAGACTTACACTCGCAAGGTACTCACAGTTCTATGGGGGCTCAATAAGGTGAATTTCATGGGTACTTCTCACCTTGAAATTAACATATCTAACAAATTATGAAACACATTCTTGGGCTCAATAAGGTGGATTTCATGGGTACTTCTCACCTTGAAATTAACATATCTAACAAATTATGAAACACATTCTTAGCCAAATACATGTACAAGCAATTCCATGAAATACATCCCAACAAACCTTTGAAAATGTGAAAGTCCATAAAAAATAGCTCCTACAAAAAATGAATCCACAGGTTTCAAAATTATTCGGTATTAAGAGGGCTTGATGGCTGTGGCTTTTTTTTACACTGTATTGATCCCCTTTACAGGAAGAGTTCCAGAAATAATTAAAGAAACATCCAATTAAAAAGATAAATTATTATGGATATTTACTTAAATTATTATAATTTATAGTTTAACAAATCATGTGTTGACATTTTTAAAGATCTGCATGATGGTTAATTTGTTGACCATCCAGCTCCTTTATGGTTTTAATGTTTTCTAATGATTCTCTTCCAATCTATGTAGGGTGAAAATGTAGCATGGATTAATTTCTGACTTTAAGAAAAACCCAACTTGAATTCATTTTGAAATTAAAGATGAAGACTGACCATGCTCTTAATTCTTTTTTGATTGATAGGACGGTGTACAGGGAGGCAGATGTGTACCTGCTGGATGATCCCCTGGGGGCAGTGGACACTGAGGTTGGGAGTCACCTGTTCCAGAGGTAAGAGAGAGAGAGAGAGAGAGAGAGAGAGAGGGTTTGTACAGGGATCAAGGCAGATGTGTACCTGCTGGATGATCCCCTGGGGGCAGTGGACACAGAGGTGGGAAGTCACCTGTACGTTCCAGAGGTGAGAGAGAAAGAAAAAGAGAGAAAGAGTGTTACTTGAGAGAGAGAGAGAGAATAAAATGCTGATGTCTTTTGTTTTAGATGTATTTGTGAGATGTTGAGAGGGAAGACCAGGATTTTGGTGACTCATCAGCTGCAGTATCTAAGGTCAGCTGACAGAATTGTTGTTCTGAACGAGGTATGTTCCACTCATTTTACCAATACTGTAGGCAGCAATGAAGCTTATTCTCAGTCATCTTTGTAGTTATAAATATTCTTTGCTTAATGTCGAATATGACATATTTCCGATTTTTTCTTACGTTTCTTTGACTTTGATTTGTTAAAGATGATACCAATAACTATGATATGTTACTGTAGGGTAGAGTAGTAAGTGTTGGAACTTATGATGAACTCGTGAAACAGGGGACAGAATTCTCCTCCATCCTTACCAAGCATGACAAAGACATGGAAGAAAAAGATGAGAGTCAGGAAAAATCCATCAATGAACAAGGAGAGAAGGTAGGTTCCTGATCTTGAAATGTCAACTGACCTTAGATAACACTAAAAATATGTCAAACTGGAACTAGAAAAAAATAGAAAGAAGTCCAAGACCATTGATCAGAGGATAAATTTCTTTTTCTGTAGAGTACTGAGGCGTTTGATGATGGTGAATTTGTGGAGACTGGGGACGTTGGTTGGAATGTGTACAAGGACTACTACCTCTCCGGTCGGCCATGGCTGTATCTACCGCTCACCATGTTCCTTCTTCTGATTGCCTATGTCAGTGAGAGTAGCTAACTAGCAGTGCAAGTCTGAGTGTGGGTGTGGATGTGAAGGAGGGGGGACAGATTGAATCCATGATATGCAAAATATTTGAGCATCTAATAAAGTGAAACTTATCCAGAAAATACACTGAATTTCCTTTAGTGAATATGTATGTGATCACATCACAATGTAAATAAATCATAGATGTGAAATATATACATCAGTACCTAAGAAATCTTTGCAAAATTTTTGGAGGGATTTTACAGTGATATACATGTAGATACATGTATAAACATTTACATTGTGGGAGAATGAATGTTTGAGGATGGCTTGATTATAAGGTTTTTATTACACAATTTCTACAACATATTTCTGAGTATCTATTAAAGGTGTCAGGGTAGTCTCTACGTGACTACCTATAGAGTAACCTAGATTTAAATATAAAATAATTTTTATAAAATTCCAGGCTGCTAATGGATATGGAAACTGGCATCTAGCTAAATGGTTAGTAATGTGTAAACTACCTTTTTCAAAGTATATCTGTACTGATTGCTCATGTATAAACTTTGACTTTTCCTATATCTGTGGGTGTTGTGAGTCATGCCAGTCAATATATACATGTATGAACACAAGTACCGGTAGTTATATTTTACTTCACACTTGTAATTTCTTAATCTCTTGGTTC
This sequence comes from Magallana angulata, assembly GCF_025612915.1. NCBI lineage: Eukaryota > Metazoa > Mollusca > Bivalvia > Ostreida > Ostreidae > Magallana > Magallana angulata. Next base: position 56,858,446 of record NC_069117.1, read on the forward strand.
CAGGGCTGAACTCTCAAATTCTCTAAACTTAAGGACACAAAATGGATCTTATCCACTTTATCCAGTGATTGATACATTGAACCAAACACATGGACTTTACACAACATACATGTACAACATAACACCCCATCTACAGACCAGCAACTTTACCACCGAGGGGTCCCTGATCACCGTCCAGGGAGATGAGTTGATGCAGCAGTACCTGGTGGCCATGTCTGTCTTTGTGGTGGGAATCAGCCTCTTCAGTCTGGTGTACTTCAGAATGTCAGTCATCATCAGCAAGAGACTTCACAACAACATGTTCCAAGTGGTGATGGGGGCCAAGACTCATTTCTTTGACTCAAACCCTGTGGGTAGGGAAATATACATAAAATCTATGCCTGTCTGTCGTTTCTCGATAAGACCAATGGATGGTTTTGATATACATGTACATGTACTTTATACAGGAAAAATGTTCCCCCTTTTTTTTATTTTTGCTCTTTTTGCCCTTGTTGTCGAGGCAAAATTAAGACTGGGCGAATTCCAATGTTTCACATCTCTCCTTAAACACATGCAATTGTGTCTGGGCAAATTAAAGATGGGGCTAAACTGCGTCTAGAAGGACAAAAATAACAAGTGAAAATAACCCTATGTTCATAACCTAATAACTTTGTATCTTTATGTTATAGTTTGTCTGCTGAGGATTCAAGAGACTATTTCTGAAGATGTGACACCATCTTGTCTTTCTGTCTTACTGGTATTCTTATGGTCACCCTTAAGCTTGACTTTAATCATGCTGTCGATCTCTTTTCAGGTCAGATACTGAACAGATTTACACGAGACTTGGGTTTGATAGATTCACTCATACCTTCATTAACAAGCATGGTCATAGAAGTAAGTTCGATCCTTTTCCCAGGAACATATTTTTTTCACACATTAAATATCTGCAATATAATAAAAGAAATCCTTAACTTGAATTTTATTTTTAAAACTCAGGATCTTGGAAACAACTATTGCATACCAATCTTCTTGTATTGATTATATTAAAATCAGTGTCTATATTTTACTATTTGAAGATATAGTAAAGTATGGTTAAAGGGGCATGGTCACAATTTTGGTCAAATTTTATTTTGCTGTTTCTATTATTTACAATTCTTTAGAAATGCGTTTCTAAATGTCAAATGAAATTTGAAAGTCAGTTGTAGAGATATAAGCAAGATACAGAGCTCGCAATTCTTTGTCATGTAAACAAGGCTCATGTCCTGTTTTTGTTTACATAGGTTCAATATACCTGTAAAATTTCTTCATCAAGCTGGTTTGTCTATCTTCTTATATTCATTTTATGCATAAATAAACAATTCCAAACGTCAAAACACATTCAGTTTAGGTCTAAAACTAGAATTTTCACTTGAACATTCAAAATGTAAACAAAAGCTTTGTTTACAAAGCAAAGAATTGTAAGCTCTATAACTTGCTTATAACTAATTTGGTTGCCTATTAAAAAAGCCTTACTGAAGCATTGAAACATAAAATTCCGAAAAATAATTTTTGAACAAAATCGTGACCATGCCCCTTTAAAAAATGTGTCATATTTTTTCAATTGACCTTTAAGACCCATATGTTTATTGTTCTAAATATTAAATATCAGCTCTTTCATTTTGTATTTTAATTTAGATATCTGTTCAATTGGCAATGAAAATTGGTATAACCTGTATCATCAATCCTTTCTTGCTGTTACCTTTGGCTCCCTTGGTTATAGTGCTTTACTTAATAAGATGGTTCTCGTTACCGACTACAAGAAATATGAAACGTTTAGAAGCCATGAGTAAGTAAAATGCAAGTTCAGGGCTGTGTTCAAGATTATAGCAGCTAACTAGTTTGATGTGGCCATTATAATCTTAAACAATATTTTAGTTTATCCATAAGAAGCTTTAACACATACAGTGCATTCAGTAGGACTTGGATACATGTATCTACTTAGAAGCTTCAAAAGCCACTACGATCTTGCATGCAACCTTTGTCAAATCATCTTCTTAAAGTAACAAAACAATGATTTGAGCCTTTATCATGTACAGTTTGTTCAACTCCTTGTTTCTTTGATTAGGGTAGCCAGGAGTCCAATTTAAATCTTAGCATGCATCCTTTGTTCAATCTCCTGTTCTTTGTTAAGCCCAGAGTCCTATCTTCTCCCACATCTCGGACACTCTGGTGGGTCTCCAGTCAATCCGAGCCCTGGGGATGAGTCGGAAGTTCCTGCAGGATTTTGACAGATTCCAGGACCGACACACCAGTGCCTTCTTCCTTTACCTGTCCACCATCCGCTGGTTCAGTCTGCGTTCTCTTTTCATCCTGGATGTCTACTTTGTCCTTGTCATCTTGTTGTCATTGGTTCTCAGGGATAGTAAGTAGTGGTATCAATAACATAGTAAGTAGTGGTATCAATAACATAGTAAGTAGTGGTCCCAGTTAGATGATTGGTAGTGGTCGCAGTAGGATAGTAAGTTGTGGTCCCAGTACAGTAGTAAGTTGTGGTCCCAGTACAGTAGTAAGTTGTGGTCCCAGTACAGTAGTAAGTAGTGGTCCCAGTAAGATAGTAGGTAGTACAGTAGTAAGTTGTGGTCCCAGTACAGTAGTAAGTTGTGGTCCCAGTACATTAGTAAGTAGTGGTCCCAGTACAGTAGTAAGTAGTGGTCCCAGTAAGATAGTAGGTAGTGGTCTCAGTAAGATAGTAAGTAATGGTCCCTGTAAGATAGTAAGTAATGGTCCCAGTAAGATAGTAAGTAGTGGTCCCTGTAAGATAGTAAGTAGTGGTCCCAGTAAGATAGTAAGTAGTGGTCCCTGTAAGATAGTAAGTAATGGTCCCAGTAAGATAGTAAGTTATGGTCCCTGTAAGATAGTAAGTAATGGTCCCTGTAAGATAGTAATGGTCCCAGTAAGATAGTAAGTAATGGTCCCTGTAAGATAGTAAGTAGTGGTCCCAGTAAGATAGTAAGTAGTGGTCCCAGTAAGATAGTAAGTAATGGTCCCTGTAAGATAGTAAGTAGTGGTCCCAGTAAGATAGTAAGTAGTGGTCCCAGTAAGATAGTAAGTAGTGGTCCCAGTAAGATAGTAAGTAATGGTCCCTGTAAGATAGTAAGTAATGGTCCCAGTAAGATAGTAAGTAATGGTCTCAGATAGTAGGTAGTGGTCCCAGTAAGATAGTAAGTAGTGGTCCCAGTAAGATAGTAAGTAATGGTCCCAGTAAGATAGTAAGTAATGGTCCCTGTAAGATAGTAAGTAGTGGTCCCAGTAAGATAGTAAGTAGTGGTCCCAGTAAGATAGTAAGTAGTGGTCCCAGTAAGATAGTAAGTAGTGGTCCCAGTAAGATAGTAAGTAGTGGTCCCAGTAAGATAGTAAGTAGTGGTCCCAGTAAGATAGTAAGTAGTGGTCCCAGTAAGATAGTAAGTAATGGTCTCAGTAAGATAGTAAGTAATGGTCTCAGTAAGATAGTAAGTAATGGTCTCAGTAAGATAGTAAGTAATGGTCTCAGTAAGATAGTAAGTAGTGGTCTCAGTAAGATAGTAAGTAGTGGTCCCAGTAAGATAGTAGGTAATGGTCTCAGTAAGATAGTAAGTAGTGGTCCCAGTAAGATAGTAAGTAATGGTCTCAGTAAGATAGTAAGTAGTGGTCTCAGTAAGATAGTAAGAAGTGGTCCCAGTAAGATAATAAGTAGTGGTCCCAGTAAGATAGTAAGTAATGGTCTCAGTAAGATAGTAAGTAGTGGTCCCAGTAAGATAGTAAGTACTGGTCTCAGTAAGATAGTAAGTAGTGGTCCCAGTAAGATAGTAAGTTGTGGTCCCAGTAAGATAGTAAGTAATGGTCCCAGTAAGATAGTAGGTAGTGGTCTCAGTAAAATAGTAAGAAGTGGTCCCAGTAAGATAGTAAGTAGTGGTCCCAGTAAGATAGTAAGTAATGGTCTCAGTAAGATAGTAAGAAGTGGTCCCAGTAAGATAGTAAGTAGTGGTCCAAGTAAGATAGTAAGTAATGGTCTCAGTAAGATAGTAAGTAGTGGTCCCAGTAAGATAGTAAGTAGTGGTCCCAGTAAGATAGTAAGTAATGGTCTCAGTAAGATAGTAAGTAGTGGTCTCAGTAAGATAGTAAGTAGTGGTCCCAGTAAGATAGTAAGTAATGGTCCCAGTAAGATAGTAAGTAGTGGTCCCAGTAAGATAGTAAGTTGTGGTCCCAGTAAGATAGTAAGTAATGGTCCCAGTAAGATAGTAGGTAGTGGTCTCAGTAAGATAGTAAGAAGTGGTCCCAGTAAGATAGTAAGTAGTGGTCCCAGTAAGATAGTAAGTAATGGTCTCAGTAAGATAGTAAGTAATGGTCTCAGATAGTAGGTAGTGGTCCCAGTAAGATAGTAAGTAGTGGTCCCAGTAAGATAGTAGGTAATGGTCTCAGTAAGATAGTAAGTACTGGTCCCAGTAAGATAGTAAGTAGTGGTCCCAGTAAGATAGTAAGTAATGGTCTCAGTAAGATAGTAAGTAGTGGTCCCAGTAAGATAGTAAGTAATGGTCTCAGTAAGATAGTAAGTAGTGGTCCCAGTAAGATAGTAAGTAATGGTCTCAGTCAGATAGTAAGTAGTGGTCCCAGTAAGATAGTAGGTAATGGTCTCAGTAAGATAGTAAGTAGTGGTCCCAGTAAGATAGTAAGTAATGGTCTCAGTAAGATTGTAAGTAGTGGTCTCAGTAAGATAGTAAGAAGTGGTCCCAGTAAGATAGTAAGTAGTGGTCCCAGTAAGATAGTAAGTAATGGTCTCAGTAAGATAGTAAGTAGTGGTCCCAGTAAGATAGTAAGTAATGGTCTCAGTAAGATAGTAAGTAGTGGTTTCAGTTAGATAGAAAGTATTGATCTTAGTAAGATGGTAAGTAGTAATCCCAGTAAGATAGTAAGTAAGGGTCTCAGGTCCTATCTTCTCCCACATCTCTGACACTCTGGAGGGACTCCAGTCAACCCGTGCCCTGGGGATGAGTCGGAAGTTCCTGCAGGATTTTGACAGATTCCAGGACCGACACACCAGTGCCTTCTTCCTTTACCTGTCCACCATCCGCTGGTTCAGTGTGCGCTCTCTTTTCATCCTGGATGTCTACTTAGTCCTTGTCATCTTGTTGTCATTGGTTCTCAGGGATAGTAAGTAGTGGTATCAATAACATAGTAAGTAGTGGTATCAATAACATAGTAAGTAGTGGTCCCAGTTAGATGGTTGGTAGTGGTCGCAGTAGGATAGTAAGTTGTGGTCCCAGTACAGTAGTAAATTGTGGTCCCAGTACAGTAGTAAGTAGTGGTCCCAGTAAGATAGTAAGTAGTGGTCCCAGTAAGATAGTAAGTAGTGGTCTCAGTCAGATAGTAAGTAGTGGTCCCAGTAAGATAGTAAGTAATGGTCCCTGTAAGATAGTAAGTAATGGTCCCTGTAAGATAGTAAGTAGTGGTCCCAGTAAGATAGTAAGTAATGGTCCCTGTAAGATAGTAAGTAATGGTCCCAGTAAGATAGTAAGTAGTTGTCCCAGTAAGATAGTAAGTAGTGGTCCCAGTAAGATAGTAAGTAGTGGTCCCAGTAAGAGAGTAAGTAATGGTCTCAGTAAGATAGTAAGTAATGGTCCCTGTAAGATAGCAAGTAGTGGTCCCAGTAAGATAGTAAGTAGTGGTCCCAGTAAGATAGTAAGTAATGGTCTCAGTAAGATAGTAGGTAGTGGTCTCAGTAAGATAGTAAGAGGTGGTCCCAGTAAGATAGTAAGTAGTGGTCCCAGTTAGATAGTAAGTAATGGTCTCAGTAAGATAGTAAGTAGTGGTCCCAGTAAGATAGTAAGTAGTGGTCCCAGTAAGATAGTAAGTAGTGGTCCCAGTAAGATAGTAGGTAGTTGTCCCAGTAAAATAGTAAGTAGTGGTCCCAGTAAGATAGTAAGTAATGGTCTCAGTAAGATAGTAAGTAGTGGTCCCAGTAAGATAGTAAGTAGTGGTCCCAGTAAGATAGTAAGTAATGGTCCCTGTAAGATAGTAAGTAGTGGTCCCAGTAAGATAGTAAGTAGTGGTTTCAGTTAGATAGAAAGTATTGATCTTAGTAAGATGGTAAGTAGTAATCCCAGTAAGATAGTTAGTAAGGGTCTCAGGTCCTATCTTCTCCCACATCTCTGACACTCTGGAGGGACTCCAGTCAACCCGTGCCCTGGGGATGAGTCGGAAGTTCCTGCAGGATTTTGACAGATTCCAGGACCGACACACCAGCGCCTTCTTCCTTTACCTGTCCACCATCCGCTGGTTCAGTCTGCGTTCTCTTTTCATCCTGGATGTCTACTTAGTCCTTGTCATCTTGTTGTCATTGGTTCTCAGGGATAGTAAGTAGTGGTATCAATAACATAGTAAGTAGTGGTATCAATAACATAGTAAGTAGTGGTCCCAGTTAGATGATAAGTAGTGGCTTAAGAAAGATAGTAAGAAGTGGTCCTAATTAAAAAGAAAGTAGTGATCCCAGTAAGATAGTAAGCAGTTGTTCCAGTCAGATGGAATGTAGTGGTCCCAGTAAGACAGTAAGTAGTGGTCTCAGATAGTAAGTAGTGGTCCCAGTAAGATAATAAGAAGTGGTCCCAGTTAGATGTTAAATGTAAGTAGTGGTCCCAGTAACATAGTAAGTAATCGTCACAATAAGAGAGTAAGTAATGGTCTGGGATAGTAAGTAATGGTCCCAGTAAGAGAGTAAGTAGTGGTCCCAGTAAGATAGTAAGTAGTGGTCCCAGTAAGATAGTAGGTAGTGGTCCCAGTAAGATAGTAAGTAATGGTCCCAGTAAGGTAGTTAGTAGTGGTCCCAGTTAGATAGAAAGTAATGGTCTCAGCAAAATAATAAGTAGTGGTCCCAGTAAGATAGTAAGTAGTGGTCCCAGTAAGATAGTAAGTAGTGGTCCCAGTAAGATAGTAAGTAGTGGTCTCAGTAAGATAGAAAGTAATGGTCCCTGTAAGATAGAAAGTAATGGTCCCTGTAAGATAGTAAGTAGTGGTCCCAGTAAGATAGTAGGTAGTGGTCCCAGTAAGATAGTAAGTAGTGGTCCCAGTAAGATAGTAAGTAATGGTCCCAGTAAGGTAGTTAGTAGTGGTCCCAGTTAGATAGAAAGTAATGGTCCCTGTAAGATAGTAAGTAATGGTCCCAGTAAGGTAGTTAGTAGTGGCCCCAGTAAGATAGAAAGTAATGGTCCCTGTAAGATAGTAAGTAGTGGTCCCAGTAAGATAGTAAGTAATGGTCCCTGTAAGATAGTTAGTAGTGGCCCCAGTAAGATAGTAAGTAATGGTCTCAGTAAGATAGTAAGTAATGGTCCCTGTAAGATAGTAAGTAGTGGTCCCAGTAAGATAGTAAGTAGTGGTCTCAGTAAGATAGTAAGTAGTGGTCCCAGTAAGATAGTAAGTAGTGGTCCCAGTAAGATAGTAGGTAGTGGTCCCAGTAAGATAGTAAGTAGTGGTCCCAGTAAGATAGTAAGTAATGGTCTCAGTAAGATAGTAAGTAATGGTCCCTGTAAGATAGTAAGAGGTGGTCCCAGTAAGATAGTGGGTAGTGGTCTCAGTAAGATAGTAAGTAATGGTCCCAGTAAGATAGTAAGTAATGGTCTCAGTAAGATAGTAAGTAATGGTCCCTGTAAGATAGTAAGTAATGGTCTCAGATAGTAAGTAATGGTCCCAGTAAGATAGTAAGTAGTGGTCTCAGATAGTAAGTGGTGGTCCCAGTAAGATAGTAAGTAGTGGTCTCAGTAAGTAGTGGTCCCAGGAAGATGGTAAGTAATGGTCCCAGTAAGATAGTAAGTAGTGGTCTAAGATAGTAAGTAGTAGTCTCAGATAGTAGGTAGTTGTCCCAGTAAAATAGTAAGTAGTGGTCCCAGTAAGATAGTAAGTAATGGTCTCAGATAGTAATTAGTGGTCTCAGATAGTAGGTAGTGGTCCCAGTAAGATAGTAAGTAGTGGTCACGGTAAGATAGTAAGTTGTGGTCCCAGTTAGATAGAAAGTAATGGTCTCATTAAGATAGTGAGTAGTGGTCCTAGTAAGATTTTAAGTAGAAGTCTCAGTAAGATAGAAAGTAGTGATCTCAGTAGGATAGTAAGTACTGGTTTTCTGTTTCAGTGATTGGATTATCTGGGGGACTGTTTGGAATGGCTCTGAATTATTTGCTGACAATGGCCACCCCTTTTGCGTATATGATGAGGAAAACTGCCGACTTAAACACACTGGTAAGAGTCCATTTTACATCCATTTACATCTTTCTGTACATGTATTCTAGATATTCTTGGGTGTTCAGAGAAGAAATTTGCCCTACGTTATTTCTACTTGTAAGCAGTTTTAAATGACTGATTGTAGATGACATCTGTTGAAAGAATCGTGTCCTACACAAAGCTAGAACAGGAGGCCCCCAAAGTCTCCAATTCCCCGCCCCCTTCCTCTTGGCCTCAAAATGGGGAGATTAAACTAGTCAATGTAGGACTACAGTACTCATCTGATACTGACCAAGTCTTACACAATATAACCTGCCTTATCAACAGCAGAGAGAAGGTTAGTCAAGAGTCAGATAAGATGTAAAACACCATAAGACACACAGACAGACAGATAGACCGGCAGACAGCCAGATGATCAATTAAAGACAATCAGCGAGGATATTTTGAGGACCTAATAAAGCATGCTTTGACAATGGGATAAGTCTGGATCTTCCTTTCAGATTGGGATTGTGGGGAGGACTGGAGCAGGGAAGAGTTCTTTACTTGCTGCTTTACTGAGGTTAGCGGAGCCTACAGGGAAGATTTATATCGACGATGTCAATGTGTTAAAGATCGACCTCCATGAACTCAGGAATAAAATCTCTGTCATTCCACAGGTAGTGTCAACCATACAAGTCACATACTGATGTAAGAAATTGGAACATTTTATACTTGAGTATATTTGATACACAAGTACAATCTGTTATCTTGCAAAATCTCAACAAGTTTCAGTTTAGGGTTCCATTGTGTTGGCATTGTTTAACACTGGGGGTCATCTAACACTCAAGTTTTCTTTTTATCAGGTCTGCACATACATGCTTTTTTTATATAGATCCCATTCAAATTGGAACTGAATTAATAAACTTTTTGTTTTTTAGGATCCAATTTTATTCAGTGGTACTTTAAGGAAGAATTTGGATCCTTTTGAGGAATACACAGATGACCAGCTATGGATAGCACTAGAACAGGTACTAACACAGCAGTAAGACTGGCCGATGTTTGTTACAATATCATTGTTGTAATAAGTCTTGAAATTTAATCAGTGTTCACAGGTGTATTAAGTCTAAGCTACATTGCATTCTATTACAGGTGCAGCTCAAGGTGAAAGTTCAGAGTGAGAGAGAGGGACTGTACATGGAGGTGTCTGACAGCGGACAGAACCTGAGTGTGGGGCAGAGACAGCTGGTGTGTCTGGCCAGGGCCATCCTCCGACAGAACAACATACTGGTGCTGGACGAGGCCACCGCCAATGTGGACCACAGGTAGGTAACGGAGTCTGTGGAGGTCAAAAGTAGGTCACAGTCAGGAAGGGTCAGGTAACAGAATCTGTGGTGGTCACAAAGTGTGAAGGAATCAAAAAAAGGTTCCATAATATGTTCAGGTCGAATGCAGGTCACAGAATACAACAAGTAGGTCAAAGAATTGCTAGGGATCTTCTTCTAGGTCACAGCATCTTAATGTCAACTATAAGTTCATTTAAGTCAAATATCATAGAAATCATAGAGATCAAGCATGCTGAATTCTAATGTTGTTAACTGTAACAAGTAGGCCTGAGATGACTGAATGTGTAAACCTGTAAACACTTAAATGTAGCATGAGGTTATATTCAGTAGCTGAGGTTTTTTTGACAGCACTGACAGGTTGATCCAGGAAACAATTAGAAGTCGGTTCAAGAATTGTACGGTCCTAACAGTTGCCCACAGGATTCATACCATTATGGACTCCAGTAGAGTCATGGTAAGTATCCCTGCCTCATACCTCCACAAAATCACATGTATAAAAAAATAAACAACATGGCGAACTGAGCCCCGTAGAAGTGAAAAAAAATGAAATTTACATTGCTCATAGCATATTTTTTTTAATTGATAAAAGATAGCAGTACTTATTGACATTATTGTTGAAATTTATATTTACACATATTTTTTAATTTTCAATCCAATCATTCAAAGTTTTGTAAAATTGTATTTTTATTCAATGCCAAAATTATCACATTCAAGTGGTAGTCATATGAAAGGAAACATGTACATGAACTGGTATATAATGAATTCACTATGCTTAGTATTACTAATTCATTTTACGGTTATAACGAATGATTGATATAGCCATCCAATAGTCCACATTAACATAGACAATTAAATTACATATAGTTGCATATGTGTTTCTTATTCCAGGTTTTGAATCAAGGAAAACTTGTTGAATTTGATACACCATTTCAACTTCTACAGATAGAAGATGGATTCTTCAAAAATCTGGTCCAACAAACTGGTAAAGCCCAGGCAAAGGTTTTACAGACATTAGCCGAGAATTACCACAAATAGAGATCTTGATATATATGTTTTGTTTTAGAACTCTTTTAAAGAATGTTATTAAAATCATTAATTCTTTTGTTATCTTTGATTTCCTGTGTGCCTTACAAAGCTGTTCCTCTCCAGATCAACCGAGATAACGACAGAGACAGCCTCTTGTTATAATTCTTTATTTCTGATATTCTTTAATAATAACTGCATATGAGGCGACTATGTACATGTCCTAGGTCACTCAGCTATAACAAAACAATACATTCTGAACACCAGCCAGCTCTACAAACATCTCCTACACAGAATTATCAAACAACACAAACGTTCTGAACGTGACTCCAAACGTCAGCACAGAGAAAAATGGTCTCCAAAACTCAACTGTTAAAATCCTACATCTTTTTCTTCTAGAAAAACGGGTAATTTATCAATTTTTTAAAAAAGCTCAATAGAAAAGTACATGGTGTTCATTTCGAGGTCAGAGTTCATTCAACTAACAGTAATACTGGTGTTAGAACAGGTTGGCATTGTTTGTATATAAAACCACAACAACTGAGTGAATTTGACACTTGGTATTCCTTTCTGCATCTTTAGACTCGTTAACATCTAAATTATAATTAACACACTAGTGTAAACAATACATATTACAGTCCATCATAAGATTACATATTACAGTTCATTTTAATATTTGTATTACAGATCAGTGTATAATCCATTGTAGTGTTACAATAATTTACACTCTTGTAATAAATGCAATACAGATGCCTATGATCCAATCATATTTTACATCAATTAACAAAATTGTGATATTTTTAATTCCATACCACCACTTTGATTCAAATTCATGGTAATATTGTAATATACCCCTGTTGTCCATATTCTATAACATACAACTCCCTGTATTCTAAAAGTCTACATGATAAATAGGATATCATTAATCAACTACAGAATCACAGCAAGTTTGCTACACACGGTGAAATAAATTACAGAACTCTATAAAATGTGACACATCATAGCACTTGTATACATAGAACAATAAATACTCTCCAAATACTCTAGGCCTCTCATAGCACAATCAACAGCAGAAGCAATTTGGCACAAAGACAACCCAAAAATTGATCACTATAATTACTGAAAAAGAGAGTGCTTCAGATATTTAATTCAGAGTCTACAGGTGTGGATACAGGTTTTCAAAATCATTGACAAGATAAAAAAAAAGAAGTTATATTTGTATTGTAAAATAATCTCTCATTAAATAATAATTTTTTTTAGATTCTTAAGGAATTTGATTTCAACCTAGGATTGGGTAAAAAAAGAAAACTCTGTGGAATAAATAAAAGTCTACAACCAATCAAATGTCATTCAATGAACATCACCAGTAGGAACCTGGTCATCCATAACAAGTAATCCCCAAGTCAGGGATTGGTCAAAGTAACAAACATAGCGTTATAACAATAAGTACAACTTGTATCATCTCCAACTCTCACACTCAAAACAAAACCTTCATGTCTCTTCTGTAAACATATTCCCATTTCATGGTGCATGTAACTCCACACAAAATGATTCAGTGAATTAAATTATGGCTTATTGGATACATGGTATCACTTCCTTCCTGACCCTGCAAACTGAATCAGTAGATGAGTTATCCCAGCGTCAGCTTTGTTCCTTACTGTCCTCATTAGCTGTCAAACTCCAACCTTTTCTTGTTCCCACCGCGAGGTTTAATTTTCTCTGATATCTGCCATAAACTTTCTTCACTGAGATAATCATCAAAGTTATTAAAGCAGTTTATCAGTTTCTCATTCCTTTTAATCTGGTAGTTGCTGCAATAAAAATATAAAATCATATTTTAAAGATTTTTGTGTGTTTTAATAGATAAAGATGCAATATTCCCCAAGTATCCTCATGCATGAAAATATATTTTTAATGACAATTTTTGAAGTTATATCAATTACAATTCAAATTTGAGTATCCTTGTGCATGAAAATATCTTTAACGATAATGTTTGATCTTAATTGTTAGATGGACATTGTACCTTAAGTACAAAGAATTTCTTGAAGACTGAATTCTGCATAAATATCCTCATAATTACACTTACCACTTCTTGAATCGCCTCATGTTGTCTAGAATGTTAAACTGCTGCCATCTCTTGGCAAAGTTGATGCTTCCATCGGGCAGTAGGTCCTGGTTGCCAATGTGGATGAAGGTGAGGTCCTGTAGAATCAGACCTCTGTGGGAGAGAGAGAAAAAACAGTTCTTCAATCTCCAACCACAATTGGAAATACATGTATTCTTATAAAGACTCTGAAAATGAGTAATTCACTTCAGAATTATTAAAAAGCTCTTAACAACCTATTACAGTACATACATTAAGATTAGTAGTATCAGGAGAAAAGTCCCATAAAAAAATCAACAAAATTAATAACATGTCCCTGCCACTTTGCAGGGATTTGAATGCAGCATCCCCTTTAATTTAAAAAAAAAACAACACAAATAGGAGAGTGACAGCTGCCATGACTTACATGTATGGAATACAGGGGGGCTCAGTCTCAGCAAGAGCCTGGCGGTAAGCTCGGAACGACCCAGAACTGTCAATCAACTGACAGAACTCTTTTAATGCCTGAAAAAGGGCAATATCTCAGTTAGTCTACATCATCAACTTGATACCCATCAAAACAGAAGTTAAGAGTACAGGTATAGGGTCACATCAAAGTACTTTAAAGTACAGCATTGTGATCCCATTAAAGTTGAATTTTAAGGTACAGAAGAAATGTGGTTAAAAAAGTTTGAGGTTGAAAAATATGGTCACATGCCTCTAGGTTTTGTCTGGGCCATTCCAGTCGTCTGATCGGAGCCGAATCCACAGCGGACAGGATAGCAAGGTAAGAGTTGAAGTTATTTAACTTCCTTAGATGCTAAAAATAAATAAATAAACTCATCATTCTATACTCAGTGTAGCTATGCTAACAAGGAAAATTTATATCCTTAAGAATGACAAGGAAAAATATGTTTATTTCAATGCAATTAAGGACATCAATGGGTTTATACAATTGATAGTAGGATATGACTATTTTGATTTTTTAAAAAAGTAGGAAAATATAGGTGATACAATGTTGAAATTTTAAACATTATTTCTAACCATACACAATGTATAGGTACCTTCATGATTTTGATGAATTTTAAGAAATATCTCTCTCTGTCTTTGGCTTCATCGTGTGTAAGAATTTGAGTCCGGCACCTACAAAAGGCGTTACAGAAATGAGAAATAAAACACTAACTATTCCACTACAGCATCTAATACTGATGATGATGTCATAAGACTCCTTACCAGTAAGACATCTTGTTAAAGTGTTCTGTGAACTCGGTCAGATTTGGACTAAGTTCTTCTGACTGCTCTCGTGCCCATAGTGACACCTCATGAATCTGTTGGAGAAAATATAATCAACATTACCTGGTACCGGTAATCTGAGCTAAATCCTAAATCACTTACATTAAACAGAAAATCCATTTATTCAACCCATTTGTTGATTTTTACCTCAATCTTTTGGAAGAGCTCGGCATCCAGAAGTGTCATTTGTTCCGCAATATCGTGTGACTTGTAAAACAGAAAATCTGATGGACTGAAAAACAGAATGAAATATTACAGACCATGAACTCTAACACCCAAGAACATAAACTTATCCATCTTTTTTCCACACTTACGCATTTATTCTAAATGATCATTTACTTTAGGGGTTATAAATATCTTAAAATCTCTTCTACATAGAAACATGATCCTGTACATATTTGGATAATGACCACAAAGAAACAGAGGAAGGATAAGAAGAAAACTGTCCCACTTGATTCCATGTGGGAGACATACCTTGACTTGAGGGTGATGGAGGAGGTGAAGGTCATAGAGGAGAACTGGTCGGGCGACGCCCTCTTACTCTCACACTTCTCAATGACCTTCTTCCTCAGCACCTTGGCCAGCATTAGATCACTCTGACACAACAGTTCAAACACCAGGGTCATCATCTTCTGGGTGGTGGCCTGGTCCATCTCCTTACGACTGTCAAATAGCATAAACTCTATTCAATTAATTCTTACTACAGCTTAAAAATAGCGGACTAATTTTCATAAAATACATTTCATTTCTAGTATGCAGTTCAAGCTGAAAACTTTTTCATACTGGCTGGTCAACACAAGGGGATAGACTTATCCTGATTGCTTTAATCTACATGTATGCTCACTATAGAACAAAATAGTATATGAAACTCAAGCTAATGACTTAAAAAAATCTGAATAATTTGCCTCCAAATTTCCAGACATGTATCTTTTATACACAAGAAAACATATACTTGGGCTGTTTTAAGTACAAAATAGAGGTAGAAACACGTACCTGAGCTCATCAATGACCCGGATAAGCAGGGAGAATGTGTTCCTGGCAACTTTCTTCTTCTTCTCGCTGGCATGGTGGAATTTGTGGAAGCGGTACAGCAGCTTGTCGATGAGTTGGTGCGGTGTGATGAATGTCCGATAGGTGGTAAGGAAGGCCTCCTGGTACATAAACTCTACAGAAAAGGCATGACATCATATCAACTGACATAATGTGTAAGTATCCTACCTGCAGTATAAAACTAATTCAGTACCACTATAAACTGCAGGATGATATCTGGAGATTTTAAGTTTAACATTTTTTAAGGGTGAAATGAGGTCATGGATTACAATAATATTATTTAGATCAGTCAAAATATTCAAGCTATGCACCCTTCCATGACATATTACATCTCATTTTTTCATATATTTAAAGCTATCATCTTTTTGAACATAAACAAAGCAGTGAGCATGTTAAAGGAAAATTTCAGTATAGGCTTTGATTCAGTTGATTTGCTTAAAGCTGAAACTTAACATGCTGGTACATGTATTACAAAGGCACAACATTAAGAGGTCAGAAGGTCATGACGATTAATAACAGAGGTCAAGCAGGTCATGGCAAAGCTATCAGTATAGGAGGCACGGTGACCTGGTTACTGGACAGCTACCAAGGGAGCGAACTCTGAGGGAGGGAGGGTGGTGGAGAAAGGAAGCTTTACTATGGTGCTAAGAGAGTCACTGCTGAAATAGGACAAACATGCAAATGATGGAGGATATTATAATCGTCACTGTGAGAGGAGATTGTGACAACACTTATGTAAAGACATACAATATAAAATCTTTTTATCTGAAGTGGTTAATATAGAACTATTATCAGTAAATTACTTTTACTAAAATCTCTAATGAAACTACATTTTGCACATACTTCAGGAATTGAAACTTGACATTCTATATGAATAAGCCATCAATGTACATTTACAACATACAACACACTAGCAAGATTACACACTGTATTTCAAGTCTGTTTGATTTGATAAGACATTCTATGCAACATATTCAAAAGCTTTCTATGTTCAAAATTTGGCAAACTATTGACAAGAATGACTATTCATGCTTAACAACAGTAAACAACAAAACTTGACAGATTAAGTTACAACTCAGATGACAGGATGCACCGAGTTAATAAGTGTTATGACCCATATCTCACTTAAACCAAAAATATATGATTCTCAATATGCATATATTATCTAAATTATCCCAGTTCATTTTATCCCAAAAAATGTTAATTTCATATACGATATATCAATCATTATCATACATTTGACATTTAGTTAAAAAATAAATGTGAATTAGTTGTCATTTTTAAATATTTAATTTCCCATTTCACCAAAAGTTTTAATATATATTTTAATAATTGTGCAGTTAATTTCATGTGAATTTGTACACTACATGTATAGTTATGTTCTTGTTCTCATCATTTCAGAGAAATGGAATAAAGAAATGATAATTTACATAAAACCAATAAAATGCATCCTTTACAGGCATAAAGAATGGTCAGTATGAACTAACCGACAACAATGGCAAATACAAGAAACTGACCGCTGGAAATCAGAACAATATCAACAGAGGTCAGAAATAGTCACCATGCAAACAATTAAAATTGTACACATGCATCTACTTAAATTTATGGGTATGAAATGGCTTACACTCTAAAGAAGCTTTTGTATGACACCTAAGCAGTCTTTGAAGCTTTGATTTCTAGCCCAGTTGACAAGCTTAGCAGAAGTCTTTGTCAAGTAAGCCATTTCAGGGACCCAGAGAAATAGAACAGTGATGAGTGACACATAGGGATACAATTGTACCAATAAATTTGATTGGTTCACACTGATTATATGTAACTCACCCTCGTCAGTCAAATCTTCCATTGAGCCTTGTTGGGAAATGGCAAAAATACACAATGAAATAAACTAGGACCAGGATAAACATATTGAAGGATGCAGATCTTAACGTATTATATAGACATAATAAAACTGGATCGTTAACATTCTACTTCAAAACAAAGATATAAGCCAAGCAATCTTTTGAAACTTGCTATGCTGGGAAAAAATTTTCTGGAAATATTTGGTAGAATAAAAAAGCACCTAACTACTACCCGCATTGTGAAGTATATGAGAACACACGTGTATAGAACTATCAGAGATTCTAGATTTATCAACCAGCAGGGGTCAGCTATTGTGATCTTTCTCACCTTGTTTGCCGACTGATGTGGCATGAACCACGAGTGCATCCACTGACCCACCGCGAATCTCTGGACCGTCCTCTGTCTACAAACACAACATATACTTCATGAAGATTGGCACAGCCATCAATAATATCTTGTTTTTTCATTCACAATTTTTTACTTGTACTGGTATTTATATACATAAAATTATCTGGGAAATACAAAAAATTAGTGAGCTCTTATTTTTAAAAATATCTCTATCTTTGTATACATATATATACACACTGTGAACCCATAATACATGTATATCTATGAAAAAATTCTGTTTAAAGGTTAAGGCAATTATGTGCCCTCATTTCCAGGCACTAGGTTTGAAGTATCTTATTGCTAATACGTAACATAAAATTCCAAAAGTACTAAGTTTGGTTTATAGCAGGGGATCACAGTATATGTATTCCACTTTTTCACTGTATACCTCTGCCTTTTTGATGAGTTGATCTGATACGTCCACATCATCAAGTGGATTCAGTTCAGCAAAGTCTGAGTCCATATCTTTTGGTATGTCTGCTTTTTGGGATCCTGGTGTCTTTGCTT
Organism: Magallana angulata; assembly: GCF_025612915.1. Classification (NCBI taxonomy): domain Eukaryota; kingdom Metazoa; phylum Mollusca; class Bivalvia; order Ostreida; family Ostreidae; genus Magallana; species Magallana angulata. The sequence goes on from NC_069117.1 coordinate 56,876,152, forward strand.
CTTTTACAACATGGCCTGGGGGAGCAGAGGCTCGCTTCAATTCACTGAAATATCAAATCTCAATGTAGGAAAATCTCAGGCTAAAACATGTTTACGCAATTCATTCTTGCTTAAATTTACCAACAACTTTGACATATTTTAAACATAGTCAATTCAAAACAAAACATCACATTATTCATTTGAAAACTGACTTTTGTTGTCAGATATTATAACAGAATGAAATCATTTTTCAGAGCAATTGGGTTAATTCAAACCCCTGTAGCTATTCAAAAATCTATATCTTCATATGCATCCCTTCTGTGACTGATTCCAATGCCCCACAACTTAGTACCACTATTAGCTGTATTCAATGAACAATGTACCTTTCCGATGGCTGGGTTGGTCCCTCTACAACACTGGAAGCTTTCTCCCGGGCACACTCCATGGAGGTGTCAGAAAGGGTAGACAAGTTGGACATTTGGCTTGCACGTTTCTCACTGTCCTAAAAAGGTAAATACATACTTGGCATTCAGACCTTTTCAAAAAATTAACTTTTAAATAACTATTAACGGTTACCCTTTACTTCATTAGATTGTAATCTTTAAACATCATAATTTGCATGGGATTTTAACCAATTTCTCAGATTTTCATCATATCTAAATTAACTATACACCATAGGACAATGGACATTCCAGTTTGTCTATTGCTGAAGTGGACTTACCCTGCGTTTGGAAGGCAGCGGTGGGATAGCGGGGCTGGTGGGGGCACTGTTACTGAACGATGAGTCAGAGCTGATATCCGAGATAACACTGAACGTGTTGGAGCGCGGGTACATCTGGTGGTGCAGCTCCATCTGGTGTTGGTGCCACTGAGTCTCATAGAAATTGATGGAGTGCCGGGAATAGCAGTCAGGAACTACCTCAGGCTGGGTGTAGTTTCCGATTGAGTGCATGTAATCTTGTACTGAAAACAAAGTAAACAAAGCCTGTATAGTAAACTGTTTCTCTGTACTAGATGAAAGTAAAAATGATCGAATCTTTTATGATCAATGTTACTAACTGTGCTTTTTCTTGGGTGGGAGGGGTGGGGGTCTGTTTGGAAGGCTCTCTAGGCTGGCACTAGAGAACGTTTCGGAGCTGGAGTACGACTCCTGGGAACTTGTCTGCTGTATGTAAGTACTGGTCTTCTGGAATCCAGACTGTGCACTCCCCGTGGAAGATGTAGAAGTCCTGTGTTCGGAACTAATAACACTACTGGTTTTACGACTGTAAGAACTACTTGTGGTACTATAAGATTGCACACACGTCCCATCCACGTTATCATACTGTGACGGCATTCTGTTGACTTTTTTGTTTGGCAGCGGAGGGGGCTGTAGATTTTCCTCCCCATTACGCCTAGTCATGGAAGCTATGTCAGAGGTTAATTTGTCTATTTCAATCGTTAATTGGTTTATTTGGTCGACAGTCCCTTCGGAATTAGAAATGCTTTTATTCATTCCATGGAAATGCTGTAAGCGTCCCTCTGACATAGTCTTTGTGAAGCTATTGGCCCTGCTTGTCCTGTGAACCTCGGCCCCTGGTATATCCTCATCGTCAGCAGAGTGATTTAATCCTGATCCCAGACTGCTGTTCGTAGAGGTAGCCAAAGGGGACATGTAATCGGACGAGTTAAATCCCAAACTCGAGGAAAGTTCACTTGACACATTACTAGGAATAAACACACTGCTATGGGGGGAGTGGTCTGGGGTCATGTGACTGTGTATTAACACACTGTTGTGTGGCGACTGGTTGGGGGAGATGCCGGTTACTATGAGGCTGTTGTGTGGGGAGTGACCGGAGAACACCATGCTGTTGTATGGAGAGTGGCTGGGACTGGACGTCAGACTGGCAGTGGTCACACTGTTCCTGGACGATGGCGTTTGGTACACGTCCGAGGTGCTCCCCAGGCGATGGAGTGAATCGGTCAGGGACTGTCGGTTTTCTTTCTCTGGGATAGGAGGCGGGCCATCAACATCATCTTGTTGTGAATGCTGGGATACTAGTCTGTTCGTAGAAAAGAAAAATTACTTTTTAATTGTTTCAAAATATCATTTTGATGTTTCAAATCAAGGTTCAAAATCTGTGATGTAAAAATATCTAGAGAGTTTAGTAAGTAGAATTTCCGATAAAAAAAAATTGACAAGATTTTAAATCCATCTTACCTTCGAATAACTTCTGGGTTTTTTGGCAGTGGTGGTTTTGGAGGGGGGGGTAACTCCCCTAGGTCGGGGGGTTCTCTACGTAGGCTACATATACTGTCCTGGGAGCGCGAGGCGGGGAAGTTGGGGTTATCGTACACCCCTATCTCCCCGGTCTTGTCTAGAATCTCCTTCTCTCTGGGCGTCAATGGAAGATCTGGGAGGGAGGCTCGCTTACTGTGTGTAGAAGTAACAACAATCACTTTATCCAGTAGATTTATTATGATTCTTCCATACAGAAATATAATTAAATTATGAAAGTTTATCAAAAGTACCGTAATACAATAATCAAAATTCATCTATTCTTCCATACAGAAATATATCATGTATCTAATTATGAAACTATGCATTAATCATGCTGTTCTTGATTTTTACCATTCTGGGTGGTTCTTGAAGGAATCAGGAGAGAGCTGCTGGGTCACATCAGTCTTCCTGTCCTGTAGTTTGGACACGCCCACCTCTTTTAGTTCCTGTTTAGTAAAATACACAACTCCTTTAGCAAACAATACAAACTTACTAAATTAGAAACATTATGAATTCTTTGTTCAATCAACATGCTACAGCATTTTGAAACAGGTGAGCATTGTTCTAGGACACAAAAAGTAACAAATCCTAAATTTTAAGATTTTATTCATAAAGAATGATGAATAAATTAGAAAGTTTCAAACTTGAGGAAATATCATCACCTGTACACCAGTAGAGAGAGCCTGAATGACGTCTATGGCGACGGATTTATTCAGCTCCTTCTCGCCGTGTAACAGAATGTCGTCCGCCCACTGGATAAAACACGCCAGGCACTGACACACTTTACTCTGCCGTGACACCAGCACCGAGCTACAGAAGGAAAAAAATCACTGTGTAAAAATCTTACACCTTAATTAAGCTCACGCTAGTCCAATCATTAAAAACTCTATAGGATAATTCGAGTATCATCACTTATTTTCAAGATAAAAAGTATTAGTGTTTTTAAATCTGTCGCCGCAATCATTGCCATTTATTGAGAGTTTTAGATTTTAATGGCTGGATACTCTCTTGAGAGCATTGAATTGCTCTACGACATGAAGAGGCGACACGACACTATCGCTAAAAAACCCAGTCATCCATTTATCTCTCGAATTTCTACTACTACGAGTACTGCTGATTCAGCACAGATTTTAATTTCCTTTAATGCAGATTTGAGAAACCCTACCTCCCACCAGATAGAAAGCTGCATTAAGCATCAATCAATGCTAAGAGATATTAGTTGACAAAATTGGTCGTCTCCAAAGGAATTAAATCAATGTACAAGTAATCATGCACTAATTGCTCCATTTAAAATCCAACATTCACTTCCTGAATGAAATAAACCTTGGTCTGGAAAATTAAACATACTCCCAGTACTAGAAGTAAAAAATCTGTTCATCTATATTTTTTCAGAAATTGCACTAAATATTTGAAATCACCAGAGAACGTATCTAATCTAAGAAAAGATCTGTGCCTTACCTGGCACATAGATTTCCTAGTCTGTTAAGAAAACGAACAAAACTACAACTCTCACTTTTGATCCAAGCCTCACTTTTACAATAGGAATATATATTGGAAAAGTGAGACTGAGAGTAAAAGTGAGCTTGACTAAGTTTAATGGCTCAAGAGTTTAAAGAGTCCACTATATCTATTCTCTCTTGCCATGAAATTTAATTTACAGGGCTATCACTGTATTCCTAAAGAATCAATATTCCTAATTTGCGTGGATTAAATTCATGTGCCTAAAAATAGTGATACTCAAGTTATACCATGCAATTCTTTCACTAATTTTAATGGTCAAGGCATTTTTTAATCTTTTTAAATTGCAGACATTTTTGGATGATCAAGAATTCCTCTTACAGGAACAAAATTGGTTTCATGTTCAAATCCCTTAAAACAACTTTATAGCTTTTCCTGGGTGATTTAAGGTGTGTTGTTACCTGTCCTGAGCCATGAAGAAGTTGTTGAGGAGGGTGAAGACGTCCATCACGTTCTCCAGGATCACGGTGGCTGTGCTTGGGATGACCTGTGGCTTCTGGTACTCCACCACCGCCTTGATGTAGGCCAGCGAGCGAAACACCTTCTCCACCTCTGCCTGGAGCTTATCCACATCCTGAAAAACAAACAAAATAGCTTAATATCCACATCATGAAAAACAAACAAAATAGCTTAATATCCACATCATGATAAACAAACAAAATAGCTTAATATCCACATCATGAAAAACAAACAAAATAGCTTAATATCCACATCATGAAAAACAAAACAGCTATATCCACATCCTGAAAGTGTATAGGTCTATCCATTTCCTAAAATTTGAGGTGTTTACAGGCTTATCCACATCCTGAAATATCAACCAATAGCGTACAAACTTATCCATATCCTGAGATATGAGTTTAGCAGTATACAAACTGCTTAAATATTCACATAATGAAAAGTAATGTTAGCAATGTGTTTCTATTAATATAATAATAAAGTAATGATTTTTAAATAAATATCAATATACTGCAGAATACTATCATGAAAATGTCCCTCCCCTACCAATGTTAAATAAGGAACATCTTGAGAAAATACATGAAGTTTTTATGCATGTATGAACTTAAATTTCAATATCTAATCCTATACTAGTACATCAAGAAACCACATATATGTCAAAAACCCTCTCTCTTCAGACCATCAAAAAATAAGACAACATACAAAGTGGATATATTCATGAAAAAGGATCAATATTTCGGTGAATCGGAAGAAACTATGTAAAATTTTTAACCAATGGCCCAACATCAGACAGACAAATGTACAGACATATACTTGCCCTGTCAGCCATGAGTGGTGTAAGAGAAAGAGAGAGAGGGGGTTGAGTGATAGAGCTGGAATGTAGGACATTGATCAGTAATAACACAAGTTGTATGTACAGTCATTACAGCATTAATCACTGACCGCCCCTGTCACTGGCCCCCTTCACTGGGCTGTCACTGCTTCGTACATCTCACCTGTCCATACACTAATTAACATCTGATCTTGCTGAACTAGTACCATACACAACATAGTATCTTACTGTTCACCATCAGATCTCAGAGTGTTATCTCACTGTATTTAATCATATCTACCTAATATAAAATGTGTGGAGCTCAGTGGTCATAGGCATTAGGCCAGTAACCCACAGTTTGCTGGTTCAAACCCCACTATGGTCACTTGATGTTGTGTGTTGTGCCCTTAGACAAGGCACTTTATAGTCCATCCAGCTGAAATTGGGTACCAGCATAAGGTGAGAGTTAACTAGAAAGAATAACAATGACCAGGCCACGGTCCGTAGGAGATTTACCATTTTAGCAATAGAACATTTAACCTGTTCAAATCTCTTAACCATCATTAATGGCATATTTTGTTGTACAAGTACATATGTTTATGCATGCATTGACATATCATATTTTCCTATACATGTACTTCATTAGATTTTTTGTTGGGCATGTAGCCAAGAACTTCAAGTATCTACACATATTTTACACTGTTTTTGTATTCATTTTCCTATCAGACATTTTGTGCAAACATGTTTCTGTGTGACAACTCTAATTATTTTGTCACCAGCGGAAACATTAAGCTCGTGGAGAATGACACCAAACTTCTGCTTTATAACCACACACTGGGTTTTCCTTCCCTCCACATCCTACTTCCTACATCTAAACAAATAAGAAAAGTTTTCCTTATATTGATTTGTATCTGCCAACTGTGTATATATACTGTATATGTATACTTTCCATACGTCATTGAATCCCCCAGTTCTTACATTAAATGGACTTCTCTAGGGTCAGTCAACAGTTGCCCACAACAGCTATGACCTTAAGATATTGTTGGAATATTTTATACAGTTTCATTCATAGATAAACGACTGGGCCACTTTGGTGGCTGCTAAATTGCATGTTGCACAATAGCTCCATTAAGAACTAATCAATCAATACTAGCCTCAGACTTGTTTCTCAATTGGTCTGGAAGCACTTATATTTACACAGACTTAATCACATTCATATCCACAATAGATCAACTCCATTTAATACTGCCAGGGAAATGATTACGTCCAAAAATAAAATAAAACGATATAAATAGCTAGATGCTGTAATAAACTGTGGGTCCTACTGTAGGAGAGACCAGGGGCACCTGCACACTCAGACGACATGTGCAGTACTACATGTTCACCTGTAATTATGACTCATTCATCACTAATTACACAAAACCTGTCAGGTGATACAGGTAACACATTCAGATTCATACATCAATGCCTGCGCTCCTCTTGAATAATCAAACATTGTGCTGTATTGCTCAGCATTATACTATGATGTAGAGTACATTTAAAAGTAGGCAATCATAGTATTTTGATCCTGAAATAATTTACAGATGTGCACTTTTATAAAAACCAATCAATCATTATTACCAAATTCTTCTGTTCATTGATTACACTGAAGAAATCAAGAAGTAAATGAAACTAATGAGCTAATGTTTGTACAGGTGATTCTGGGGGTAACGAGGGACCATAAATCACACAGGTCAAAAGTTCACTGAGGGAATCTAAGAGCCATCTGGGATCTGTTTCCAGATAGCCTTACACCCAATCTGTGTGATCTCCCTCACACCTTTCCTGACCTGCTCTCATCCCATCACAGAGAGAGAAACAAACAGGGTTCCTTCTGGTCAGTGAGGTGCATTGGTGCCATATGCAATGTCTTAATCAGAGATTGAGTCAAAACAGTGGGTCTTATTAATGAACTGTCTGAGACTGGAGCTAATGATGAGGGCAAAGCCTGACAGGTCATCTTCGTATGTGACCACAGCTGATACTTGGGGGGTCATATTAGGTCTCTCCCTGGTCAACAGAAATACAAGCACCCTCCCAGGTATAAATGTTGATCAAAAATGTGCTACAGGGAACTGCAGCAACAGACAACATTGCAAAAACATGACAGTTTTATCATAACCACTCTACATTTATCATATAGTGTTACGCAATATGAATTTTTTTTTAAGGAAACATCAATAACTCTAAGGCATATGCAACAGTGAATGATTCCGGGATAATATTGGTTTTGGAAGCCGCTAAAGATATAGAACCAGTGAGTCATGTTCAGACTGTGGTTTCAGGAGAATGAATTTTGAATTGATACCTCTCAATGTGACAAACGTGATGATTCTCAGATAATCGCTGCTGTCCATTATAACTGTTTTATTCCAGCAGATGTTGACCTAATTGACCCCGTACATTAGTAGAAGGGGAAAACCCTTCCTGATTTAAGTGGAGTGATCAATGTACAGATAAATAATCCACTTCGTAGCATCTTGGAGGGGACAAAGGGTAAATTGGCCATTACTGGCCCTGATTCACCCAAATCTAGATTGCTTAACTGACAATCATACCAACAATCTTAACATGCAGATCCCCTCACACTGTACGAGATGTAAACAAACCATTAACCCCCCCCCCCCCCCCCTCCCTCCCAGAGGTCAAAAACCAGAATATAAACAAGAGCTTCTCTGTGAAGCTTTTTTTTTTCAGACCTAAATCCAAACATTACTGCGAAGTACCCGTATGAAAACTGAAAGGGTTGAGTACATGATAAAACAAATGACATGATGGATAATGGATAGTGCCATTTTCTGTTTTATGGGACACTTTGCTAAGTGTGATGTAGAGACCATGTCTAGCTCCACCAAATAAACAGGAAAACATTACCGATCCTAGCATAACACCATGCAACATGGAAGTAGAGGCTTATGTAATTCTGTATGCTATTTATGGGAAATACTTTCTCTGTGAGTAAAATGTGTAGGCACTTAAAGAAAAGTACTTAGTATTTTGCCACAATGAATTCTTTTTATGAAACCGATTTAAACACGGACAATCATGATCTTTCCACAGGTGTCGTGTACATCAATTACCCATAAAACATGACCACTGCCCACTACAATAACAGAAGAGAGCAGAAAATGTTGTGTTAGCCAGTCTATGGATGAGATAATGTATCACATTCCTACAGTATGATGATGGAAAGTAACTCAAAACCAAACTCCACCAGTAACTCACTACTTCCACACAATGCATCTGTGTGGTTAATTGAAATGCAGGTACTCATAACAAGCATGTTTAAATTAACCAATTAGCAGCAGGAACCACGCAGAGCTAGGCAGCATAAAAAGGTACATTAAACAATAAGGCTGGAGTCCCCCAGCTGAGTGATGCTCTTAATTAGTGTGGGTTCAATTAAACAGTCAGTCTGTACTGCATCAATAAACCAAGCTATCAGATAATTAGATCACAGTCCTCGTAGATCTCAGAAAGATGACTAATCTACAGGATAACAAAGGAGGAGGACAACAGTCCTGCTGAGGGGTCAATGTCTTCCTCATGGAGAGAGAGAGAGAGAGAGAGAGAGAGAGAGAGAGAGAGACTTGTTTATCATTTACTCTGTACAAGAGGATATCACAGATAGAACTGAACTAAGACATGCTCAGATTTACTGCATTCTGCAGCCAATGATTATTTACGATTACCAGCCAAAACATTTACTTCATAATTAATGTACTAACTGCATAGTGGCACTATCTGTCACTATTCATGTGTAATCAATATGTTTCTTTTAAGATCAGAAAGCTTTAGATGAAAGGGTAATTCTTTGATCCCTGATGCATGACGAACACCTGTGTAATAAACAAAGCCTATTTACATCACAAGTCTGGTGCAGAAAAGCACACCTTTCTCTTACATCTGACTGATATGACTGCTTAACATCATAGGGGAAATATTGTTCCCTTGGTTCTTACACAGAAGATTATGATGGAATATATGTTCTTGTAGAACATAGCAAAGTACCCTTCAATGATCTGAGACAATGACATTCATTATTGATAGGGACCAAGGCCACATGATCGCATTTCTGCACATAAACCTCATTATTGGAACTAACACAGATTGGTTAATAAAACTTCCAACTGTTGCATATGTCAAAATTTGTTTGTTGTTGAGAGTCTTGTAGAGATAACTTGGGACATCAAAGCATAGATCGGCAGAGGATATATTGACTAATGCGGGGGCCATGTACTCATGACCACATCTCCATAAAGTACTTGTTACAGACCTAATCCTGGAGATTTTTTCCGCCTCTAGAGGACTGTTGGGATTGATTCTGGACTTCTACCCACAACACTTAGTTTTTTATTGATTTCCGATAAATCTCCAATCCTCAATTTCTTTCACAGACATTGTTACGCACTCTACTCCCTTCCAGCAGTTAGAAAGCTTCTCCTTCAGAAGCTCTCCATCAACAAGCATCTCTCTGTTATGTCCATAAATGACCAATCAATCTCTTTACTTCTTCTATATTTGTTGAAGACAAATATGACCAAAAACAGCAAACAACTGACCATTCAAATCGAATGTTTCCCATAACCAGGACAACCTGAGCTTTCTCTGCATATCTTCCTCTGCGGATATCCTGAAATCTTACAGAAGATAACATTTTCCAGGAGATGTAACAATTGTTAGAATTTTGGCCTCTGGAGTTTGTTGATACATCCTCAGCAGGAGACTCATCTAATCAGCCATAATAACTCATAAACACTCATACCCTTCATTTCTTTTTAATATCCTGACAGACAATGAAGCCTGATTTTTTTTATTTTCATCATCCTTAGAGGTCGAAGGGAGCATTTTCTGTTTTAAACCTCATCAATAAGACAAAAAGAAACACAAGGTGCCAATGTCCCTACCTACACCCATTGTGCAATATCTAAATACCAAGTACATGCATTCACCACTATAAAATATCATACTCCTACACTTATGAAGCAATACTACGTCGTTCTTCTTTTAAAGTTTTAAAATTTAACTTCAGTGGAGTGAGACCAGACTTTTCATACACGAGCCTGTCACTCCCCTGTATTGTACATTGTTGTGATCAGCTCAGCTTCAAAAGCTGCCTCAATCCAGACAGGTGGATGATGAATTCAGCTCTGAAGACATAGATCTTCAATGAATCATGCCTCCTGTTGTATTAAGAAAACAACTGATCAAAAAAGCCAGGTTGCCAATTTAATAAATGTAATTTAAAGGTTCAGATCCCAGGGAAACATGATCAAGGTTGGTACACTTTATCAGACTGGGGGTAAGACGCTTCCCGATTCGACAGCTGTTGAGTCGAATTACCAATGCATACAACTACAGAAAACAATAAGATACTTGGCCTTTGATCATAGCAATAATATCACATCTAGGAAACGGAACTAGATTATACTCTGCTAAAAATACCAATATTTAGATCAAATATTTCCTTAAATGTACTCAAATAACCAGAAGTTTTGACATATAAGATCCTGTTTATTGATATTTATAACATCTTAGATTCTCACCAGGCCTACTGCCTTTATAAATCTCCAGAGCTACTGATTGTATTAATAAGCCAATGCGATAGCTGTGAAAAGCTAGTGATCTACAGGGGATAGTGACATTATATAGGCTTTACCTGTACTGGAGCTTCCGCCTTGAGCTTCTTCTTCTTCCCCAGAGTACTGCTTTTTCCCATCATTAAACTTGTTCTGGCTGTTCAACCACTGTTTACTACCATTATGTATTAAGGTAAAAAGCCCATATCCATTAAGATGAACATAAGTGCTTCTCTTTTACTCAAGTATACAAAACCAATATTGCACCAAACACCTAATTCTCCCAGGAATCATATAAAGCCACTACAACTAAAGCTGAGGTTGATGTACAGAACTCAGAATTAACGGCTAACTTTCCAGTTCACAAGTCAATCACAGTTTTTCACAGGTCAGAGAGACTGTGTGTAATAAAGATAAAAAAGGTTAACCCACAGCCTTCTTCTCCCCAACATGTGTGATTCACTCAATATTATTCAGTCAATCACCTGACTGAGTGGGATGCTGCGCTCAACTTCCTCTGGATCCAATACATATATATAGATAGGGACGATCAGACAGACAGAATCTCACTTAGCCAAGAATCCTCAACACAGATAAAAAACAAAATGTCTGCTGCTGCCTCATCTGCTGTTGCTTCCTCTTTGTACCCTTATTGTATCACCTCAGGGGAACCTTACCCCCCTAAAAAACCGGCACCAAGTGTCACAGCCAGATCAATAGGGAATTCATGCTGATGTTAATGAGGCAAACTGGTCCGTTTACAAATGTAGCAAATTAATCGCTGCTATTGATGGATATCCAATACCAATGATTTTTTTTATGTGCACACACAAAAAACCGGTGTCACTTAACCTTGGACAAAGAGGGATATAATTCTGCACTTTGCATGTCAAGTAGTGTGTTCTTATCACAGGAAGAGGGAAATCAAGCAAGATTTCTTCAAATAATAAACATAGCAAATTATCCAACAAAACTATGCTGATAGTTTTCAAAATACTACAGGTTTTTTTTTTCTATATAAATGCAATTGTGATGAAAAAAAGGCTGATCATTATCCTATGTTGATGATCTATGGCCGATTTACATGTTGGTTTTTACACTTGGTGAAGTGCAACAGGAAATGATGAAAACAGCTCTTTCTAAAACAACAAACCATGCACACACTCTTTCTTTTTCTGTGTGAAGATTTTTTTTTTCTCATCTTAACATAACTTTGATATTTCAAAAAAGGAAATTAAAGTCAATATGAAGTTATAAGTCAATATCTTTTACATGTAAATGCAAGTAAAAAAGATATGCTTGAATGCCCTTACATGGTTTCACACAACTAATGCCTGTATGGTTATAAAATTCTAAAAATCTTACAACCACTTCTTGTCTAATGTTTCTGTAATGTTATTCTAGAGAAGATAAAATTACAAAACTAAAGTGAATGTACATATGAGTTCTTTAAATAATTATAAACATTTCACATACAAAGCTTGTTCCAATTGGTCTGTTCATAATTTCAACCATCACCTCTCCAGAGCTTGTTCCAAAGTGTTCTGTGTAATAATTCTAACCATCACATAACCAGTGAATTTTTAAAACTTCCAATGTGTTCTGTATAATAACCATAACCAGGACTTGTTCCAATGTGTTCTGTATAATAATTCTAAACATCAAACAACCAGAGTTTGTTCCAATGTGTTCAGTATAATAATTCAAATCACCACACAATCAGAGCTTGTTCCAATCTGTTCTGAATAATAGTTCTAACCATCACATAACCAGAGCTTGTTCCAATGTGTTCTGTATAATAATTCTAAACATCACACAACCAGAGTTTGTTCCAATGTGTTCTGTGTAATAACTCTAAACATCAAACAATCAGGACTTGTTCCAATATGTTCTATATAATAATTCTAAACATGAAACAACCAGAGTTTGTTCAAATGTGTTCTGTGTAATAATTCTAAACATCACTTAACCAGAGCTTGTTTCAATATGTTCTGTGTAATAATTCTAAACACCACTTAACCAGAGCTTGTTCCAATGTGTTCTGTGCAATAATTCTAACCGTCACAAAACAAGTGCTTCATGTGCTTATTCAAATTGGTTCAAATTGATTCTGTGTGGAAAATCATTAAAACCACTGCTTGTTCCAATTGTTTCTGTACGGTTTTTGTATTAATTACACAGACAGTTATTGTTCCAATGTGTTCTGTAAGATTATTCCACAAAGTTCAGAGCAATTGTGAATTTAGATTTTGAATGTATCGAAAATTGTAGTTTAAGATTTGAAGTTAATTAGGTCAGATTACTTTCCATATTATTGATCAGTCTGTCTCTTTTTTCTCTCTTCATTCTAAATCTAGGAGCAATTTTTTTTCTTGTGTTTTTTTTGGGTTTTTTTGGGTATTCTTTTTTTGGTATTTGAAAAAGTTCTATGCAATGATCTTTATTATATAATTGCATATATACAAGGGTGACGTATGACCTAATCCCTTCTATTGTACAATGTTTAATATCATTGTCATGTACCATATGGTGAGCCAATAAAATTATTTTGAAAAAAAATGTTTGTTCCTATCCATTCTTTAAGATCATTGTAAAAATCCCACAAACAGTGACTCGTATCATAGTTTGTATGGTTTTCTAAATGTCACTTGTTAAATATCATTTACTGGCAGTGATTGTTCAATTGGTTTGCAATTGTGGCCAAAGATAAATGAAATAGTACTACATGTATTTGAATGCTTAAAATTAAATAAATATTAATAAAGTAAAAAAGAAATTTATTATAGTAAAAATAATAATACATATGTTAGCTAATTGTTAAGTCCCCATACATTAAAAAGTGCAATACATTAAGTTCCAAGGAAGCAGAAAATTTCTTAATATTAGTTTGCAGTGCAGACTCAAAGGGAATAGATTATGTCACTTAGGCAGTAATTTAAAGAAGAAATACAAAGAAAAAGTAAATAAGAAAAATACAACATTTTGGAAACAAGCTATAAAGCAACATGAATTGCCCAAAGTTAAAATCATATTTGTTACTCACTTTGTTTTTACTTTTGAGGGGGTCTTGTTCTTTTCTCTGAAATACAATTACTCATAACATTTACAAACAGAAAACCATGCATATATATACGGTGTAAAAATCATTGAAAATATAACTCTCCTACAAAAATCAAACCAATACATAAACATAAAATATACCCAGTAACTTAACTGAATACAAATTACAAGACTTGTACTAACAGAATTCAACACCTCTCAATGCACGGAAGCTTATGTCGTTAGTTTGGCGACAAAATCATTCATTTTCTAAGGAACACAAAGACTGCTACCAGTGAAGAGAACTATGTGACATGCATAGGTTGACAAGACAGCGTACTGTGAATCTGCAGAGACCTGTACTTCACAGGATTGTTAGGTAATTGTCAGCTCTGTTATGTTGTGACCATAATTACACTATAACCACAAATTGTAAACTCAGACAATGGAAAATCTAAATCTGGTCTGTTCTAATGTTTGAAATCACGTAGGTATGAAATCATGTAAAAGTGTTATGTTGCTCTAGCAATGCTTAATTCTATACATGTATCTGAAATACAGCAGATAGACAGGACATCTATATCAATTTTTACTTAAAGTGATTAGAGCTGTATTTTTAATAGCAATAATTTGTTGTTCAAACATGATATCATAATAATACTGTATGAAATAAATAGCACATGCCAATAATTTCATTCTATTTGATAATACATGTAATGTAATTTTTGCTTCGATCAGAGCCTCTTAATCATTTTTCGAACACAATTTGGTTGACTGAAGTTTGTATCTGTCATTGAAACAATTTAAAACGAAATTTCAAATCTAGAAATTGCAGCTCAAATTGCTCTGAGCTTTGAAATTGTTCACAATGAAATGTTAATTATGATCAATGTTCTCATTTCTTATGTTCAGCTTCTTTGTTTAATATACATCAGTACCAGGATATTTTTTTACAAATGACAAATGCATATTACAATGTTTGAAACATGATCTTTCTGAAGATTTTTATTAGGCAAAAAAGCAAAAAAAATTTTTTTACAGAAATAACTTTGACTTTTATGCATATCTGTCACAGACTAGTTTAGACTATTTCTTAACACTGTTTATAGAACAGCATTTAACTGATTCAAATTGCAAAACTTTCTAGGGATCTTTACAGTACAGTGCACGAAACATTTCTACTTCATTATCACTTATATGATAGATTTATCTTCTAAAGTCTGAAAACAATGTTTGAGGTACACAAAGGACCTGTATTGAAATAGACCTCATCTATTGACAGTCACTTTGGCTCTAACCCCTGTACGACCCCCTTCTCTCTACTAGGGATACCTACTTTGTCTGTGAGGGCGGGGTTCTCTAGCGGCGTCTCTGTCGGCAGGGAGTAGGACTTGCTGTGTCGATGCTTCGCCTCAGCTATGGCTGACTCGTGGGTGGATGCTGAAGAGCGGCGACGAAGTAATCCTTTCACATCATCCCTGAAGGACTTTGCCTTCTTCAGCATCTTCGCCCCAGGACTTTTCTCTACAATATAACAACACAATGATCACTGTCCGATAGTTTTAGAATGCATCAACTCTTCTACAAGTCGCTGGAAGCAGTATTTCTGAGAAACACAGGGTAGCTTCCAAAGAGCATCATGAATTATGGATAGAGTACAGTGGCCGCTTGGTGAGAAGGTACGAAATACATTGAGCATCTGGGGTATGCATCAGAACAATAAACTACGGTTAATAAAATCTCAAATCCATCGCTGTATCAATGCTTGGCCAGAACAGAAAGTAATGCTATCAGTAGATTCT
The DNA here is from genome assembly GCF_025612915.1 of Magallana angulata. Classification (NCBI taxonomy): domain Eukaryota; kingdom Metazoa; phylum Mollusca; class Bivalvia; order Ostreida; family Ostreidae; genus Magallana; species Magallana angulata. The sequence goes on from NC_069117.1 coordinate 56,891,635, forward strand.
GATAACCTAATCACCACTTATATTTTACTGAGAAGGTAAAACCTTTATTAACATGGGGCCCTGGAGATGTCCATGATTATCTCACCATCTTCATCAAAATATACATTTTGTACTAATAATAGCTCGATTTTAAACTTTACTTTTCTAAGATACTTTTTCATCTAAAATTTTTAACCTTTAAGAAGCTGCTGATGAGAAAAAGTGCAAGAGAAATTAAATCTAATACAATTTAATACGATACCATCGAACATTTGCAGGTCTTATCCACTGCAAATATTATCTACCTTCCATCACTTCATCCTTTCATCTTTATCTTTTTTTATATGCAGGGACCATCTCAAAACCTATGCAGCCCTCTAGCTTCCTAACCCCAGGGAAAGGAGAGTACAGTTGGGTGTAAACCCGTCATAATTCATCACCTAGTGGTGAGCGACCTGGCCTAGGTGTAGGAGTAGTATTGCTTACATCTTGTGGATAAAAAATTAAACTTGTGTGTCATTTAAATATTTCACAACCACGCATAACACGACAGGAATGCCTGCCTATAAAAGGACATTACAGCAAATGTCACAGGGAAACCGTTTAGAGTTCCCAGGTAAACGCCTGTCACACAGTACACAAACATAAACTGCTTTTGTCCTACATTGGTTAATTTGTAAGTGTGAACATGATCATTCGCTCACTTCCTCTTTAGCAGGGACCAATCTATCTATAGGAAATAAACATGCACATTAATATATAAACACATAACTTCCTGATAAATATAAACAACAAGGGCTTGCTAAAAACATCCTTATTTGATACTTTAAAAGCCAGGTTTGGTGTATTGGGAGCAAGCAAGAACATCTGCTAAAACAAAACAAGATGTGTTCATTTTAGAGAACAGAGCTGTGAGCTTTCCGACTTTTATTATAAGGTCTGGTAAAATGTACAGAGATTTTTGTTTATCTCCCAACATTCTTTAGTAGGATCCCCAGAAGCTGCCTCCCGTATCCTAATGATGTTAAAAGCAACTGTAGATAACTAGAAACCATCCCTGCCGAAATATCTTAACTCGCTATAATTAGACACAACATGGAGTTTTCTTGGTCTTAGTGAAGTTTTTTATTCCCTCGTTTGATGTCTGTGATAGTTTGTCTGTGTGTCGTGATGTGACAACCAATCAAAGGCTGTGAAATACAACCTCAACACACGGAGCATGCCCCTTCACTAAAAGTTGGTCGTAGTTGTCTGAGAATTCATAGAAAATTCCGCGATCTGCAACGAGCACTACAATCGGCAATAAGCATTACAGCGAAGTGAGACAAGAATTGTACAATAGGATATAAATGCCATCTGTAAACAATAATCTTGCACCTAAATCTCCTGTCTGAGCTGCTGTAAAAATGATTACATGTCTTACATCTGTCTGTGTGCATCACCAAAAGAGAGCATGTAAAACCCCCCATGTTCTTCTCTTCATTTTCAGCAAGAAATAAATGAGAGGTCAAGGTCAGTAAAGAGGGTAATAACTAGGTCATTGCTAATTACACTGGTCAATGAACTGTATAGAATAGATCAAACAGGGATGGTGAAAGTCACAAATATCTTACATTGTAAACTCTGAAAATGATATCCCCTAGTATAGTAATTAACTGTGTCCAGATAAGGCCTCACAAAAATTAGAGTCATCCTTCCTTCGTATCTAGATCAACAGATATTGGTTGGAGTTTCACTTATAATTCCTGATATGAAATGTAATGAACTAAAGCCCTGTCTTGGAAATAAGGATTACATCACATCCCATAAGCCACAGTTTGTATTTTTATCATCATGCATTTTACATCATAAAGACAACAGCATAACCAAACAGGCTTTTTCATCTATGGGCTGAATGTGAGATGAATAGCCTTGCCCTGATAATATTTCTTCTTGTTCAATTGATCAGAGCTGATCCCTGACTTGTTACACAAGCCTCTTCCAAAAATCAGCAATATTGCATTACGATCATCTCTTTTTAAACCAGCTATTTTGTATTTGAGGCTGGAGTAAACTAGCTTCGTTACATAAGATGCAACTGTGTAGCACCTGTGTAGCACACTTTGATCTCCCAGCAGTCAAGGTAAGCAGCAACACTTAGCAGAGCAAAGAGCTTGGGATGGCGAAGGTAAATGAAAATCACAGAGAGATGGTTTTAATTAAGCAAAAGTGACAAAAAGGGAACACTTCTAATGAAAAGAAGATCAAATTCGGAGGTCTTTGCAGTGCTAAAATATTCCTTCAATGACTGTCTACAACCCAACAGGAGTGCTCTAACCCACCAACCCCTCCCCCATAAACAATAAGTTCTTCATGTTTCAGGAATGTTTAGTTTGTGGACTGAACCACACAGATGTCACTGTCCTTGTGGGGATGACCTCTGATAGTGAATAAATATACCCGAAAGTCCATTAGTCTACACTGTATGTTTCCTGACATAACTTGTGTCTCAACTGCCAAAAATTGACTTATTTTTAGCTGCTAAATATTGTAAGAAATGCTCCACAAACTTCACATGTTTTGAGATAATAACAAAACGTATGAAATTTTCAAGTCTACTTTTTGATTCATTAAAACTGAGTAAAAATTTGGTTTCATTTTTTAGTGTTAACCTTGACCTTTGACTTGACATTATAAGTAAAGAGGTTTTTTGGGGTTTTTTTTTTTTACTGAAATTAGTCCAATGATAATAATAAAGAAAGCTAAATGTAAAACCCTTAAATTGTCTTTCTGCACCTAATATATGGTCCAAATTTTGTTCCTTTCTCTTGCAAAATTGTTCAATTTTTCAAAATGAACTTGCTCCCCACATACTGCCTACCCCCACCTCCCCCCCCACCCCCCCCCCCCAAAAAAAAACCAAAAAAAAAACCAATATTATATTTAAATATGTTCTTTTTGCAGAAAAGTCAATATTACCGTAATTAGAATTTCTGATAATTCAATGGGTTAATATATAGCAGAGCTAAACATGTAAAAATAAGACTGCTATAGTTAGCACAAGAATAAAGACCTTGAACAGTCTGCAGCAACTGCAACAACACAATAGATTGTGTTCGACAGGACACCTTCTCTCCCAGAGATTTAGAGACAAGAGTCCAGTAACAGTTTAGTATTAGTCATAATTCCAAAAGTTGTAAGATTGGGAAGACTACCCATCAATACAGCATGAGTCATTCCGGACCAAAGAATCAATACGACGGGAGGCTTTCTTCCACATTCAGCGTTTGATTGACAAATTCCTGTAACCTACACAGTTTTGATTATTCATCATTTTTCTCCTTGACTACTTTTTATACATCTAAGATAGATCGTGTCTGCATCATAATTTAGTATTGGACTTGACGGTTACAAGGTCATATGTTAAATGCTTCCAATACTGTTTTGACAATGAGAGAAAGTTTGCTCCATCAATGATTAAGACTTAACATCAAAGATTCATATGATTATCAGTAAAATGCAACTTTACAATGTACTATAGTAGAAACACTTTAAAATACACTTTCATTTCAAAATCAATCAGATATTGAAAAGAAGAGTTTCCCAGAAATTGCTCAAATGTAAATATACACTGTAGTTTTGGTTTTTTTTTCCATGTTTTTTCATAAGAAGAGCTTGCATGAATACTGATAAAGTTACTTTATCAAGATGCAACTACTGTAAACACCATTCAAATGCCAGTCACCACCACTTTATTTTGTGATTGACAAATGATAAACTGATTTGTTACGCCACTGAACCTATGCAGATTGTGATTTGAAAAATCATGATAGAGATATTAAAGGAGTGATTCACAGCAAACAAAATTCTTAATGACAGGTCCTTGCAAAACTCACAAAATCTTATTGGAAGTGAATACCTGACCCCAGGATCATGAAGCAATCTTAGACTCCAGTCAAAACTTGTAAACTGTTACATTGTCTTGTTAGTAAATACACCGATAAAATGAAATGCTTTTAAAATGTGTCTCCATATAATCTATATATATAATATATGTTGATAATTACAAATTTTAAGCGTAACTTTATGGCAAATTATAATTTTACAAATGACTGAAATTTACAGTTAAGTCTAAAAATTCTTCATGATTCAAAGTCCAGTTACTTAAATAATTAGATTATTCAGAGATTTTTTTATTTAAGGTCAGACGACACGTTCCTTGAGAAAATTTCAGGAAAAAGTTATATAAAATTGAGGAACGTGTCGTCTGACCTTAAGGTCAGACGACATGTTCCTTGAGAATCTTTTTTGTATCTCCTCGTAATAAAGAGTTCCAATAAAAAAAAATTAATTTTTTAATTTCTTTAAAAATGATCAAAATTACTTGTATTTGGTTATATGTCTAGATGGTCGAGCGGTTAGAACTGTGGACGCTCACTGCCAGAAGCATATAGGTTCTAGAGGTCGTGAGTTCAAAGCCCCGCCCCGGCGGACATATAGTTCTATTATAGTGAATTTCGCTGTGCTGTAGATGTATTTATTTTTATATCAGCAATTCAAGTGTATTTTCAAGAAGATTAAATTATATAGGAAATTGCATACTCTAGTATTTTACAGAAATGCCTGGTAAGGTACCCTAATTTTTTGCAAGAAAGCTTGTCAAAGTAGTAGTAAACCATTAACAAATTCCAGGAAAAAGTTACATAAAATTGAGGAACGTGTCGTCTGACCTTAAACAAAAACAAAAAAAACAAAAAAAGATTTGTAAAATGAAATGAAGTTTTCTACAATAGTTAATATTAGCAATTTTAACACCATCCAGGATTTAAGCCAAAATTGAATCTTTTCTTAGAATTTTGCTTATGCACGATAAGAATCATAATTTCAATGTTCTTTGTATTGAATAAAGAAAACAGCACATAACTGAAGTGCCTACAGTTCCAAGCTGAACTAAGACACATAATCTTGAACAATGTCAAGGAGCACATAATGAGAGGTCAAGGACAGATGGACTGGTCAAGAAGAGGAAGAAAGCATATAACTCACCATCTTGTATCTCAGGCTCCATAGCGAGTTAAAAACGGAATCAAAATCCAAACTACAATTATTGTCACATCATGTCAGTGCTTGCAGACTGTGCGAACTGCTGATGGGCGAAAGATTTGGGAGAGGTTCACCCAGTGGAAGAAGTTAAACCTTGATAGACTATCTAAACTAATTTTCTTCTTTATCACACCTCTTCAGTTAGTAGATATTAAAACATGACCGAACATTTTAAAATCAACACCAGTGGCAGACTTCCCTGCAGTTCTGAATGATAATATGGTGTATTGATTAAACTCCACGTATAGAAAACAGAATACATGAATGATCAATTATACAGGAAACATAATTCAAAATACATCAACATGTTCAAGATTTCTCCAAGTTCCCCTAGGAGCAGTGCTACCAATGCAACAGACTGCAATCAATGCCTCCATCAGGCCACCATCACTGGAGAAATTCACTGTCCCGCGCAGCTACCAATGACAATTGAAACTAATTAGTTGTTTGTTTTATGGATTATGACAATTGAGTCAGGAGGACTAGGACGTTTGATCGGGATGATCCGTCCTTCTGGGGGGGATTCCCTTCCATCCCTGCCTTCATTGGACGCTGTTCTCCACTGACCAAATTAAAGATGACAGCTTCTTCAATTCAGAGGGATTGGTATTTCACTTCACTCACACCGTTTTGTTCTATCTGGAGGGACCTGTATGGAGGTCACTTGTGTATATATAAAGGGAATAAGAGTGCAACACAAAATATGACGAAATGACTGTCAACTTTTGGGGGTTTTTTTACACCAGCCTTCAGGGTTGAGGATGGAGCAATCTGTGAAAAGTTTTACTTTCAGGAAGGAATGACATGTCAATAAATTCTTGCATTTTCATTCATTTTTTGAAGGATATTTGAAGTATTTATCTATTGGGAAGTAAGAAAGTAAAACATATTTTTTTCTATTTAAAATTAAGGATGTAAAATGTTTATAAGTTTAAGAGATTCTGAGAACAGATATTGTGTACTGGATAACATTTTTTAATGGTCATTTTTAGTAACAATCTGACTGTATCACATTTGTTATCTGCCTCTTTCAGTATCTTTATCACATGTCATATTCTGTGCATGTTGTGTGAACATTGACCAAATTAAAAATAGAACAATGTTCTAGTCATCCGTCAAATCAACACAACAGTGCTATGCCATCCCATTGGTCAGTCCACAATAAGGCAGAGAAAGTGACAGACAGTGCTCACAATACACAATCAAGGGATGATATTCAGAGTCAAAAAGCAGGACACTTGTTCTCCCAAAGTAAAAAAAAAAAAAAGATCAAGATAAGTTTCCTGTTATGATCTTTTAAAAAAAGCATCATACTGGTACCTCCACGTACAAGGATACCACTTACTTACCAATACGTGATAGGTTACATTTATCATGCAATTTTAAGAGTGACAATTTAAATCTCATCGCAAATTCATATTCTAATTCTGGTTACAATACAATGTAATAAGGTATTATAAATAACTTGTAATATTAAACTTTAAATATTGGAAAAAATATTAGCAAGAGCTTGATTGGCGAACACATTATAGACCTTTGTTAAAGTTGTGATTTGAGCTTTGTCAGTCATTTCTACAATAATCACGTTCATATGTTTCAGTCTGAATCACTTTGTAAGGGTAGAATTATCAGGCAATGTGATTCAAGTTTTCAGAATGTGTTGCAAGTGATGTACACCTTACCACAAATTATTCTTCCCATTATTTCCCTGTTGTTCTGTACATCATATTATCCCTGCCTAAAGACTAGCAGAATTATAATTCTAAGGCAACAAGATTGCTTAGTTATATGTTTTTCAATAACTCTTCAATTGAAACATCTGATGATTACACTCTATCACAAAACAAAGTAGATGATTGACAGCACAAAAACCAATCAATGCTGCGATTATAGACTGACTGACGCAGTCTCTGTAATAATTGGCTCAAAAAAACTCAAAAAACATGTCACAACGAGCACTTTAAAATTTGTTGCTTTTTAAAATAATTTTCTTTACTGAAATAATTATATCATTATACAAGAAAATGATCCACCTATAAAAAGTAATATTATTCAAGTGCCTGTGTCACAACCTAATGACTGAGGAACAGAGATGCATACTTAACACAAGGCATACGCCTAACCATCAGGTTTTGGTTTTTTTTAATAATAGTAAAAGATTCTGCTACTAATCTTCACAGTCTTACCTTTCAGCAATACCATTTGCCTCATATCAGACATGTCCGTACAATTTAGAAATCAAAACATAAACAGCCTCCTGACTACATCCATGTGACACAATTAGGAGAATCGTTCAATAGGATGTATGACACTTATGTCTATCTCCGTAGTATTAAAATATCTACATGTTTATTTGTTAAGTGAGTGACTCAAAGTTTCCTATAGACACCATATAAAGCTACGAGACAAAGGTCAGGCAAAATTACTCACTGCCCTTGTGTCAGGGCTTGGACAAGTCAAGAGCTACATGTAGTGGGTTCATGCCTGTATCCTTTTTTTTAATAAAGAATTACATAGAAACCTTCATCATCCACTACTACATGTACAAGTAGTTTGAACAATGGTGATTGTGAAAAAGTTGTCAGTTTGCTAAATCATGAGTATTGTTAACTATCAAATTTCTCATCTTTGGTCATTTACATCACTGTAAGTAAATAGGCAAGAGAAAAGATTCACTAACAACTGAACTGAACAATTGACTGAAAAGTTTCTTTGAATAGAGAAACAGGCAAAGGGTTCTAAAGTTATTATGGTAAGCAAGCAGTCGTTTTACTGGTACTTTTTTTTTAAGCAACCAAAAAAGTTTTTATGAAACAAAATGATTTTAAATCTCAAGATTCCATATAATCAGCAATTTATATCATCTACTCCAAAGATGCAAGAAAATAAATCATCATCTCATGCCTAGAATAGTTTGACCCTTAACCTTTTGACATCAATATCATTTCATGCCTAGAATAGTTTGACCCTCAACCTTTTGACATCAATGTCAAGAGCAGCAACTTACTTCTTATACGTTATCCATATACAACTTTGATTTCTTTTATGCAAGAAAATTCACGAAGATATTGAGCAGACACTGTTTTCTCACATTTAGAGTTGTTTGACACTTGACCTTTAACCTTGTGATCTGTTAATCATTTGGGGTCATCTTGATTTAAGGAAAACTAATGTACCAGTATGTTTAAATTAAAGTAATTCCCCCAAATAAGATTTTGTGCAAACAATACTTGGTTTACAAACTGACCTTCATACTGACCTAAGCTGAGAAGAGGAGGGCAGGAAATTTAAAAAAGTATCGGTATTGCCCAAAAAATACTTTTACATGTTATTTCAGTTTTACAAAAATTTCCAGGATCAATTTAGCCAATAAAATATAACCGGGTATTACCCCGCTCGCTTTATCAGTCACATGTTCCTTATCAAATTTACCATAAATGGTTGATATATTGACAGAATTTTCATTTCAGTCATCATGGAAAAAAGCAGGATAAAGAGTTCACAACATGTCAACAAATAATCTCATCACTGTAGACATAAAGCTATCATTTCGATGTACACCACAATCAATTTGATATCAAGAATCATATTATAATACTATGTAATCAAACAATAGATAGTGAAACGACAGACAGAAATCATTAACTAGTACAATAGTAGATTCAGTATCAAAAACTACATACAGTTTTTTAAAAAATCTTCTGGTATGATTGTTGAGAAATCATAACTAGATTAAGCAACATGCTGAGCAGTTCTGCTCATTACATTTAAGTATTTTTTTTCTAACAGTTTACACTACATAATAGCATGCTTAATTACAGCCTCCATTTACAGAAATTTCAATCTTACTGTGAGCATGTACATGTAGTTCCATCAGTAATCCAAAGTCTCAAAGCAGAGTCATTAAATTCCAGATTGTACACATTTCACCATCTGTAACATTTAGCAATTTACACCTGAAACTCTAGTGTTGAGTCACTTATAGTAGCGGGTATGTGAAGACATGTTACGCAAATACCACATAAATAAACTGGGATGAAATTGACAACTTTAAAAACTATTAAGTAAATTTGCTATGAATACCATCACATTACAAATAATTTAAAATGTCCATTTCAGGCAGTAAGCAAACAAGAACTAAGAGTAGCAAATAAGGAAGTCCTTAATTATTGTAAGTGATAAAAGCTTCCTTTAGTAAATTCTGGATTCAGAAAAGACTTTGGTTTCCCTGTTGGTTTCATAAAACTAACAATAAAAGCATGCACATAATCTTGAACAAAAAACATAAACATTGTTCATAAAATATATTTTCAGGGGGAAAATCAAGCATTTTGCAAAAATAGGAATTTGCTCAAACTAAGATATTTCAAAGTTGTTAGTCATTATCATATGAAACATTAATGAATACAGTATTTAATAAAAAGTACCTGATATGTGATTACATGATACAGAATTTATTGTAAAATCAATAAATAATCTTGTACCAATGCATTGAGTACTGGCCAAATAAAAGATTCAACTTAGACACTATAAAACTATAATTAATATTCCAATTAGAGAATTTGTATAATATACTGTTCATTACTTCCTCTTGCCAATGTCAAATGCAACTCCAATTAAACAAAATTTAAGAATCAAAGATAATTATCTCATTCAAAAGTCATTTTGGGGAATGAAAATTTCCTCAGATATCATTTGCAGCCTTCACTGTATCTCTAAGAACTAAGTGTCAAGGCAAAAGTAATTTTTAAATGCTAGGGATGACTTTGATAAATGCATAATTTGTTTTTTGATAAAATACATGTATATAATCATATATAAATTGACCAGCTCTCAGAGGATTCTGGACATTTTACAGTTATATCTTAATTCTTTCTTTATATGGATTACGGATTTGGAATCAACACCTTAAATAAAAGAGATGAAATTAGTCAATTTCCCATTGTGATGGTCAGACTGGTTCAAATGGCTCATTTGATAGAGTACCCGCCATTGCGCCAACAAGAGAAAATTAAAGTAAATTATGGTTTAAATTCTAGCTGGCTTGATCTAGCTGTCATGTTTCCAGCCCAGTACATTTAGACATGACTTACATGTACCCCTGCATCTAATTGTCAGATCAAGTCCAGGCTCTGCCAGGGGAAAGATCCTGAGGAATAGATCCTCAAAGGTGAAGATCATTTAAGGGAGGAAGAAATGTGACAGGCAGACTGTCTTGATTGCTGGCATCAGATAGCTCATTTACCATCTTGTAGAGCACATGACTTGAGAAAATTCAGGTTCAACATTTGGTCCAGTCTGTCATGTTTCCTCACACCCCATTAAAGTCTTAACAAAATCTCAGAGGCCAGTTATTTTTTAATTCTGATCATTGAAAATAAAAAATTGAGAAGTCCAATAGCTTGCATGCTGGAGACATGCATTGTCTATACTAATGGGATAGGCAACTTTTACATTAGCCATGCTTACTTCTATATATATCACGAGCTTTGACAATTTTTTAAAGAACTGCTTTTGGGTGGATTTTCTGATATGAACCAGGGACTTGTTTTACTGGGATCGAACTGCAAGAGTATATATATACTTAGACATTTTTGAAACAAAAAATTCAAAAATAAGATTAATATATAAAAAGTATATTGGTCAGCTATAAAACATCGGTGAAATCTCTGACGACGGGTAGCCAACTGCCTCTTTTCATATTGTTTATATGACATAAACTCATGAAAATATAATATTTTGAATGTTTTGGTAATTTTTAGCTGTTTATATTTCAATATAATTGTTTATTAGAAAGATATACTGATTTAAACAGGGAACACTTTACAAAAGGGACCGCAGGATTTCGCGAGATTTCGATCAGTTGCCAATCTCTGTTATTTATGTCTCTGATGAATGATGATCATATCTATCAATAATTGTCACATTATCTCTTGTTCAGGTCTTGTAATATTGATAATTATTTGAAACATGTTATATGGACCATTCTGTCAAACAGTATCACCCATTGAACCATGTGCCATGTCCATTGCTAAATTAAAACATGAATTGCTATAGGCTGATAGGTGTGTATACACAAAACACTGGCTTATCTAATGTAACGGTCAAATACTAAATCATCTCATTATGTTTAAATCACTTGTTAAAATGAAGGCAGCGTTGTTTCTCTTGTAGTGAAACTATCACTGAAGCTAGAAGACAAATAGAAATTTCCATCTGTGAACGCTTCCTTGTTGCTTCTTACCTGGTTTAGACATGGTATCGATTATTTAGGTCAAGTTCCCTGTCATGATTTATATTGTGCTCAATATTGGCCACACAGCCTTTGCAACAAGTAGTAAACAGTCACATTTGCAAAGTTTTAATCATAATTCTACTTTCTGCACTTCGAATAGTGTTTATTCTGGGAACGAGGCTCTGTATTATTTTAGATACCCCGTACTAAGAATATTCGCTATTGAGGAGGGGTCGGGCTTTCACATCTGACAGATCGAACACTAGTTATAGAAATTTAACTGTGAAAATGTATCCATGATATGACATGTGGTAATGTAAATGTAAAATACTCTGATTTACTTCATGGTTTGTTGATTGGTTGATTGTTATGAAAAATAAATCATTAAACAATACCGCCGACAGCAAAACAAGAACCGCAATTTAACTGAACACTAATCACCCGCATGCACAAATCTGGAATTTGCGTATTACACAGCTTCAATTATATATTTTAATTAAAAGATCCTCCTAAATAATAATAAACAGCCAATTTCTAACATAATGATGACTGAAAAAGCAAGCTATTGAACATTATGTACACTTAGCCATTCTCGTGCATGATTAGTTCAGTTTTGCTATGCATACTGATTTACCATTCGCGACTTGCAAAATGGATTGAATGTGATCTTAAAACATTCTCCTATCAGGCACGTAGCATCAGGGGGGGCGGGGGGGGGGGGGGCTGCCCCCCCCCCCCCACTTTTTCTCGCACCAAATTAATTTCTTAATTTTACATAGTAAAAATTGATTATCATGGAGTTGCCCCCCCCCCCCCCCCCCACTTTTTTGGGAGTATGTAAAAAATTGGAATATAAATGAGAGAAATCGAAGTTATAAGTTAAAGGCCAGCCCCCCCCCCCCTCCCCGGATTAGGATTTTGAAGATTTTTGGAAAGTGTCTTTTTTCCCCCTTTTTTTTTTTTTTTGCTTGTCAAGTTTTTTTTGGATGAGTCTCCCCCCCCCCCTTTTCAAAATATCGATGCTACGTGCCTGCCTATGACGTTCCATAGGCATCGAAAAGCCCCCCCCCCCCCCACTGTTTTCGCCAAATTAGACCTAACCATTAGGCTCATAGCATCATAGAGGGTTCAGCCCCTCCCCCCTCCCCCACACACTTTTTCTTGCAGGAAATATAATTGTTCCTAAAACGATTGAAATATGGAGAAGTTGGAGTCATAGGCATACTAGCCCCCCCCCCCCAACCGGATTAGGATTTTCATGATTTTGGGAATTAGGTTTTTGTTTTTTTAATATTCTGAGGATTAGTCTAGCCCCCCCCCCCCTTTCAATTTGCTTTCGACGCCAGTGCGTTCATTTAGTAATCCTAATATGACCAACTCGATTTTAACAGCTTTTAAGACGTTGTCAATATCAAGGTGCATAAACCATATTATTTTAATTCAAAACTTATGATGATGTTGGCAAGATTTGTAATCAAAAACGCTTCCATGTGACAATTCAGTTCCTAAATTTTGAAACTTGCCTGGTTCTAGAGGGATCTTAGGATGAAGGAATAGCAATATATCTTTTAATTCGGTGCACTACTTGTATGTATCCCCGAATCAAACGAAAGACCACCATCATAACTAAAGTCTATTTTTGTAGCTAAAAATGTTGTTGCTAATTCATGTCAAGATATAGTAAATAAAAGGTGCCTACATGTACAGGTTGATTTAATAAATACTTTTATTGATGTTTCATAATAATAGCTTAATTTGTTTAATGAGGTGCAGCAAAGCTTAGATTTTTGGTAAACACAAAAAAATCATGATTTAAACTGTCATCCTTGATGAAACATGAAGAAAATAAGTACGGTAACAAAAATCGCAGGGGTTTTGTCCCTTTCTTACTATTAAAATATATCTAGAATGCCTACAATCCCTTAAAAAACGGCACTAAGCTTTGAGCTCCTCTTTAAAATGATGTTAAATTGAATACATGTGTATATAATATATATAGGGATCGGGATTTCTTTTCCTATGATTTAATATAGAATGTAAAAAAAAGTTTTATGTTCTAAATAATTCCTTTACAGCCGTAAAGTTTGGGGAAAAGATTAATTAATCAATTAAATGAGACTGATCACTCTAATATGACATATATATTTGTATGCGCTAAAATTGTACGCTGTTAATTAAAGATTTTATTTTTTTTTTTTTTTTGCACTTCTATATAACTTCATAACTTTGGGGAAATAGTTTTGTATGCAAATTATGGTGGCATAGATCTGCCACCACTTGTCAGATAATTATGTTAACTTCTTATATGATAATGTCGACTTGTCAGATATTTATTACAACTTGTCAGATCTTTATGTTGACTTGTCAGAAAATAACCATTGTGACTAGAGACTCAATATTTTGTTGTCAAAGCGTGTTAGTGCCACTAACTGCCATTTACTTGTCATCATAATATCATATAAGTCGAAATAAAGATCTGACAAGTTTACATAATCATCTGACAAGTCGACATAAAGATCTGACAAGTTATCATAATTATCTGTCAAGTCGACATAAAGATCTGACAATTTAAGATTATTATCTGACAGAAAAAATAATATGGCCACTAGTTTAAAGAAAATTATCATTCATATTGTAAGTCGACTTGCCAGATAATAATGTTGACTTGTCATATGTTATGTCGTCTTATCAAATAATTATCACAGAATTATATCGACTTAAAAAATGATTATGTCGACTTGTCAGATCCTTATGTCGACTTGTCAGAAAATATTATTTCAAATGGATGGCACAAATTGGGCGTGGAAAGGTTAAAGTGTTGAAATCTTAAACATGTGAATAAGTGACAAGTCGACTTAAAGAACTGACAAGTGAACATAATTATCTGACAAGTCGACATCAAGATCTGACAAGTCGACATAATTATCTGACAAGTGGTGGCAGATCTATGCCACCATAGCAAATATTTCATATGCCAGATCATCACAAAGTTGGGGGGGGGGGTTGCAGGGGATCAACTATCAATATGACGGTCCTAAAAGAATGGCGTGATTCGCATGTTTTGAAATTATATAATTTATATAAATATAAAATTGGGGAAAAAGTTCAGTAACGTTATACAATTTTTTTTGGGGGGGGGGGGGGATCATTATTTTTTTCAAAATGCGGAATTAACTATATGATGAAGTGATTTTTATTTTTCACATCAACATGTCAAAGGTCTGAATCAAATTACAGGGAATAAATACAGGTACATATGTACATAATCAGGTCCTTGTGAAAATCGAAGAAAAGGCCCCTCCACGTGTCAAGAGCGATAACTACAGTAACCATATGGTAACACCTTGTACAAATTAACAAATTATTTTTGTTAAAAATTCTGTTACTCTGATAATCATGATAATGTTCAAAGTTAACTCATAAAAAAATTCAAAAGAAGAAGAACTTGTTCCTTGCGATACTTTGATTTTATATCATTTTAAATATTTGCTGCTGGACTGTAAAAAATTCAAGATGTCGCTCAAACAGGCAGTTCACGAAAGTAGGCTTTTATTTTGATCATTTGTTTAGGTGTTTAAAGTAGATCAATTTATGAAATGTTACAGAAAATGAAGTAATAAAAAGCAGGTTAATTTTATTGACTTGCATCTACCAAAATGAACTTTAGACTCTTTAAAACACGAAGTGTTTGTACTGGCTGTCAACGGGGTTCTAGCGATCGATATTGGATGCATTTTATGCGCAAATTATTAAATTTGCATGCATACGTTAAACTGACTTCCCTTTGAAATGTTCAATCAAAAGTATACAATTAGTTTGAAAGGATAAATCGAAGATAAGGCAGAAATTCACACAGTTTATAGATATTTAATTTATCAACGCGAATTTCCTCTACCATACTTCCCCACCCACTTTTTTCTCTATAGTCAAGGAAGGCAAATGAATGATTTAATCAAATTATTTTCCAAGTATATTGAAAATAAAATTGAATTACCACAAACTGTTATTCTTGTAGAGATTATGTCTGATGTAGTTCAGGCAGTAAAAAAGAATGGAGAATGGAAAGTAATGATTGTAGATCAGCTGAGTATGAGGATGATATCAGCATGTTGCAAGATGCATGAAATAATGACAGAAGGAATAACATGTAAGTATTAAAGGGAACAAAATAGTACCCAAATTCAATTGCATTTTTATTTGATCACAAGAAAATGGCAATTCATTGACTGTTCATCACCGATAGAAGTTGTTGATATAAGGATGTGCACTTGGAGAAATTCTTTAAAAATGTGTACAATCCTAAATTGTTTCCGATATTTGTAGTGTTATTATGTTCTATAATCTTTTCTATCAGCTTTCATACATGTTTATATAGTTAAGTTGTTGTGTTTCTAATGTATATCTTGAAAAGTCCAACAAAATTGTGATTACAGGAATTCTCCCTACCCAGTGTTTGAAAATATCATTCAATTATAAATAATAATTCATTTCCATTCACAACCTTATTCAGCTTGCATACTTATTTCAGCTGTCTTTCCTTTCCTTATCTTTTAAAAAAAATCAGAGTTCCTCAAAGATATTAAGTTCTGTTTAATTTCACCATATAATCTTTTGGTGCAGTGGTTGAAGATATAAACAAGAGAAGAGAAAGATTGCCGAAACTTGACGCTGTTTACCTTATAACACCGACAGAAAGGGTGAGTATTTCAAAACAGAAACATTAATCTTATGTTACAGAAATACACTCACATGCCAAAAGTATGTCAATTTTCTTCCAAGACGGCCGCTAACATTTTTATTTACATCTTTAATAAAAGTGAGGCACTTACCTTATTCCTTTGTATTTTGACTTTATATTTTGTGATGAATTCCTGGATTCAATCAATTTTCCGAAATCGTTTCCGAAGATTAGAATACAGGAGGTAAGTTTTTGAAAGGTTGTTCCAAGCACACAGCAATTTCTGTTTCAAGTCATTGATGGTACAGATGTAGAAAATTTGATGTTTTACATGGTGTTTTAAAACAAGCCAAACATTTTCAAATGGATTTAAATCAGGACATTGTGGGGGCCAAAAGAAAGGTGGGATATTGTTTCTCAGTTTCCAGTCTTCTGTCTCTTTGGAGCGATGAAATGGACAATTATCGTCCATGAAGTGCCAAGGTGAATTTCCAAAATATTTCATAATAACAGGTCATAAATATCTAATACACTGATATAACTCTGAGAGTTCATATTACCTTCAATAAAAGCCAAAATACCAGTTCTATGGTATGTTCTTGTCCCCAACACCATCGGTTTCAAACTTCATGCTGGTCCCTGTCCCAGGAATTCCAAACAGAAGCCTTTCCATTTTTCTTCTGTTTTTCTCCAAACTTTCTCTAAACTTTGACCTTACGTTCAGGTTATACATGTATAACTATAGTTTATATCTCATGATTGAAAATCCCATGTTTCCAGTGTTGCTTAACTTTCCACGTTAATTTTTTCCTGCAATATTGAAGCTTTTTTTTTCCTGTTAAATTCCTACATCCCCAATTTCTTTGCTGTGGTCCTCCTCTTATATTTTTGACAATGTAATTTTTGCTGAATACTTCTACCTGAAAAGGTTTGGGCACTGATCTATTAAAATTCCCAGTAATATTCGTTAAAGTTATCTTCCTGTCTCTTTTTACCATTTTTGATAGTGTTGTTTGGTTGCAAACTGTCATGCATCGGGGTCACCCACTTTGATGCTTATTTTCCATGCTGCCTCACTCACAAAATTGCTTCAAAAACCTACGGATGGTTGAAGAATTCAAATGCAGACTTTTTGCTACTTTTTCTGACTTAAATCCACTTTCAGTATGTGAAATAATGCTTCTTTTCTCATCAAGAGTGAGTTCTCTGCCCATTATACCTATGCTTGTTGTTGACATTAACGACGTAAAAATAGCAGAAGTTACTACAACTTCTGGTTTACAAAGGATAAATATAGTCTGTGGCAGCTCATTGGTGACAAAAATGAAGAATTGTGAATACAATATTATTGATGATAAACATTTATTAATTTTTTATACGGCGGCCATCTTAAAAAAAGTTGACATACTCTTGACACGTGAGTGTATATGCCATGATATAGTTTTCTAGGGCTGCTTCTATAAGGAGGGGCTTATTTGTCTCACTTTCTGTCTCTGGCTGTAGTCATACAGTTTCATTACACATAATGTTAAATATTTAGGGATGGCAATGAATTGCTAATTGGTTAATTGCAATTCATTCTGACTGAGTAGCCATCCCTGAAAGTAAGTCAAAATTTGGTATTGATTTGGGAAGAAATAAAAAAAATATAAGCCATGGGGATGTGTTTTTTAACCCTAAGGATACCCTAATAATACAAATTTATAACTCTTGGTACACCTGGGGACTCATTGGTATCCCAAGAACACCCCTAGGTATCCCATGGAACCTCAAGAATACCCCAAGGAACCCCACGAATACCCCAAGGAACCCCAAAGATACCCAAATGCTATATATTAATTACCATTGATACCCCAGTGCTCTCATTAATTAAAATCCAAGAGCCACCCCTAGATACCCCATGGATACCCCAATGATAGAAAGTAATAACCATTAATAACTCAGGGGTCTCATTGGAATCCAAGGGTCACCCCTAGGTACCCTAGGGATACCTGTAGGAACCCCAATGATACAAATTAATAACCACCGAAACCCCCTGGGGTCTCATTGGAATCCAAGGGCCATTGTATGGTATCACCAAGTTCGTCTATTTATATTAATCAATCAATATATTTTAGTAATGAACTCAAAACTAGAATGTAAAAATATTGATTAGCAAGTACATGTATTTAAAAGAAACAAAAAACAGAAAAATGTGTTTAATTTTTATTTTTTATCTCATAATGACTCAACGATGTCCGATCCTCAGCAATGGTTGATAACTCTTAATTATCCAGATTTTGTCAATATGTGCCATAAATCTGCCTTTTAAATAGACAAATTTAATTAGTCTTCTGTTGTTAATGCTGCGATCAGTTATTCAACTAAATGCTTGGCTTAGTGGTTCCTCAAAGATCTACTACATAGAAATAAAGGGGTTTGACCCACCAATGCACGGATACAACTTTCTTTCTTTTTTCAAATTGATCTCAACTTGCATATTAATTCCATAATATCCAACATGGGAAAATTCAATAAATTAAGTTTGAAAGACAAAATTAATAACATTTTTATGATGAAAAATATATTTTAAAGCTGAGGGTCGGAGAATCTGAAGCTGTTTGTACCCCAATGGTTGCACTGTAAAACATATTACTATTTAATACCCATTGACCCAGGGGACTCAATGGAATCTCAAAAGCATTGCTGGGTACCCCAAGGAACACTTATGATACCCAATATATTGCAGGGAACCCTTGAATGTACACTATACACCCAAAATGTCATGATGGACATTAAGTAATGCATGTTGTGTCTTAGATACTGCATTTTTATTTTGTTTCTTAATTCGTTACATCTTCTATACAATTGTAGTGCATTGACCTTCATAACTGCATGATAAAAATGTTTCTCCTGACTAAAAATATCTGCATACTTTGAATGAATTTAACAATACTGATGCAAGTTGTTCATACAGATCAGGCCTAAACCGTGTCATAATTCAAACTGTTTTGAAGTTATATAGAGAATAGATGAATTCATCTTCCTGAGTCAAGAGTATATGATCCCTCCACTTGGAGTGTATAAGAAAACTTAGGGAGATGAAAAGAATTGAGTGATGAAAGAGATATGGTGAGCAATGCTAGTTTTGAGGGGTATTTAGCAAACTATTCAATTTTTAAAGCTAAACTTCATGGATTTTACCCTTACTAAATGATAATAGATAAACAATTTATATAATATACATGTATATATATATATGAATTTAAGGAAGATATTAACAACCCAGCCTCTAAAATCATTCTTCTTTTGAATTAATTTGAACACTGTCATCTGTATTATAAAACTTTATTGGGAAAGACAAGTACAAGTTGTTTAAAATAAAAATTTAAAGTTATCTGATTGTGGGTTTTTTGTTTATTCGTGGGGATGTAATTTCGTGGATGCGTCAGTTTTCAGTTTCATATAGAAAAACTAAATTTTCTTTAATCATTTTTCATCGAGGATGTAAATTCATGGAGTAGCCCTCACCCACAAATACCATGAAAAGTGTTAATTTGTTATGTATTTTTAACTGAACCCGCTTTTTTCCATGTGATTTAATGTTAAGCTGAGATGTTCGCATTATTAGGCTGGTCTGTTCAGTAAAGAAAGCATTGTTAACAATACAGATAATTTAATGAAGTTTATATTTAAGATTATAAATTTTAACTGGTCATGTTTGTATATTTTATAAATAACAAAGCTAGAATTAACAACTTGACACTTGTTAATAAAAAGAAATAATGTGTACATCTTGTTTTGTATTTGTTCTTAACAAATTATGCCATTATCAGGTTAATCATGAAGATCGTTTATCATAAATATACGTTTATTTCAAACATCGTTCATTCTTTCCTATCATGTATAAATCCTTTCGTATCATTCATGTATCTTGTTCTATCATGCATTAATCCTATTCTATCATGCTTGAATCCTATCCTATTGTTTATTTTGTAAAAAAAAAAATGACGTTGCGGGTACTGTATCCAGGGTCTTAATGCATGTATGTATCATTGGATTTCATGGGGTTCATGGGAATTTTCAGGAACTCCACTGAGTCCCCTCGGTATCAAGGTTGTTAAATTGTATCCTTGAGATATCGTTTGGGTATCATAGGGTTTTTTGGGGTACCTAGTGGTGATCCTGGGTTTCCATTGAGTCCCCAGGGGTATCAAGAGTTATAAATTTGTATTATTTGCTGGGGTATCTAATGGGTAGCTTTTGGTATCCTTGGGGTTCCATGGGGTACCTAGTGGTGTCTCTGGGATACCAGTGAGTCCCCAGGGGTACATGTATCAAGAGTTATCAATTTGTTTTGTTGAGTATCCTTGGGGTTCCCTGGGGTTAAAATATGTGTCAATCCATGGGATCCAAACTTAAGGAAGGAGTCTTTTCTGGTTTCTGGTTGTCAAACGTAAATTTGATTAATTGTTCATTAAATCAAGATGAAAGGAAATTAAAATAGTATATTTTTCTTTCTTTTTACTATCATACAACTTGGCATAGAAAAATGTAATCAATGTTTAGAATGGAACAAGGACTATATTTTTGGCGTAATATTGGCGTAGGAAAATATCACATGTTGCGCAATTCAGAATTGCTGCAGATTTTATATATATAATGAGTCTGTTTTAGCATTTTAAAAACAATAACAATAGTGTTGGATTTTTTTTACTAATGTGAACTAATAATATGATACTTGGGTTTCAGAATATGTTTTTAAAATATGATTTGCCTATCAAATAACATTTTTATACGCTTTTTAAAGCGCCCATTCTATACATTGATTTTTGTGAAAAAATCACTAAGATCAGTTTTTCTCTCTTATGAAACGGTCAATATATTAGCTTTACTGTCAGTTTATATCTTTATATAAAGTCCTCATAATACATAAAAATTAGAAATATTTTGTTATTGGAAGCATAAAAAAATAATCAAAATTTCTTCAAAATTTAAGAAAATTAGAGGAAATGCGGGCTAAGCAATATCAATTTTAGTATAAATATTTATTCCAATTTAGTAGTATAAGCTGATAGACACTCTCATGGTCTATGATTTTATTGAAGATTTGAATCTTCAAATCTTCAACAAATGTCTACAGAACTATAAAGAGCTACACTTATTTTTATCACTTTTTACGTTGAGGAAAAAGGTAGTGACCTTGACCTGACCTTTATCCGAAAACAAAAAGGTCAAATTTAATTAAACAGATAGAATCATTAAGTAATATGATTCGTTTGACTGTGTCAAAATTTCATGCATTTCTTATTATAAGGAGTATGTTTGATAATAAAAAGACTCCTTCCTTAAAGTCAGTCATCTTCATTTGAAAATATATCAAATGTATGTAACATTGTTATTTGATGTTTCATCGGAATCATCCCTATTGTTTGATATTTTTCAGTCTGTCAATTTACTAAAGCAGGACTTCAGCCACCCTATAAACAACCAATACAGATCAGCACATGTTTTTTTTACAGAAGGTAGGAAATTGATTGTATAGAATGACATAAAACTCCTGGACATATTGTTCTTAAGACAATACATCTGAATTCTTGAAAGATAAATTCATGGTTGATTATCTTTCCATCCTGCTAACTTTGAACCAATGTTATGTACGTTAACAGTTTATTTTTACTTCTGATTTGCAGCTTGTCCTGATGTTCTTTTTAATGAATTGTGCAAGTCCTCAAGTGCAAAATACATAAAAACTCTGAAAGAAATAAACATAGCATTTCTGCCGTATGAATCTCAGGTAGGACTCAACCTCTCTTCAGGCTTAATCTTGTTTCATTTATTCATTGTTTTATGTCACAAAAGTGAAATAAACTTTTCTTAGCAATGTGAAATGTGTTTCACCATGAAATGAATGTTGCTTTACCCTGTGATGGGAGGTAGGGCATTTTGGCAATGTGGAACTTTTGTTTGATTAAAATGAGTGAGACGATCTTAAGACATTTAGTTTATGGCTCATGTTTTGTACGTTGATTATTTTGTAGGTCTATCATCTGGATTCAGCAGAGACTTTCCAGTATTACTATAACCCACTACGACAGTCAGGGCGGACGATGAATCTAGAACGATGTGCTGAACAGATCGCCACGTTGTGTGCCACCCTCGGAGAGTATCCAAGTGTCAGATACAGAAGGTAGGGCGTCAGAACTTTGGGAGAAAGAATTTAAATCTATTTAATTTTTAATACCATATTGCTTTGTTTCTTGATCATTGAGATTTTAATGCTCTTGCCATTAAATTATTATCGCATGTTGCTACTGTTTTTGTCCACCCGTTACTATTGGTAGTATTTTGTCACTCTATCAATTTAAGTTTCATCTTTGTGCTTTGATGTTGATATATTAAGTATTGAAAGAGTAATTCCACTTACATAAGTCTGCATCTTTTAAACATGACAGCCAGCAGGGGCTTCCATGAATATCCACAGGTTTTTTTTAGTAACTGAAAGGCACATGTATAGAATCAGAATATAGTTGTATTTTCAGTGAGTTTGACCGGAATGCTGAGTTTGCTCAGATGGTACAACAGAAGCTGGATGCTTACAGAGCTGATGATCACACTATGGGAGAGGTGAGGTCTTCTCATTGGTTCTGTAGAACATGTGTATTAACATTTGAGTGGGGGTATATATGAATTATCAAAATTCATGTTAAAAACTAAAAGTCATTCTTTCGATCATTCTATTCAATGCGGAAAGATTTTCAGATTACCTGAGGTCAGGGTTGGCTGGGAAATACCAGTGCTGGGAGTTACCGGTGGTAAATACCGGTATTTCCCGTCCCGGTAAATACTACTGTTTTTCACTGAACTGGGAAATACTGGGAAATAAAAATTTATAATCTTTTTTTCTTTAATTTGTTCAATGTAAAACTTATGTTTAGGATATACGATATTAACAATAAGCATCAAAAACCAATTTATCATACTTTCCCATTTCACTGTCAGTTTATGAATCTTAAATTCACCGGATCACCTTTTCCCAATCTATAGCTGCTAATGTACAAATTTTAGTCCAGCTTTTTGAACTTCAAGTTTTGTGTTTTACAGATTTATAATTCAAAGCACAAAATAAACTGTTATAATTAGTGTAGGTGTTAAAAGTAACAATTAAATAATCACACATGTTGTTTTAATAAATAATTGACACTTGACAGCTTTGTGCTCCTGTTTTAGGCAGATATATACTATGAGTGGGGCTGATTGGCTTCTTCTTAGGTGTGTTGCATACCAAGGTAGTGACACAGTCACACTTTATTTTTCACAATTTTCTTGCCCCATTTTCACATTCACCAAATAACCATGTTTTTGATAACTGTATATACCTGACTAAAGTCTAAAAATAAAATAACAATGGTGTGTGAATGAACCATGTTTAGAGTATTCATAAGAAGATAACCAATGCATTACTGACCAGTCAAAACTTGTTAAAATCAAGAACATTATAAAATGTCATAATTGCTGACAAGGTGTACTATTGTCTACATCCCTACAGATTTGATTAGGACTAATGTCTAAGTATGAAGTACTAAAATATGTAGTTGTACTTTATTTCCCAGTATTTCCCGCGAATTACCAGTATTTCCCACTGTCCTGGGAAATATGAGTATTTCCTGCATTTTTGCCAACCCTGCCTGAGGTTTTGGTATTACTTATAAAAATATAAATTCAATCCGTAAGCATTGTATCAACAGGGAAGGTGCATTGAAAACTCAAGTATGGGATCTTCTGTTTGATACTTTAGTACATATATATTATTGTTTGAGTGGGGGTAAGCAAACAATCTATGTCAAAAACTAAGGTAAATGTTATTCAAATACATAAATACATGCAGTTAAATTACTTGAAGTTTATTAAGTAATATCTATAGTAATTAGTAATACTGAGTATTTATTTCATCCTTAAGTTGATTGAAAATAAACTTTTAAACACATCAATGATAAGTGTATTTTTTAAGTGAGAATTATTTTTTAGGGGCCCCAGAAAGACCGCTCACAACTTCTAATCATTGACCGAGGATTTGACCCCATCTCTCCTCTATTACACGAACTGACCTTTCAAGCCATGGCGTATGATCTACTACCAATTATAAACGATGTGTACAAGTAAGGGCTGTCTCATGATACATTTTGTAGAGTTTGTTCATTGTTCTAATTACTGATTTGTAAATATTATTGGCAAAGATGTACTTTTCTTAATTTTAATCTTTCTATAAATAAGCTAAATATTGCTCACATAAGTTCAGTTTTTACAATTTCACAATATCTAAGACTTTTCCTATGAG
Source organism: Magallana angulata (assembly GCF_025612915.1). Lineage (NCBI taxonomy): Eukaryota > Metazoa > Mollusca > Bivalvia > Ostreida > Ostreidae > Magallana > Magallana angulata. The sequence continues at coordinate 56,915,926 of NC_069117.1, forward strand.
TGTAAATCTGGTTTATGAATTGTTTATTACAAGATATGACAACACCAGTGGAGAGATCCACGAGAAGGAAGCTCTCCTGGATGAGAATGATGAATTATGGGTGGGTCTGAGGCATCAGCACATCGCTATAGTGTCCCAGTAAGTCAACATTTTATCCTGCTTTGTTTTTGTTTCCAAATACCAGCTGAAGAGAGACATTGAATCCATATGTTTTGACAACTTAATTTATTATTGGGTAGTCATCCTCTCTATGCATCACTTGAGGGGTATATTTGTTGAATAGTATATATATGTGTTTTGCTTTTTCTAAGGCAAGTTACAAAGCAGTTAAAACAGTTTGCCCAGGACAAGCGGATGAACGATGGGGAAAAGGCTAACATTCGGGATCTGTCACAAATGTTGAAGAAGATGCCACAGTACCAGAAGGAACTCAGCAAGTACTCCACACATCTCCACTTAGCAGAGGACTGTATGAACAAGTATCAGAAACATGTGGATAGACTGTGTAAAGTTGAGCAGGTAAAGTCTCAGCCAGGCAGCTCCCATTGTATTTCTGATACAGATTTGATAGCGCTATGGTGCCATGTAATTTTAATTTTTTTTAACTGTAAGGATAGAAGTTAATCATCGTTTGTTGAGGAAAAAACAACATTTTTATACATGCTGTGTACAAATTTTATTAGATTTTTATGAGCATCTCTGAGTGTCAAAGTAAGAACAACCTAACTATATGTAAATACTGTGTTTTACTCTCTTATTCTGTATGATTTTAAGGACTTGGCAATGGGAACAGATCCTGAAGGGGAGAAGATCAAAGATCACATGAGAAATATTGTTCCCATTCTTCTGGACCAGAACATCATGGCATATGACAAAGTGCGCATCATTCTGCTCTATGTTATACACAAAGGAGGTAAGGATCAAAACCGATCTATTGTTTACAGCAACAACATTATGAGCTATTGATGTAAAGCCTCTGACCTTATGTAAAATAAAAACAGACATAGGTGTTTTAATTATGTGAGATAAAACCAAGAAGAAAACCGTTCATCCTAGTTGCTGTGATTTGGTGTAGTACCAGAGGATTGTTCATCAGAGTGCATGCTCCTAGCAAGCACCTGTCAACATTGATATTTTATGGGAGAAGGAGTTTTGCAAGCACCACTTTCACATAACTTATATTTCTTTAACTAATCAATATCTTCCTTAGGAATCACGGAGGAGAACTTGGCCAAGCTAGTACAGCATGCTCAGATCCCGATGGACGTGAAGTGTATCATCACCAACATGCAGAACCTGGGGGTGCCTATCATACAGGATGTGAGTAGCTGTGGGTGGGGCTGTAATGTAAAGTAGACATGGTCCTTACTCAGTAGTACTGACATGGGTTCATTACCTTGACATTTTGAACAGACAACGGTTTACATTGTTATAGTGTATTGTTAGGGTTATAGGGTTAACATTTAATCTTTAACTGCATTAAGTAATAACACTTTAAATTCTATAAAATCAAGTATAAATTTCTTATCTTTGTGATTTTTTTACTACTATTTCTGTCGTATTTATACTATAATTCTGAGAGGAAAAAAATGCCTGATGTGACAACACTCATCACCTTGAGAAAGATTCATTGATAGAGAAGACGAACAAATCCTCTTGTTGATTGTAATTCTTTTTGATAAACATTTGCACACCTCAGCCTCAAGGTAACAAAAGTTTTAGTGTGGGGATAATCGAGGATTATGGGACATTTCAAGGCATTGCCCAGGTGAGAGCAGGCTTATCTCTGTCCAGACTCTGCTCACAGCTCAGTTGTCTCCCTTGTTAAATGCTTCCTATTATCATCATCTCAGCAGTTCTCTGATGACTCACTTTTCTTCTTTTCATCCATCAAGTTATCAGCAACTCAGCAGAGTTTAACTGGCTGACACTTTGAAAATACATCAGTTAATTACAGGAATAAATACATCTATATAAAATACATAGAAACAGTGAAAATAACTGAAATGTGTGCATAGAAAGGACTTATTTGTAATTTTTTTTATTTCCTTTGATTCAAGGCTGTTGCTCGGTGAATGGGCTGTTAGGGTAGAATTTTGTTCATCATTTCTCCATTAGAATCAAAACTTTGATAGCATTCCTATTGTTTGTGTATATTGTCACTACAGTGTCACCCAATAGAGTAGGAATTTTCATTGGCCCAGTTTACCGACCCAAACACTTTAGATCTTCCCCCTAAGTGTCTCTAGGTGTCTTTTTTTATCTATGGTTGTCAGAGTGACCAGCAGGTAATGTTCAGTGCACTGTTTAACGTACTGACTTTTTTTTTTTTTTATAGAAACACCACACCCGTTTTCATTCATCCTAAAACCATACTTTTACTGTATTGTTCTGATTTCATTTATCCACCTTTTTTTAGATAGTTGAAACAGAAAAGAAAGACATTAAAAATAAATTGAAAAAGGCGTTGGTACCGGTATGTGAAGAGATATATATATTGCGACTGCTGTGTGCTCCCAGTTACCTCCCCTACTAACATGACGGCACATTTCACTGCATCGTTCTGTAAAGGAATGTACTCGAAGGGTCTATTGTTCTAACTATGTAACGAAATCATCAGAAATTCTTACCCAGATCTTTTGTCAACTTGTAATTGTTTTGTAATTAGGGTCTTCCGTCTTCAGCGGAAGACCCTTCTATTATTCTATTGTTTCTTTTTCAATTTTCGTATTATTATTATTATTCTTTTTTTCCTTACACATTTTGTGCAGGAGATTTCTCGAAAATGGCTGATTTGATTTCCTTCAAATTTTCACTGATGATGCCTCGCCATTTGAAGTTTGTACCCCCGTGATATTTTTCAAAATTCACTTCCGGTCGGAAGTAATCGTCAATAAACGATTTTTTAAAGTCAACTTTGTCTGTCAGGTTTCGCAAAAACGAGTAAAGATATTGGGCTGAAATTTTCAGAGATGATAGAACTACCGTTTTTCTGGTGTACCTCGGTCAAGAGAATGTCTGCTGTCACTTCCGGTCGTCACCGGAAGGAAATTTCAAAAATTGAATTTTTCTACTTTTTTATTTTTTAATATTTTTTTTTGAAATTTTTACACCTTATAGTGACCCTCCTACTGATTCAGAATATGTAATTTATTTTAAATCGATCAAGGCATTCTCGAGAAATTAAGCGTCAAAGTCCTGACGCAAAAGTCCGAGTAGCTCAGTCGATAGAGTCGTGGACATGGCCCAGGCGACCCGGGTTCAAGCCTCGAGTGCCGCAAATTTTTTTTTACTATTTTTCGCTTAGATCTACGTTTTTATCTTTGAATTGATAAGTTTAATCTTATCTATTCAAAAATTGGACGGAAGACCCACTCGTTGCTCGCAACGAGATTGAATCTAGTTTTTTTTGAAATGTTGATGCAGTTGATATAAGATGAATGATTATACTAAGTGAATCCACATAGAAACGATATAGATGTAAAAGTAACAAAGGGGCAACAGCTGTACTACAGTAATGGAGACAAGTGACCAAGGCTTTTTTACTGCTGTTAATATTGCTATGTGAATGCTTTGTAAGTAGATCTTAGGTTTTGAATGCTATTTTACATTGTTAATTGGTTATGATTTAGGATTTAGAACAGCTAGTCTTAGTAAAACAAAGTGTTCACTGGAACATACTCCTGTTGTGCATTATGCGAATGGGTTAATTTGATTTTGTCATGTTTTTTGCATGGTAGGCAAGCAGATTTCACTTTTACTTTTTTGGACAAATGAGGAAAATTCAAATAAATTTATCAATTTATAATGAAAAAAAAAATATTTTCATTTAAATTTGGGTATAATTTCTACAACTGATTTTATATTGCCAAATGCATTATTACAATGTATACTGGTGTGAGACGCTTTGCTGGTGGTTTGGATCGAGTAGAAGTTCCTTGAAATGTGGTTACCTAATTGTCTTGGTAACTATATTAGCCTGAACAAGAAAAACTAGCTTCTTGATGGATGAACTTTGGTGTACAGTATTTTTGTAACAGCATGTGTAAAACAGGTTTTGAAATCTCTTTTGTTTTTATCTTATTACCTATATATGGGTGTTTGTATTTAATGGGCCCTTGGAGCAAGATATATATATATTTTCTTTGAGTTTTTGCAAAACCTCTTGAATTCCACAGTGAAATTAACACAACTTTTTACATAGCCTTTATTACATTTAATGGTGGTTTTCAGTTCATTATCATTGAGTAGCTTTATTGATATCAATGATTCACTGATGAACTACATTATTCATAATTACTTCATAATGTGTAAATTCTTGAATCACAAACATACTGAATTCAAACCACCATAATGTACCTGAACTGACCTTGTCACTTTCCTGTTATTTCTATGCTGTTTCAAACATAAGAAATACTTGTTCATTTGCAGGGAGGCAAGAAGAAGTCCCAGCCCTATCAGCCCTTCAACAGGAAAAACAAGGTGGCTGAAAATACTTACCAGATGTCACGGTGGACCCCCTACATCAAGGACATAATGGAGGTGGGGTGTAGAAGAATAACAGTCCTTATGATAGTGAAACAAATAACAGTCCTCAAGATAGTGTAACAAATAACAGTCCTCATAATAGTGAAACAAATAACAGTCCTCATGATAGTGTAACAAATAACAGTCCTCATGATAGTGAAACAAATAACAGTCCTCATGATAGTGTAACAAATAACAGTCCGTATGATAGTGAAACAAATAACAGTCCTCATGATAGTGAAACAAATAACAGTCCTCATGATAGTATAACAAATAACAGTCCTCATGATATTATAACAAATAACAGTCCTCATGATAGTATAACAAATAACAGTCCTTATGATAGTGAAACAAATAACAGTCCTCATGATAGTGTAACAAATAACAGTCCTCATGATATTATAACAAATAACAGTCCTTATGATAGTGAAACAAATAACAGTCCTCATGATAGTATAACAAATAACAGTCCTCATGATATTATAACAAATAACAGTCCTCATGATAGTATAACAAATAACAGTCCTTATGATAGTGAAACAAATAACAGTCCTCATGATAGTGTAACAAATAACAGTCCTCATAATAGTGTAACAAATAACAGTCCTCATGATAATATAACAAATAACAGTCCTTATGATAGTGAAACAAATAACAGTCCTCATGATAGTATAACAAATAACAGTCCTCATGATATTATAACAAATAACAGTCCTCATGATAGTATAACAAATAACAGTCCTTATGATAGTGAAACAAATAACAGTCCTCATGATAGTGTAACAAATAACAGTCCTCATAATAGTGTAACAAATAACAGTCCTCATGATAGTATAACAAATAACAGTCCTCATGATAGTGAAACAAATAACAGTCATTATGATAGTGTAACAAATAACTGTCCTTATGATAGTGTAACAAATAACAGTCCTTATGATAGTGAAACAAATAACAGTCCTCATGATAGTATAACAAATAACAGTCCTCATGATAGTGTAACAAATAACAGTCCTCATGATAGTGAAACAAATAACAGTCCTCTTGATAGTGTAACAAATAACAGTCCTCATAATAGTGAAACAAATAACAGTCCTCAAGATAGTGTAACAAATAACAGTCCTCATAATAGTGAAATAAATAACAGTCCTCATGATAGTGTAACAAATAACAGTCCTCATGATAGTGAAACAAATAACAGTCCTCATGATAGTGTAACAAATAACAGTCCTCATGATAGTGAAACAAATATTAGTCCTCATGATAGTGAAACAAATAACAGTCCTCATGATAGTATAACAAATAACAGTCCTCATGATAGTATAACAAATAACAGTCATTATGATAGTGAAACAAATAACAGTCCTCATGATTGTGTAACAAATAACAGTCCTCATAATAGTGTAACAAATAACAGTCCTCATGATAGTATAACAAATAACAGTCCTCATGATAGTGAAACAAATAACAGTCATTATGATAGTGTAACAAATAACAGTCCTTATGATAGTGTAACAAATAACAGTCCTTATGATAGTGAAACAAATAACAGTCCTCATGATAGTGAAACAAATAACAGTCCTCAAGATAGTGTAACAAATAATAGTCCTCATAATAGTGTAACAAATAACAGTCCTTATGATAGTATAACAAATAACAGTCCTTATGATAGTGAAACAAATAACAGTCCTCATGATAGTGAAACAAATAACAGTCCTCAAGATAGTATAACAAATAACAGTCCTCATAATAGTGTAACAAATAACAGTCCTCATAATACTGAAACAAATAACAGTCCACATGATAGTGTAACAAATAACAGTCCTCATGATATTATAACAAATAACAGTCCTCATGATAGTATAACAAATAACAGTCCTCATGATAGTATAACAAATAACAGTCCTCATGATAGTATAACAAATAACAGTCCTTATGATAGTGAAACAAATAACAGTCCTCATGATAGTATAACAAATAACAGTCCTCATGATAGTATAACAAATAACAGTCCTCATGATAGTGTAACAAATAACAGTCCTCATGATAGTGAAACAAATAACAGTCCTCATGATAGTGTAACAAATAACAGTCCTCATGATAGTGAAACAAATAACAGTCCTCATGATAGTGTAACAAATAACAGTCCTCATGATAGTGAAACAAATAACAGTCCTCAAGATAGTGTAACAAATAACAGTCCCCATAATAGTGAAACAAATAACAGTCCTCATGAAAGTGTAACAAATAACAGTCCTCATGATAGTGAAACAAATAATAGTCCTCATGATAGTGTAACAAATAACAGTCCTCATGATAGTGAAACAAATATTAGTCCTCATGATAGTGAAACAAATAACAGTCCTCATGATAGTATAACAAATAACAGTCCTCATGATAGTATAACAAATAACAGTCATTATGATAGTGAAACAAATAACAGTCCTCATGATTGTGTAACAAATAACAGTCCTCATTATAGTATAACAAATAGCAGTCCTCATGATAGTATAACAAATAACAGTCCTTATGATAGTGTAACAAATAACAGTCCTCATAATAGTGTAACAAATAACAGTCCTTATGATAGTGTAACAAATTACAGTCATTATGATAGTGTAGCAAATAACAGTCCTTATGATAGTGTAACAAATAACAGTCCTTATGATAGTGTAACAAATAAGAATCCTCATGATAGTGAAACAAATAACAGTCGTCAAGATATAGTAACAAATAACAGTCCTCATGATAGTGTAACAAATAACAGTCCTTATGATAGTGTAACAAATAGCAGTCCTTATGATAGTGTAACAAATAACAGTCCTTATGATAGTGTAACAAATAACAGTCCTTATGATAGTGTAATAAATAACAGTCCTCAAGATAGTGAAACAAATAACAGTCCTTATGATAGTGTAACAAATAACAGTCCTCATGATAGTGTAACAAATAACAGTCCTTATGATAGTGTAACAAATAACAGTCCTTATGATAGTGTAACAAATAACAGTCCTCAAGATAGTGAAACAAATAACAGTCCTTATGATAGTGTAACAAATAACAGTCCTTATGATAGTGAAACAAATAACAGTCCTCATGATAGTGTAACAAATAACAGTCCTTATGATAGTGAAACAAATAACAGTCCTCATGATAGTGAAAAAAATAACAGTCCTCATGATAGTGAAAAAAATAAGAATCTTCATGATATTGTAACAAAATATCAGTCTTCACAATAGTGAGACAAAATAACAGTCCTCATGATATTGTATAAGAATAACTAGTGTTGTAAAATCGAACAAATTTTACTACCGATAATCAAATCGAATCGGCAGCTCACAATCGATTATAAAATCGATTATGTAAACTTTCAAATTCCAACAATGATTTTATTTTCATCCTGTCAATGAGTGAAAGATACCAGCATCAACATGATCAAAGAAAATACCTTTTTTGAATTTATAATTCATATATCAATAGCTTTATTTAGTGAACTTATCTTCAAATGAATTAAATATTATACTTATACTTAGGGACCATAAGGGTAAAATTTAAATTGGATTAGAAGCAAGTCAATAAAAATAAAACAACTTCTAAAATTTGTAGAAACTTATCCAATGAGTTAAATTTAATTGATCTGATACATTCGTACATTTCATACATTAAATACATGTATTTTGTAATTCTGCAAGTTAAATGACAAATAAAGTCAGTGTATGTACTTCTGTGTATTTTGGAGGTATTAGTGCAACCCATTGACCCAATTACAACTGTTATGTAGCGGATCTGTTAAATTTTGAAGACAACTGTAAACAAATGGTTTTATGATAATTTTAGCAGAAATTCTGCAGTATTATTAACTAATTACAAGTTTCAAACTATATTTGTAATATCAGCATGAAAAGCAATAAACATCAGTTGTAACTTTCAATGCACAGTATCACCCGTTTTTTATAACACATGAAGATAAGACAGTCGGCAAGTTACTAATCACAAAAGGGGTAAACTGAGCTTGTAAAAACGTCTTATGAATTTGATAATTATCATTTCATTGCCTTTTGGTTTAATTAACACTACCGTAAACTCAGAATACAGGACGACTTCAACTTCTCTTTCGGAGGAAATTCCAGCGAAGTTTCCGATCACAAAGCAGGTTGCCCTCTAGGTTGGTTACTGTATAATAATACTTTAATCAGTTTATAGATATTGTTGCGCAGTTAAAGGTCATCTATCACGTGTCTGAATTTTAACGACTATCGATGATAAAAACTAACTATCGATTGTTGCGGACTTGCTGCCTTCAGCGACGATTTTTCGATTGTCAGCGACTATCGTAACGTAGAAATATTTGTTGAGGATTTAATTTCATTATTTTCTTTGGCATTATAAATCAACAAAATTAAATCCATGACAAATTTTTAACACAAGTATCAATATTTACAAAGTTGATAGGTGATGCGTTTAAGGGATTACAATATGTCGAAATTAAATGCTCATGAAATTGTTTTTGGTTTTAAAACAACGAAATTTCAACCGCGAACAAAAATATGGGCTTCAACAGTAGTTTAACAAAATAACACTGTTCATGATAGTGTAACAAAATAACAGTATTCATGATAGTGTAACAAAATAACGTCCTCATGATAGTGTAACAAAATAACAAGTCCTCTAGAGAGTATAACAAAATAACATTCCCTTATAATAATGTAACAAATTACAGTCTTAATGAAAGTGTAACAGAAAACGGGTCCTCTTGATGGTATAACAAAATCAAAGTACTGAAGAACTGACAGGAGTTGATTTTGGCGATGTTTATTTATTTTAAAATCAATGATATATGTTATTTTGCATGACAAGTACATGTACATGTAGTTTCTAATTTGAATTATGCACATTTTTATAATATGAATTTTTGGACTTTTTCGACAAGAATGTCGAAATAACCCCATATGAATAATGTTACATAATATTTAAAGATAAAGTTAATTCAATCGAACTATGTATTAGTGATAGAAATATTTCTCGAAAATTGTATGGATCCAAGCAATATTGAACTCTAGTCTCGTTCAACCAAACGCTCGGCTGACACCGTAAATCTCTGACAATGATTTACGGAGACAGCCGAGCGTCGAGTTGAACGAGACTATTTAACTCTGGCGTAGGAATACATACGACTACAAAAAATATTTAAATTGTTCGTACCATTTAAAATCTGACTATTTTCAAGGTATTTATAAATAAGTTTCCTTGAAAAACACTGCTTTAGCATACATTACATTGAATTCATCATTTATTTTCAAGAACTAAGTCTTGTCAGCAGCAATGAGTTGTGCTGAGGTCCAAACACTGTTTCACTTTCGGTTTGTCTGAGTAACTGCATAGGAGAGTTGATTAAAATCAACTCCCAAAAATAAGTCAAAAGTCCTTATGATAGTGTAACAAAATAACAAATCCTCATAAAAGTATAATAAAATAACAGTCCTTATGATAGTACAACAAAATAACAGTTCTTTTGATACTATAACAAAACAACAGTCCTCATGATAGTGTAACAGAATATCAATCCTCATTATAGTATAATAGTAACTCATTATATCATATGGTGATATTGTCAATTTTCTAGATATGATAAATTTTACCTAAACAACATGTTTTCATGATACATATACATTTAAAGAACATGTTTTCATGATACATATACATTTAAAGGGTCAATTACCTAAATTATGTGCATTCCTATTAACATTAATCACCAATATATAAGAATACACACGACTAATACATATGACACAGAGTTATAAGAATTTGTTCCATCTGTTCATCCCTCTCCTTTATTGTAACATGTATATTGAAGTATTCATTATATAATTGACTCTATTACCAACAGGAGGCTGTAGATGACAAGTTGGACTCCAGACAGTTCCCGTTCCTGTCCGGCGGAGCTCCCAGGACGGGTGGGGGCTACAGAGGACCACCGATCAGGTACAGTCACTACATAGTCACTCTTAGTCACTACACAGTTACTCTCAGTCACAGCTAATTTATTATTAGAATATGATATAGAAACTCATTAACTCATTAAAATATGTGATTACAGACCTATAGCATGTAGTCAGAAACTCAAATGTTTTCAAGGGGATTTTCATTACAAGCATTGAAGAAAGGTCAAGTGGCAACCATACAGTATTTTCCAAAATGCAACAAAGGATTTTGTTCTTTTTTATTTTTTGGTTTGGAGGGGGGGGGGGGGGGTGCATGATATTCTATGAGCCTAATTTAACTAATGGGATTGACAAAAGTTAATTTTAAAAAAGCACAGAGACATTCAAAGAGAAATCTTATTAGTATATGGTGATTATGCTTTAATTTGTAAAGGTGGAACTCTACTAAGAAAAACTATCGTAAATGACATTGCCATAATGTAAGGGGAACATAAAAAATAGTGCAATTTGCACATTGTGTAGATATTTATCAATTTATGGCCACTTACACTTGACAAGACCGAAATACAGTTCAAGTGCACTTGACTTTGCACATCTTTTTTTTTTTGTACAGCTGTAGATGCAAATTTATAACTTTCTTTTGAATTATGTTTCTATTCAAAATTAAAGGGACTTTGACATGATTTGTCTTAACATTTTTAAATTTTATTTTTTCATTTTTAATGTTTATAATGATAAATATAGCAATTTATGATGCAATGTCAAAATTTGAAAGTCAAATATCAAGTTATAAGCAACATACAGAGTTCATAATTCTTTGTTTTGTAAACAAAACTCGAATATTTCATTTGTTAAATATGAATAGTATTGGTGTAAGTTTCAATCAAATGTATCTTTCTTTTGTTGATGATAGTATTTATGAAGATACTGAATTAGTTTAAATTGTTTTTTACGTGTCATTTTGTCTAAGAATTAGTAATTCTCTACATTACATTTTTTGTAAACAACTATAAGACTCGAGCTTTGTTTACACAACAATCAATTTTCACCTCTGTATCTTGCTTGTAACTTGACTTAAACATTCAATACTTTGGCCAATCATTTAAAATGCACCAGTAAACCATATTATACATAAAAAAAATAAAAATAATTTTTTTATCACAAATTGTGTCCAAGTCCCTTTAACATAAGATGTAACATTTACGTGTCATCGTTTCCCAGTATTTTAAACTATGCATAAAGTCAAAGAAAAAAGTAGGTTAGCTCATTTATTCGAGGCATCAATGGATTTTACAAGTAAGAATTCATTGACAGAGCACTAAGAAAAACACAATACTATTAAAAAATGTTATTTCATTTAGAATCATCAGGTTTTATAGGCCAACATGTACAATATGCCAATTTTTTTTGTAAAAAAAAATCAACTTAGATATTGTCCTTGGATGAAACCATGAGGTAAATTTTTTTTTAATTCCACCATTTGGGGTTTTTTTTTTTGGGGGGGGGGGGGGGGGGGCAGTTGTTTTCATATATTTGAAAGGGAAAGAAATTCATAGGGCAAAAGTACAAAAAATATAGGGAAAACATGAAAATGTTGTCCTTTTTCAACAAATTTCCATAGTGTATTATAGAAAAAAAAGTGTTATCTTTCAAAACAACTCCCTTAAAAATCGGGGTGGTAAATAAACTATTTTTAATCTGGTTTTCCAACGGAAAAATCCCGTTATTAAAATGGTGAAAATGGCGGGCGGGCGTTGACGTGGATTATGGATGCAGTTCACATCAAAGAAAACCCGGTTTGCTGTCACATTGACAGCTTTTCACTTGTTTGATCTTAAAATAATTGTTATAGTAGTAAAACTGCATAAAAGAAATTTTATCAAAATTTCTAGGGTAGAAATAATTAGACTCGGCCTCGTTAATCCTCCTAAATGCTGACTTTCAGACTCCTTGATGTAACGTTTCTCTACATGGGTGTTGTTTGTTTGCAGTGCTCGTTATGGACACTGGCATAAAGACAAGAGCCAGGCTGGCTACAAGAGTGGACCGCGGCTAATCATATTCGTGATTGGGGGCGTGGCTTACTCCGAAATGAGGTGTGCCTACCAGGTGACACAGGCCTGCAAGAACTGGGAAATTCTGATTGGTGGGTGTACTATTGTTCTTATTTTGTTCAGTCATTTTGGGGGATTTCCAAGTGAATTTTTTTCAACACACATTCTCATGAAAAAAATTTCAAGACATAATCTCATAAAGACAAGAGTTTTTTAAAATCTAAGTAAGATTTGAAAGTATTAAAATGTTTCCACTTTTAAAAAAAGTTATAGTCTGTGGCACATTTTTACTTTTTTATACAATTTAATGCACATTTTAACTGTTTTATGTACAATGTAATGCACATTTTTCACTGGTAAGATACCAAACCCTGACTTCTTTCAAACATCTGTGTCCTTGTATCTGTTGTTGTGTAGTCTGACCTTGATGAGGAATCACTTAACGACCTTGATGAGGAATCACTTAATGAGAGGGTGGTCGAAGTTTCTGAACTTGTATCTAATCCCAGTTGTATATTTGTACAATAAAAAGTTCAAATCCAGGAATCACGGTTTATCAAGGATATTTTACCAGTCTCTTAAATGGACTGCAAACTTAAAGAAAGGGCCAATATTGTTTTTGACTCTCTGGCAGCTGAAGGCCCTTTATATTTACTGTCACATCTTTCTGTATCATTCTAAGACCAGATGATTTGACCCAAGGCTGTAGCGGGATTCCCTGTACAGTGTTTGTCTTGCTGTCACAGACTTTGCTGTTTGTTATTTTGTGGTCACCTTTCGACCTTCTACATGGAACTGAAATGCTAAATCTATCAAGGTTATCTCCAATCTGTTGTTTATTGGTGACTAAAACACAGCAAGTGCAGTTTTAGTATTGAAAACTTCTTGGACATTGTAAAAATACACTTAACAAAACTTTGAAGTGTTCATCCTGATAAATGGAATAATTTGAAAATCATAAATAAAATTCAACATTTCATAACTGTTAAGTCCTCTCATCAATAGCAAAGATCAAAAAAAGACAATACCAATTGAAATCAATTGCTGTAACAGTGGATATTTACGCAGTTGGTTAAGTGCATGTTTTGTATAAGCCCAGGGATTAAGTGAGCTATTTTGATCAAGATTTGTCCATTGTCTGTCGTCTTTGGCATTGTCGTAAACTTTTCACATTTTCATATTCCTCTCCAGAACCAGAGCCTTTTGTGATTTTGTGTGTGAAAAAAAATATTACCAATGTGAAGAAACAGATTGTTTTAATGAAATCATGAAACTGGTGACAAAGATTTCAATGTTAATCTTGGTTGTCCAGGTGTTGGGGAACTTTTTTTGATAGATGAAGTCTTCTTGTTTATAAAGAATACGATACTTTCTTTGATACCTACTGGTGATTAATAATCGCTATATTTTTGCGAGGTGGCTCAACTCCCACATCTGTCCCCTGATGCGTTAACACACTGGTGTATCAAGTTTCTACAGTACTTTTCTGTACATCAACCAAAATCCCCTGATTGAACACTGTTTCATGTGAATCTGTGGTGCCAGGTTTCTTACAATTCAACCTCATTCTCAATTCAAATTATGTAATATGAATGAATAATCCTCTAATGCATTTACAGACATATGAAAACATTTGACAATTTGCATTAGCGGAAGGAAACATTATATTTTCTGCTATTAAACTCTCTACAGGTCTTTTGTTTTGTGTTGCATGTGTTTTATGGACTGCAGAAACATTCATTTTATTCACAATAATTGAAAGACAATATTGTTTGGAAAGGGATATTTTTATCAGTGTATTGAGCAGAAATAGTTCTAGCTGCTGGGGTTTCTGATTATATCCTATCTAGGGTTTCCTCTATTGACCATCTGACTGAGTTCATCAAGGTGACTGATAACTAGTGCATACACTGACCAAGGTCACCTCAAGGACACCATCCACAATGAATGGACGGTGTAATCTGTGTGCTACAATCTCAACCATGAATAAGCAAATCAGCCCATTCATTCACATGTCCTGAAGTTTTCTGACAGTGTACTATATGGGCCTCAAATCTTAGTACCACTTTCAGTGTGTAAAAGATTTCATTGTATCAATTACAGAGAGTTTAAATATTTATTTTTGGATTTCGCTGAATAAATAGTCAGGGTCCTGAATATTGACAATCTTACCTTATGTAATGACGTCATTCCGAGCATACCATTTCATGCCGTCCATGTTCTATGTTTAATCACCCATGACTTTGTCATGATTTCTTCTTCAGGGAAAGCGGTCTATGATAAGTGTTTAATCAGCTATAACTTTTTTTAATGCCTGTCATCTTTAGGGACAGTATATATATAGAAATTTGATTTTATATATTTTTTTAAGGCGCCACCCATCTGCTGACCCCTGAAGGGTTCCTCGAGGACCTGAAAGGCCTCTCCAACACTCCTGGAAACTGAGCGGAAATTTCCGGAGGTTCTGTGTACACAGGCTTAGTGACCCGCACTTGACAAGCATCCGTCAGACCCAGACAATGCCGCCATTGTCTGTGTCTGTGAATCGCGTCATTCTCAAGTAAACTTTAATTGGTCTCTTTGTTACCAAAAACTAGGATTTTATGTAGAATAAATATTTTCAATGTATTAAACCTGGGACTGTATTAGACTTTAATTGTGGTTGAATTATAATGTGTGGGACAACACAAAGATTGCTGATGATGCTTCATCTGTATGTTTGTTTAAAAACTGCACCCATAATCAGTAGACAGTTGTAGAAAAATATGTATTTGACTGCCACAGTACAAGAAAACATCCTATTAAAGTATGTTGAATACTGCAGTCTTTAGAATCAACATGTTGAATATGTTTTCACCAGTTGAAGCTTGTTAAGTTTCCTGTTTATGATGCATACATTATGTATAGTCTAAGAACTTTGTTATAACTATGTTCTTTTTTATATTTCTAGGATTAGTCTGTGTAGAGTTTTATGTGCAATATTGATTTTCTTTATTTTCTACACAGATTAGTATGTATAGAACCAAATACTCGGCTGACTGCGGCAGCCATATTACTTTGTGTTGACCTTTCTACAGCCCATCTGCTTTGTTAATACATATTGGCATTTTCATGTTTTGTATTAATGATAACAATATTGTGTTATCTTATTTCAGAGATGGGTGGAATATCTGCAATATAACTTGTAGCGAAGTAGCTGTTTGTGATTTCATAGATTAAAAAAAAATTATTTGTTACTCTATGTCTCTTAGCTTTGTCATGTATGTATAGCATAGAATAATTTTTATACAGTAGCCATTTTGAAATATTCATTGTGCTTATGTGTAAAATTTTAAATCAACTCCATGATATTGTTGCCCTGTTTGGCTAAGTAGCTTAAGCATGTGACTGATATCTCTGGTCCCTCCCTGTGTACTGGAATTCCTTTGAGCAGTCATTATAACCAATTATTATGACATCATGTTGTTAATTACAAACACACTGTCTAGTCTATTCTGACTTCTCGTTTATAATAATGTTACTAAAAAATTGTCTTGTTTACAATTGAACGAAATGGAATTATTCTGTGTATGCATGACAATGTAGAATTAGACAAATATCCCTGTAAATCTATAAGCGATATTTCTGTGTGAACAGCACTGATAAAGTAGCAAGATTAGTGCCATGTCAAGGAGCAAGGCTTAGAAGGATATTATAGGAAGAACAATCGGTCAATCCATCTCCAAGTTGAAACAATCAGAAATGTAACACCCCCCTCCCCCACCCCATCTGTACAGTCTGTTGACCTTTGGATGTTTCGCTTTAACTTTTTAATTTTATTACTAGTTCCTGCTAGGGTTATCACAGTTTGTGTAATAAAGCTCTTCTTATCTTGTTTGTTGCAGTATGACCTCAGTTTCCCCAGCTTTTAGATTCTATAAGGTCCGTGGGACATCCTTCTAAGTCCGGCTCACTTTCTACATTCCTTTCTTTAGTGTACTATGTTGTGTCCAATACAATGAAATTAATAAAAATATACAAGTACTCCTGTGTTGTGTTTTCTTCACATTCAAATATAAATGCATTGTCTTTGAATATGACATCAATGGAAGAGTCCGGTTAACCTTTCATTGAAACCTGCACTTCATCACGGCTAATGGCTAATTGTGCTTTGGAACGCATTTATTGTGACTCTGTTTAGATATCTTGGGTCCTCTTTAGTACGGTATTTTGTCATCAAGTACAGTGCATTGTACTAGGGACTGGCCGCAATAATTCATTCCATTCAACTTTGGTCCAAAACAATATTTTGAAATAAATGCTGCATTTCAGTTTTGGTCATTGTGTCTTCTTTAAATGGTGGGATCAATGTTAAATGTTCAATGTTTTTTTTTGTCATAATTGTGTTTACTGACCATTTGAACTCCTGATTTGCATTGATTTCTGAGGTGATGCCCCTCCCTCATCACTTGGAAAAACCTATCCTACATGCCTGGTTTTAAAAAAGTTCAAGGAGTGCATGTATTCATATACAAACAAATTTACGATGTTTTGCGCTTTTTATATAGAAAAAATGAATTGCATTTGTTTACACTTGACATATATTTTTATCCGTGGTTGGTGAGATTGTAGTGAGCTGCAAGAAGAAATAAACTGGTGGATACAAACAAAGAAAAGGAATCAGTGAATTGAGTATATACAATAACACGATAGTAATTACTACTACAGTAGGTGACTATATTACGCCATAACTCATTAAGAAGAAACAAGAGGGTGGAAATTCACAGATTCCCAACCATTTTTGTATCAAATGAGATAATTATGTTTTAAAGGAAGAAAAACGTGTGTCCAGAAATAAAACTTGCGAAAACCAACAGGTTTTTGGGGTTTTTTTTTTTTTGAAAAATGCGGTCAATAGAAGTCTTCCCTCTGCTCTACAATAATTGTTTTTATCGTGTAAAATCAATTTTACATGTAAAAATTGAATAATCATGGAGGTCCCAAACCCCACTTTTAAGGGAGCACGTAAAAAATTAAAGTGAAAATAAGGAAATAAACAGTGAAATTGAAGTTGCATGAAAACAAACAACCACCCCCACCCCACCCCCAACCCCCGAATTTCATGATTTGCAATTTTGTTTCCAGTTTTTTTTGTCGTCAAGATTATTAGGATGTGTTAGTCCCCACCCAATTTCAAGAACGATTTTTTGTGCCTGGCGTATGATATGTATGCTAGTAGATACACATATATTAATATTCATCATGATCACTGGTTCAAATCCGCGCACAACCACATGCTAGATGTATCCTGCGCACAATATTAAAATGTCGTAAGTAATGTTTGTCCAATAATGGAGTCTATTATTGATTGCCTTGTTGTTTTTAATGGCCGCGATTGTCGAGCACATCATTAAATTTTAGCCATGTCATTACTTGTGCATGAATGTAAGTAGATTCTCGCCGAGACGAATTACCCTAATATATACAATGTACACGTGTTCGTGTATGAGAATTCAATGATAGGCAAGATCTAAGACTGCTAATATTCTCGAAGAGAAGTTAAACAACCAAGGTTATCTTTAGGCCCCGCCTACTCACAGATAGTGTAACAGCCGCCCCTATTACAGGCGTCGCTGTTACAGCATCCCCCACACAGCTGGGCGACGTGGGCGTCGTTACCAATGCCGACCGCCCGTCTGCCGTGAGAAAGACCGTGGCCATGGTGCAGGAATGCCTCGCACATCTGTAGCGTAGAAGATACAAAATAAGATTTTCTTTTTAATTTGTCACTTTCAAGTTTTCAGTAATTTTATTTTAGAGATGTTTTAACAAGAGCTTGGACTTTCGGTGGGATGTCACATTTAGTTTGCGCAACAAAATAAGCTGTCAAATAATGACCTTTTTAGTTCTAATTTGCTAAGAAAAGCTCATAGACTATCAAAATTGGAATTATCTGCACTGTTGCGCTGTTTCAAATGAAATATACATCTCTGGGTGAAGTCGAGCAAGTGTCATTATGTTCAATTTATTCATATCTATTAGCCAATGACTGGACAGTTAACCAGATTAGACCACGCCTTCAAAAAATCGGAGTTTGTCGTGTATTGCCCAAAGTCAAAGCTCTTGTGAAAACGACTCTATGTCAACGTCGCAAAAATGGGCCAAAGTTTTCCTCAACTAATTTCATACTGCGGCAGTAAATCGAACTACTTACTACTTTACTACGGCAGCCCATTCGGTGACGAACTTGGTGGTTTTGATCCATCACGACATCAGCGTAGCATTCCTGTTAGAGAAAGAGAACTTCATGTAGATATTTTCTGTAGGATGACACTGGGAATTTTATTTTTAATTCTTATTCAATGTGAAGTAGCAAATATTGACATGCTCAGGACAAATTACGCAAGTGACCTTGACCTTAAGCATCGTAAAAGGTGCAATCTTGTCACATAATTTAAGGGAATAAAGTTCGTGAATTTTTAGATCATAAAGTCATAAGGTCCATGGCATTTTTTCACAGAAAGCAGATTTATACTTAATCGTTCATGAAGTTCGAATACTGATGTCTTGATATTAAGAAGCGTAATAAAGATTATACACAAGAAAAACCTTGTCATATTTAATATGCGTTTGATATGGGGTTATGGCACTTTAATTATGTAAGATCAGTTTGTTCAGAGCAAGTTTCGAGTTTTGATTAATAAGGGCATTACAAAATTTATGCTAGGGGTAGTCTTGATGTACTTAACCAAGCCAGGCTAAATCATATAGTCTAACATACCAAGAGACAAATCAGAAAATGGAGGTCCTACATACTGTTGAGGTACCTTAGAACAAGACACGGGGTCCTACATACTGGTGAGGTACCTTAGATCAAGACACGGGGGTCCTACTCACCTAGTGAGGTACCTTAGAACAAGACACGAAGTCCTACTCACCTGGTGAGGTACCTTAGAACAAGACACGAGGTCCTACTCACCTGGTGAGGCTCGCAGTTTTGGATCTGGGTACATGACAAGGGATCCTCTTCTAGCTGTGTGCAGACCTGACATTTTCTGGTTGGCACAGGAGCTGAGAAAAACGTTTGCATGAAGAAATACAAAATTCTGAGTAGAAATAAAATATTTCTACCACATGCATCACGGAAATCGTGTAGCAATGTTACGATTAAAAGTAATTTGATATGGCGTTGTTTTAGTAGAAACTAGTATACCGTACGATGTTCTTAAAACCGTTTAACATTGACATCTTTGATTAATTGTTAAAGGGGTATAAGTGAAAGGCTGCGTTACTTGTGACCACTGTGCACAGTTTGTTATTACAGTAACCAGAGGCGCAGCATTGAGTACACAGGTGGATTATGTTTCTCTTCTCTCGGTCAGTCATGTCCTCCTCGACCTCTCGTTTCCCAAACGACGCCAGTATATCACAGATCTGTCAATAACACCATTCATGTAAAATCATCGATCAAAAGACCTCAACAAAACAGTTCCCAGTGAGCTTATGTCTACAGACTTACTCGCTTTGCCTTGCATCCTAGTGTGAAGTACACATTCCCTTCCTCACTGATGTATTTGTCGGTAAAGCATTGCTGAAATGAGAAAAGCACAAATCTAATCTAGAGTCAAATTTTGTAACACTACAGATATTGCTACGAAGGCAATTCAAGAGTACGTTTTAACAAAGATTTCATTCGAACTCTCTCTGCGTCTATTTATATGTCAACATGACGTCATAATACCTCGTCCGAGTTACAGGCCTCCGTTACGGTACAGTCCACTGCGTCGGCGACTTTATCACATCGGTAGCAAACCAGTGGGGCTGAGAGAAGAACATTTGGTTATAACGTATGTAATATGGCCTCGGTATTTGTATCAGACCCGAGTTTGTACAAACATGTATGTTACTGTCAAAAGATTTAAAGTGCGGTATCTGTTTTGACGTATCTGTTTAGTTTTAATTAAGAAATGATCACAGTTGCCATCTTTTAATATAATTTGTCCACACGTTTAGCGTGTAATACAACACCAATTCCAAGCTCAAACGTCATGCTGGTACACTGTTCTGACTCTCTTACGCATCTTCTTTTAATTTAGAATACCAATACATCGCCATGACAGATCAAGGACGGCTGTAGTGATTTGTACTTACCCTGCTTCTTGATGGCCTCTCCCTGTGAACCAAGGATTCCTACAATTTACATTTATTTCATTTGCTATAACGTTTTTTTTTCTAAACTTTAGATAATTTTTTGTACAAATGACAATTGTGTAAAAGACAAGTGGAATATCTGACCTGACACAAGAATAACGGCCCAGACTAGCACCGCCATATTGTTCTTACTGATCAGACAATGGTAAATCTCTGATAACCTCTGGAGATAGGTCTTTTTGTCATTCCTAGATTATGGGAAACTTTACAGTGAGCAAAAAAGGTCGTAGAGTCCTACTAAAAGGTTTTTTTTTTTACGAAATGGTTAGATGATTTGAATCTTGTTCCATTCCTTCCAGAGTTGCAAAGAAACGATCTTAAGAATAAAATTTATACTGATCGTAATTTTTTTGTCCGAATATAAAGTGTTATGATAATGTGGACTGCAAAACTTGCACAATGCATATACACAATGTATATAATTTTTTCTTTTATAAATGATGCATCCAACGTAAATTGTTTAAGAATTGTTTAAGTCTGTTTAACTTGTTTATTGTCCGATCTTTTAGAGTACCAAATATTTGTTCTACTGTCTTTTATTTCAATGGTTGTACTACGGACAATATGCCGGAACGTGATGTTACGAAATGAAAGACCTTCACACAAACTGCTTTTATTTAATTATATAATAATTTGGCTCATTACATTTGCTCGCAATCAAAATTCATTATTGATGACATCTATGATAATGTCAGTTTCCCCATTATTCAATTTATTTTATTTCACTCGCGTCATAAATTTAAAAGCACATAAATCTACAATTGTTTTTAAAAGAACCTATAGAATAAACAGTTTTCAATATTTATTCAATTTTTTAATTAATCAATTCATATTCTATTATTTAAGAGATTTTTTTTTCAAATATTAAAGTGGTCTTTAGCAATTTGCTCAATGTAGAATGATGCGCCAATAAAAAGAATTGTCTGCTGTCATTTTCACAAAGGTCCAAGTCATGTCTATATATCTGAATGGCAATGACGTTCGATGATGTGATTTCCATATTTAGCTGATATTTGTGCGTTTCTAGGGTGCTGGTCACGCCCCCTTTCTCCACGTGTATGTGAAACTCTGTATAAGAGAAGATTCGCCGGTTCTCGTTTTTACAGTAATTTTTGCTACTCTACTGGAGACGCTGCAATATTTGAGGGTTTGATCTCTACATAACCATGATTTTCATCATCCTACCCGCAGTAAGTTTTTCAATTATTTCTCCAAAGAATAATGTTTTTTATTAAAAAAAAAAGTATTATGAATCTTGATTTTTATGTATTTTTTATGAATCGTATTTCTCACTTATGTATAGGTTAATACTCCATACAAAAACTAAATTCACGTATAAAATACTCTTGCGCGGTAAATTATAAAGAATGAGCAAAAAAAGAAAAATCCCAAAACAAAAAAACTAGATTTAATACTAATAGCAATACTTAGCTTACTCGCTAAATGCCATTAATTTATTAATACAACAGATTAGACTAGGGTCTTAAATATTTATTTTAATTTTCAATCCCATAAAATATGGCATGAAATTTTTCTATAGCACATACTGCATTCCCTTTTCTGAGGTCTAGAATTTCGCATTTCATACTATATAAGGCGCAGTAAATCGTTGATAAACTTTTATAACTACCATATAAGAGCATAAATCTGATGGTTTTGTTTTCAATATATTTTGTTTGTAATTTCTGCAATTAAAACCTCAACAACAAAACTTCTGACGACTATTGTGCCTTTAAGTGACATTTTAAGAAGTGAAAACTTTTATTCTTTGACTTACATGCACTATGAATGATATAATATCAGAAATTGCGAATCGGTTTACAATACGTCGATTCCCATCTTCGGGTTAGTACGATGTCAAGATGGGGACTTGTTCCGATATCCGATTAGTGACTCTGACTGCAGACTCACCAGACGGACGGCCTGCTGGTCCCTAGGTGACGTATCGATCACGGTCCAATACCCGGACAATCCCCCTCAGATTAAACTGTGCTAACTGGACAGTGACCGCGCATTCTTGTGACGCAATGTTTGTATTTGCTGTGTTACCTGGTGCTCCCTTTATCATTCTGACCCTGTAATATCGTGGATCGTCAGTAGAATCAAAAGTCAAAGTCTAGAACGTTCTAAATAAGTCCCTGTACCAATATGTACACAGCGGAACAATGATCGGAGGCACACCCTGAATGTTTTACGTCAGAGCGGCGATTGTTAGACCAATGGCCTATTACTCCTTTTGTACTCTACACAGGCATGCTACCGTGTACTTTTAATGCATAAAGATCTGGAAATTCCATGCAAGTTTATTTTTGCTGTCGAAGGTTTTAAGTGATATCTTGGATAAATAATGCACGGGTGCTTGAGGACAGGATCGGACCCCCCCCCCCCCCCACCCACCCACCAAGTATATAGACCCCCGGGACTTTATTCATTTTTTTAAAAATTAAATAATCCTTTTAGGACATATTTCTAATCAAATTTATACATTCTTGCATAAAATTAACTAAAACAAACATTTTTAAAAAATCAGACCCTCTACATATATAATACACAGAGGGTCTGATTTTTAAAAAAATGTTTTTTAGGTAATTTTGGGCAATGATTGAATAAATAAGATTAGAAATATGTCCTAAAAGGATAATTTGATTTTAAATTAAAAAATGAATAAAGGACCGGGGTCTATATACTGGGGGGGGGGGGGGGGTCGATCCTGTCCTCAAGCACCTGTGAAATAATGTAGATCACTTTTATTGTAAAACCAAGTGTCTTAAAAATTAGAGCTTTAGTTTTTTTTTTTACCGGTGCTTAATAGAATACTGTATTTGTAAGACACAATTTGTGGAAAAAAATATATATATATATCTTCTGTATTGTACGCACAGGCGTTTGTTTCATACCGGAGGCGTATTCACTATATAGACTACAATAGGCCCCCAGAATGTAACAAACACCTGTGATTGTACTTCATGGCATGTACTAGTACATGTATGTACAGATGGTCAACGAAATATCCATCAGATACATCTGGAAATTTCTAGCAAAAAATTATCATCTAGCAAAGAATTAAAGGTAAAAATAGTCTTAGAATCAGAGTAATAACCAGCCCTATCAAATAAGTGTCCTTCTGTATTTCATTTTCAATGTACTTCTTTCTTTCGCCCACAGATCCTGGCCATGTCCGCTATATCCGGAGTTGACTGCCGTTTCCTTTCTTGTGTGAGTACAACAGTTATCTCTTGTAAATGTAATCAACGTTTATAAGCTATTCTGGTGTAGAAATCCCTGACAAAATTGTTTTTTGTTGTTGCAGAATTTGAAGTGCCCCGCCGGAACAAAATGTGTTCTGCAAAGAAGCACGTGCGAGTACCCGCCTTGCAAACGTTACCCAGTCTGTATGGGTGAGTACATTCATCAGATTTCTCAGCTTAGATTTCATTTCTTATTCATATAGATTTATACATTTCATTATATCTACCTTTCTAACATTTCAGAGGTCAACCCGACATACGAAATGAACCACATTCCCGCCGAGCTGTCCCGTCCCGGGAGGTGCCCCGTGCCCACGACCCCAGGCACCTGCATCACCCAGTGTCAAAACGACGCCATGTGTCCAAACAACGAGATTTGCTGTTACAACGGCTGCGGGTTCACCTGTAGTGGGCACCAAAATAAGCCCGGCACGTGCCCTAGGTACCTCCGGAACGAGAACTTGTGTGGGATGGACTGCTCGTCCGACAGCGACTGCCCGGGGGTGGAGAAGTGCTGTATGACGGCCTGTGGGAGCACCTGCTCACGGCCCTGCTACTACTATCTGTTTAACACTGCCAACCAGGCGGCCGGCGTCCGGTCCGCCTTCTGGTCGCTGCCCTACATCTGTCGCCAATTATGAGACGAACCTCAATGGAAAAAACCAAAATCATTCTGCCATACACTGTCTGTACCCTTTGTATGTGTGTCTGTATGTGCGTGTGTTAAACCGTCCATTGTGTTCTACTTTTACCGTGTTCAAGCAAGTGGTGATATTATAAAGGGGGTGGGAACTATTTTGAAAAGAATACTATGTTTACAGTATTTTATTGTGCAATGATAGGTACTTTTCAGATCTGAATAAATTATTTATTTTCAGATAAAAGTGCTATTTGTGTCTTTTTTTCTGGTAAAACAAAACGGGTGGGAGGGGGTACATTCCCAGCTAAAATGCACTCCTTTCTTCTTCCTCTCAATGCAAAAAATGAATTTTAAGAATACAAAGAAATTATTTTGATTAGCCACAAATTATTGCGAATTCAAATTTATTTTTCATTTTCCAGTGTCTTTGATAACACTACGAATCTCTTTTGCAACGTATAGTCTATAACAGTTCACCAATGATGCCAATCACGTACTGATAGTGCGTAATCCAGGTTTGAATAAATACATGTATAAGAAATAAAAAATTTCAAAGTACTGATAGTACTGGCAAGCGCTTAACAAGCTTGTTTGGAATACATGTATTTGCTTATACTGCATATAAATTTACATCTTCGCTAGCCAAGGGTTTTCGGTCCACTTCGCTCCCCATAAACCCTTGGCGGATTTCATTACGAGAACTCGGTGACAAGCTCCGTTTAATGATTGGCTGCAGCTGCGAGTAGCTGATCCAATCGCAGTGCTGGTAAATATAAACTCTTAAAAAAGAAAACAATTGTGATATTTGGTAAAACATTCGGCGCTTTTAACAAGTGAGACACAAGTTCACGAGTACAGTGCCTCCCCAACGATGGTCTAACCGGATCGCTTTAAAAACCTGTATGCTTTACTGGGAATGAACATAGTTCTACAAACTTGTCAAGGCTCGATAGCATGGGAAGTAAACATGGCGAATGTAGAAGTTGCCTATCCCGTTAGTCTATATACGTCCTGCTTATGGTTATTGCTTTTAAGGGTCCAACGAGCTGTGTTTTATCTAATGTCTTTGGTCCGCAACATTCACGACAACGATACCTGGTTTTGTGGCATAAAAGCTTTCATATAAATCGGCGACTTTTTCACTCCCGGTACAGTTTCATACAAAACACTATTAATAAAACATTCCGTGCTTTCCCTAGGTTATATCTTAATTTTTATTTAATAGCATCGTGAATTATGTTCTGATATTCGGAAGTCAACATGTTTTCAAGTTGTATTAATGCCGTAGTGTGTATATAACCCGTTGTTTAATTCGATGTAAATTATGCAAGGGGCGCAACTCAAGTTGTTCGCTAGATAGCGCCACCACATCACCGAGATTCCGTAATGAAATCCACCAAGGGTTTATGGGGAGCAAAGTGGACCGAAAACTCTTGACTAGCGAAGATGATAAATTTTATGTACTGAAAAAAATCAACATTTTATAATTACGGTATGACTAGCAAATTTCTTTCCCTTTCTGTAATACCAATGTATGGGTTTTTCTATAAAAAAAAATTCATAATATGACGATACATTGCTAAGAAATGCGTTTGAAGTTTTAACTCACATATTACTGAGTATAGGACAACTTGATCTATCTTGCAAATAGGTTTGCACGAACAACAGGGGAATCTAACTCTCCAGCTATAAATGATTCAATTAAATAAAAAAGCTAGCGATTACTCAATTTTCAATTTAAAAAAGAGGTCGATAGTGAAATATACACCAAATCATGGGAATCATCCTCCGCTTTAACTCGCGGAATATACAGGGTAATAGTTCGTTATAGAAATCTAGGAGAGGGCTGGTGATGACAAATGTCTTGTTTAGAAATTAGGAACCTTCCCAAAATTAAGATATAATATAATTGCGAATCTAACTTTTACGCATACAGAACCAAAAGATGATGTCTTTCTATGACGTAATATCACAATACTACTTTTTCTCGAAAATGATTTCAGTTTTGTTTCAAGGTATTGATCATTTTCTTTGTTGTCATGATAAACTGCCAGTATTTTTTTTTACCCCCTTCTGGACCAAAACTCAGGGATTACTCGCATCATTCAAAAGAAAAACCACTATATTAGGATCTTAAAAAAGTGTACAAATTCATTAAACAAAGATCGGCTTTCAGTACTCTCAATACTTTGATTCATCATTAGTAGCGCCTTGTCGAAGCTTCCGGGTTGTGTAATAACATGAACTTATCAATTTAAATATTTGATAGAACAATAGCTGAAAATTATATGAATATATCTATCAAGGAGTCATTTCTTAATGTTGTAAGATGATCACAAAGTCGGACATGATAAAGTTTCTTTGGTTCAATTAACATTTGTGAACTCTAATGTATACCGGTCTACAGGCACGAAGCTTCAGAAGGGCGGATGGGGTGGGATGCGGCCCCGCATTTTCTCTCGCAGCAAATTTTTTTCTTAAAATTACATATTAAAAACTGAATATAGATGGAGTTGGCCACCCCACTTTTTTGGGAGCATGTAAAAAATTGAAGGGGAAGGAAGAAAGAAATTAGTATTGAAAATTAAAGTTTATGGTATAGTAACCCCCCCCCCCCCCCTCCACACACACACAGATTGGATTTTCAGGATTTTCGATAAGCTGTCAATTTCCTTTTTTTCTCCCTTTTATGCTTGTCAAGATTTTTTTATCAGTCTGTCCCCCCCCCCCCTTTTCAAAAAACAATGCTACGTGCCTGTCAGACCTGTACCAATTAATTTTGTTATACTTTCATGTTAAATACTGAAATCTGATTGGTCAAGACGCACTTGATAATCCGTTCTATTACCCTCAGCGTTAGCAACAGACCTGGCAACGGGTAACACAACGAATTGTTACATGCGCGTAAATTATGCGCCTACGGTAAGACGTAGAAATCACGTCATTTCTACACAAAAGCAACTAAGTTTTCTTTCAAAATTAAGACATTTAGTATAATGATATAAATAGTGCCTGTTTCCAAGGGTAACAGTTGAATTTGACACCCCTCGGAAACCATTGTCAACCTCCGCTTGACGTCGGTTGACAATGGTTTTCTCGGGGTGTCAGTTTCAACTGTTACCCTTCCAAATAGGCACTATTTATATAAACCCACCCGTAAATCCCCGAGTGACCTTTGGACCCGTGTTCTATTTCCCCTTCCTTCGATTTCCGGCCAACATCTGGTGCGTTTGGTTCATGCATTGTCGTTTGAACTTGTTGTAACCCGTATCTGACCACAAGGGGTCGTCGTTCTGAGAGATTAAATTCTACGTCATAGTAGCAGTCGTCCAAGTATATTGATTTCACAAGTCAATGCAATCGTCATCATCATCCTCAAATATGTTTTCTAATCACCGGCTATCATGGTCCAGTTGATCTGCTTTAGTTTGTTTCTGGTTTAATATATGGAAGTTTGATTATTTTTTATAAGGCGTCGTTTTTAATATTTTTGAGGTATTTTCTGATATCTAAAAATAAGTCTTTGATATCAATAATTCGAATTTTTGATATAAAAAAAAAGAAATAATTTTTTATATCAAAAAATAATCGATATCAAATAATCTATTTTGTGTTCTCAGAAAATCATTTTTTTATATCAAATTCGAATTCTTGATATCAAAAAATTATTTTCTGATATCACAAATAGATTTTTTGAAGTCAAGAATTTAAGTTCATTTTTGATATCAAAAAATCGAAATCTTGATATCAGAAAATCATTTATTGATATAAACAAAATCGAATTACTGATATTAGAAATTCATTTCTTATATTAAAAATCATTTGTATTTTCTGATATCATAAAATCGATTTTTTTATGTCAGAAAATAAGACGTACATATCAACTTACTGAATGCGCCTTGTGATGTAACTTTTGTTATTCGTAAGAAATTGTGTTTCAACCCTGTAGATGTCTGTTAAGAATAATAAAGTGTGCTTTATTTTAAACCTGGTTTTGTTTTGGCAAGTTGGTCCATATATACAATGATTAGCACTGCTTTCTTTTCGATTCGCTGTGAATAATGAGACGATCTTCAAAAAATGATAGTGTCGCATCATATAAAGGAATTATACAGCGTACATTAAGTGCTTCCAATAAATAAGACCAGAATTATTAGAATAATGTAAGATTTATTATGATACAATATTGTACTGTATCATAGGTATTATATCGTGTCACTTTAGGTACAATATCGTTACATATCGTGAGTCAAAATCAAAATACAATATTGTTATGTTTATTTTGATACAATATCGTATTGCAGCATACAGTATATATACTATCTTTTAATTTAATGCCCAGGCATTATAAATTTCACTTTAATTAATGTCTTTTAAATTGTTTTTCGGTTCTGGTATTGATATATTTTTTGTAGAGATATTGAACACCTTTCTAATTTTTTTCCAATTGCATGACTACATTGTATAAGTATCCAACTGCAGTATTGTAAAGAAACTGGTTCATTTAGACGTTATGCATGGGTTGGCACCCATTTATGTTACTCCAAAATAACGTTTAAAAAACACATTACAGTGTTGTGACATTTTATAAGTAATACTTAATTTATATATATATATATATATATATATATATATATATATATATATATATATATATATATATATATATATATATATATATATATATATATATATATATATATGTCTAATCATTTTAAGTCCCCATGATAAAGTGTCAAACAAACATATTGTATCTACTGTACATGGCTTCTTCCCAAAAACAACTAAACCATGAGTGTCAAAATGGCTTCAAAAAAGGTAATTCTGCACTTGAAAACGATAGTTTTGTCAAAGTAATCTCTTAATTATGAAATGTAAAAATTCATGTTGAGCATTTTATTTTTGAAAGAGATACAGTTGTTTACACCAAACTTTTTATGTCATTTTATAAAGATGATAATCTTTGTTGACATCAGCACTAAGTTAATTTTATAAAATACATGTAAAGTAAAAACCCACATTCTTAAGTAGACATTTTCGAAAGAAACCTTCTCCTTTAATTAAAAGGAAAAGTAGGTTTGTGTATATATACGTAATGGCTGCGTTATACATATATTTTTTCACTGTTTTTTTCGGGCGCAAATGAAATGTATTGATACATGTATTAATAAATGTAAGGACCATTGCGATTAATCTCTTTTCCCTCATATTTACGCCTAATACAGACCAGTGATTTATAAATACAAAATAAAAAGTAAGTGCGTCAGTCGCTATTGTGATTAAACTATGTATGACCCTGTAGAAAAACCTGACAGTTTAACAAAATAGAATGTTTTGATCTACACCTTTCAGATCTTCGTGGAAATAAAAAAAAAAAGACAAAAAATTGATTAAAAAAAAATTAAGTTCCACATTTCAACAAACCTTGATAATACTATTTAATTCGTAAGCATATCACATCTACAGCAATATGCTGTACCAATGTATAGATATGCACATTTGCAGCAAATTTAAATTCAATAATATCCATTTACTCAACTATTTGTAATATTTTTATGCAAACTGTTCCATTCAGTGAAGTGCAGTGCGGGGGTATATGCGCTTTTCTTCTTCTTTTTCTTTGTTCGTTGTAGACTGAGCGTGGAAACCTTATTACGTGTGTGTATTTAAATTCAATACGAATCAAATGTTACGTATAGTTCAATACATTTCATCATTGATGCGAATGACGTACTGAAATACAAGTGACATTAAAGGAATCATTCTTTGAACATATGATGTGATCGGTACGTAATGAAATCTATCATAAAGTCTTTCTGGCTTTATTGGATCTGATCACGCCCAGACCGTAATGATTGTCTTATAATATTCAAAGAACGGTTCCTTATTCCTGAAATAAACGACAAATCAAACTGATTCTATTTGAATCGTCTCGGCCTCTGTGTGTGTCCATTTCACTGGATTTGGATTGATACACGAACATATTCTAAACTTCAATTTATTAATGGTGGTAAGAAGATACATGTATATACATGCAAGGTCTGAGTGCTGATTTGAAATCTCATAAACCTACCATCTTTTAGGTGAATTTGGGGTGTTATTGTGAAACAAATAAACTGATATTCAATGAATGATTAAACTGCATGTTTAAGTGCACAATTATGTATGTATTAACACAGAGTGTGTACATTTCTACATCCAATGTGAATAAAGTTATATATATACCTTGTCATTCATTTAGGAGGGCCATTTTTAGACTGTATTGATCTTCTTTAGAAGAAGAGATCTATATAAAGACATAGGAAAATATCCAAATTCAAAAGGAGAAATGTATGGACTTTTTCTTTACTAAAAGTTTGTTCATAGCTAAAGAAACCGTATCTTAAAATTTAGGGTAGATCTGATGGTTAATCTGTTGACCACACATCCTCCTTAACAGATTCAGGGACTATCTCTTTGGCACGTAAAGGATTCAAAGTATGGACATAATGTTTGGATATCCACTTGTACAAATGTCTTTGATCACAAAAAATATACAGGTATATTACTTATATACGTATAACTTTTCAATTCAATTCAATTTATTATCCTTGAGCTTTACAACTCATCGGAATACAAATTATAATACATATAAAATTATATACAAATGTGCAATGTGCAGTAAGTGAGTGGACATATTAAGACAATACAATCATGTACATATCTTCAGATATGAATAGACATAAATGTATGATAAGTAGCTTAGACTGTAGTATTGTTACAATGCTGCGCTCTCATTTTGAAGCGCTACACAAATATTTTCCTAAATTATTGAGTTCCTTTGTATTGTTAACACTTAAAAGTTTAGCTAGCTTAAAAACACTTGGTTTTTTGTAATAAAAACTCTTTATATATATATATATATATATATATATATATATATATATATATATATATATATATATATATATATATATATATATATATATATATATATATATATATATATATATATATATATATATATATATGTAAAACCATGTAGAGACAAATACCGGGTTAAAGCATAACGCTTACAGAACGTATACATGCATGGCTCTGAAATATGGAGAATATTTAAAGTTAATATCAAGCAAAACTAAAACATTCTGGCGTCAAATGTATTGACGCAATTTGATATTCAGTGTTATAAAAACTTTCTATGCGAATCTTTACCTATCTATATCCTTTCCTCATCACTGAATTGGGAAAAGATAGATAGATAGATAGATAGATAGATAGATAGATAGATAGATAGATAGATAGATAGATAGATAGAAAAGAATATATGTAAAAATTGCACTCTTCATCAAAGTGAATCTTCATTAAACTGAATATGAATGACATTTTTTATTCAATGTAGCAAACCAACAAATGAAAGGGTGGAACTTTTTTGTATAAATCTCAGCTAAAAATAAAACTTTACTAATTTGCATGATAACTGATCAAATACATTGTGAATAATAGGATACATGAAAGTGATTACCTCCTGTGTTTTTAATTGGCTGATAAATTGAGTTTAATTTCTTTCATTCATTCATTCTTTATTTCTTTGAGCTTTGCAGCTCATCAGATTTTACAAATTAAACATAGTAAAGTACAGAAGTGGGTATTTTACAGGAGACCCTATTACATTGTACATTCATAAATATGAAAAATTGACATAAGTAAAGGCGAAAAGAATCAAAAGAACAACATCTAACGTTAATTACATATATCGTTTCTTAATTTCATACTATAATAAATGTTTCATACTATAATAAAATAATAAATGAAACACTTAAAGATGGCAAACTTGTTACTTATTTATTTTTGAAAACTAACTTCAGACTGGAAAAGTATTTAACTATATTAAGACCTGAATACAGAAAGCCAATCTGTAGACTGCGGATATCAGCGCATAGACTTTTTATTGAATCGGGCAGATATAATAACACACCTAGAACAGAAAGAATATGCAAAAATTGTACACTTAATAAAATTGAAGATGAAGAACATTTTCTTATCCAATGCAGCAAATTTACAAAAGAAAGAGAGGAACTATTTGATTTAATTTCATCTAAAGCAAAACATTTTACTAGTTTAGAAGATAAACAAAAATTATTTTGGATTCTAAACTGTGAAGAATTAGATATATTAAACTCTGTTGGTAAATTTTTACAAAAGGCATTGCCTTAATTTGTATTTCCTATTCAAATATTGGTTTTTTTTTTTTTATTTTTCAATCATATGATAAACTATTTCAAATTTGTATGTGCATTTGTATCTTGACATATTTATGTATGGTGTTTAACATAAATATATAGAAGACACTATATTGAATGTATGGAAACATACATTATTATACATATATATATACATATATACTATTTAATTGTTCATGTCTGTCATAGTTCTTTAAATCATCCAGCTCTTTCCCTCTTGTATATGTTTATTGAATGTTTTATGTTCATTGGATGTTGTATGTCAACAGTCTTCATGTTGCCCCTTGAGGGCCCTTAATTGGTTAATAAAGAAATTGAAATTGAAAAATTGAAATTGTATTTGCCGAGGTTACGCTTATCTTTAAAATTTTCGTTATTAAACAATTGCAACAGCTTGAACATCGATGGTTTCTCATAAAAATACTTTTTAATATATTTATGACGGCATTCAATATATACTGGACACACTATTCATCTTCAACATAATTTTTACATGAAAAGCAGTTCCTTTGGGTTCTCTGTGTATTATTGTACCTTCCAGTTTCGATAGCTAAACGATGAGACCTCGCCCCCTTTTACCTACAGAAAAACAAACAGAACTGGTGCAAGGGTGCAAAGATGTAACAATATAATCAAAACAATTATTTCATCGAATCAATTTTGTTCATAGCCAGAGTTGTCGTTCATAGGTTGATCCATATTCACACTAAACTTTTAAAAAACTCGATGATATATTTTGAAGACTAAAGTATTTTACAAACTTAAAGATTTCATAATTTTCCGTGGGGGGGGGGGGGGGGGTAAATATTTGGCACACAATTTGATACCCCTCCCCCTTCCCAAGAAAAAAAACCCTGTATCGACCCGTTTCTTATTGTGATGTAGAATTTCAATCAAAATTAATAACGTAAAAATTTCATGTTTTACAGGGTTTTTTTATATTTAGCTTGCGTTTACGCTTGCGATGTACATAATCAAATATATTTATTATATAAAATTGCTTGCGATTTACATCATATCAGAGACATACATTAACACGAGTGTCAATCTATATCAATGACTAAAGACCAAGTATAACATTGAAAAGTAGTTTGTATTTATGTCTCTGATCATATTGGAAAATTCTAATTTTATTGTTAAAAAAGACTTGTTTTTTTTTTTTTTAAATAAACCAATATATTATTACGATAGTGTACTTATTTATTGATTTTTTTATGACGATCTGATTTAAAAGTAGGCCACGGGATCGAGATATTTTACTTATTATAGAGTATATATATCATATATCACATGCGAAAATGCAGGAAAACCTGTTACATGAACACACGTCTTTTATTCCTATAACTTTAGATAACGCCAGGTGGGTGGGTGGGGTAACAAAAAAGTTCCGCAAGATTAATGTGACGCAAGCTGACACGTCTTGAATTCCAAGAAGCACTACTCTTTTTCCTTTCTGTGAAAACGACATCTGTCATAAGAGTTATCTTCCTTCATAGCTATAATCACCATCTTTCTTTTTCTTCCTCTTCATTGCCACTCACGTTTTATATTAAAATATCTTACAAGTATCTTTTTGTGGTGAATTTACTTTAGTGGACGTTCCTATCATTTGCCAAGACATGCGTTTATATGAAACAATAATGTGTTCAAACCGAAAATGGTTTATAGGTCAGATCAGCTGTGACCTGACCTAGCGACACGCCCCTCTTGGCGTGTGTAGGTGTGGCAGAACCGAGCTCCCGGATGAGTAAACATGGCGGACGGACGGCGAGAGTGAGGAAGAAACAAGTCGCTGAGGTAACTAACCTTTTGTTTATTCAAACTGATGTAATGTTTCACAAAGAGCTTGATGCACATGTAGCGACAATAATTTGCATCTTTAAAACATAAACAGAAACTCGATCTTCCGTCGGGTCGCAGTAAACATCGTGCTCAGCTGTTATTTTTTCTTTTTCTTCCCACCGATATCGGCCTGTCCACTCAAGTCAAGTTTCTTTGTCCGGAACACGGGTTCTTTTGTGAATTGTTAGAAGAAATGCAGTTAAAACCAACGCATCCCTTTTACAGCAATTATAATGAGCGCTGTGGTCATTTATTTTGTGTGATTACTATGTGCATATTTTTATTCATTTATAACATTATAAGGCCTCTTCATTAGTATAATTTATGTTGGGTCCCTAACAAGGAAGAAAAATAATATGTTGACCATAGATTGCAAGGCTTTTACAAGGTTCTTCATACGTTCATACAAATATTTTACAATATGTAAGAATTAAGAATAACAAATCAATGCACCTATATGTCCCTCCCCCCCAAAAAGTTGTATCACTATAGTTTTATTTTCTTGCAATAACTTATGTATGCCAAATATTATATTAATACAAAACAAACAATATTGCTTGTCGATTGAATATTGGTAGTTCATATTCAGCACAAAAATGATGACAGATTATTTGTTAAACTCTAAACAGCTGAAGGGCCTTCTTTGTATTGATAGAAAGAAAACAGAACACAAAAATTCTCTCTGTAGCTATCTGTCATTCCTCACTTTTTCTCAGAAATTCCACATCATTGATTGATGGGTTTTTCCTGTGCTCTCCACTTGTACAAGATGATTGATAAAATTAATGATTATTATATAATTTACACTTAAATCTCCACTTTTTGAAGGAGATGAATGGATTGCCTTCAAGGTTTTTTCTTCCTTTCCCTATGAAAACTTCTGATAAACATACCAATGGTCAACGCAGTTCAAATAAATTAAATTCCAGTTTCACCACTTTTTACAACATACAGTTATGTTCATGACAAAGTCCTCAAAGTACAGTGGGTTGTTTTTAAAAAATTTGTTGTCAACAACTTGATCACTGGCTGTGGGCATGATGAAGCTTTGATGAACGAGACTGTATCAAACTTGATAACGAATGACGGTGAGGGTCGGGCCACACCTGCCCGCTCTACCTGTGAATACCTGTGTACACCTGTGTGTTCACAGCATTCATTCCCAGTTCAGATTCAGTTCATATGATTTTAACAAAACTTGGAAAAAACTTGTCTAAGGCCTATAAAAAAAATTGTGTGTTTAGGGTAACACTAATGAAAAAATTAGGTTAGGTAGGTAGCGATTTTTTTTTTTTATTTTATCATATTTTTTTCTGCATGAATCCTAAGAATGTTTGTTTATGTCATATCTAAAAACAGATCTTTTGATAGAAATAATATAAAATTCACAATCAGATAAAACAGACATCTAAAAATGGTAGGTTCAGGGCATTTTTGTAGGTTAGGTTGGGTTACCCTAAACACACAACTTTTTTTTTTAAGGCCTAACTAATAGATTCTATCCTTTTAATACCAGGAAAAATATTAGGTGTCAAAAACATCTTCAGCATGCCTCTGTAAGAGTACCTGGTAATTTTATTTTGGTCTCATTTAGTCTTTACTCTATCGTTACTTTGAGCTGAATCATTTTCTGGAAATTTTGAAAGGGAAAAACAAAATAAATAGGTTTAATAGAAATAGATACAGTTTACCTGCGATTTTCATGTAAATAGTATACTGTCTAGTAGTTTTTAATATAAAAAGAGAGTTTAGAATTTAAGGAATGGCAAAAATATGTATAGAACAGTATTACAGCATGTACATTGATGGTTTTTCTGCTTTAATTTATAAACTTGATATCCTATTCAACAAATACTTAAAATTTCAAAAGAAAAGTTCAGCATGTACTGTGAATAACTGTGTATATAATATATTTTATAATTCTTATTTTTTTTTTTAGCTTTTTACTCCCATATTCAATCCAGACAGGTGTCTAAGGATTTGAATTTTAAAAAAAATGAGATATGTTAATACATTTATAAACAGATACCCATCATTTGTTAGTACATATAATTGGTTTTTCAATATAGGGTCACACACTGCCAATATTGAATGTCAGGCGCAGACTATGCATGCACGATTCATTTATTGATTTATAACATTTCTGGAAGAAAAGGGGTGGGGTGGAGTTTTTAAACAAATTTTCTGGGTCTTTTTTGTCACAATTTTTAATATGTAATGAGATTGATTTTTGTTTTTTCATTCAGGTCATTTTATTATTCTAAAGTTTAATTTTGGTTATGGAATCTAAAGGTCAAAATTTCTAGGACATTGCTTTTTCTATTCTTAATAGTAAATGGCCTTTTTTAATGACACATTTATGTCTTCCTGATATTTGCAAAAAAACAGCATATGGATAGATTAATCCCTGGACAGTTTACAGGTCTTATGATATGAAAACCTAGATTTTGAAACAGTGTATAGGTTGTCATCTTAAAGACACACTAAGCTCAGCTGACACAATGATTTCGATATTTCAGATCACAAAACAGATGTCTGAAGATAAAAAAGAAGACAGAACAGTCGGGAACAGACATTAATTCCTCAGTGCTTCCAGAACCCGCGACCAAAGTAGGTGAAATTTAATGCAAAAATGCCTAGAGATCGAAAACCTTTTTTTCCCTCAATTTCCTGCAAATAAAAAAAGTTATCTCCCCTGAGCTACGGGTTTCAGGGTCATGTCGTAGAAGCTTTAAGCCCTTTAGGAAGTGCGATATAGTTTCATGTCCTAGCCGGCTTTGACGTTCATTTGTTTTTTGTAAGTAAAATTTTCTGGTTAAGGGAACCACAAAATGATTCCTGAATTCTCAATGTTAATTTCCGCTGTGGTGGCAGGTCCCAAAACTTAATCACCGCAAGATTAATGTGAGATTAATGTGAGATTAAAAGACTTGAAAACTGGAATTAAGTTTACAGGCTTAAAGAACATTGAACTTTTAGTGCACAATTTGCATCCGATCTGAATGACTGCTTAAGGTATACAGGCTGTTTTTGGCGTTATGGTTTTAATCTTTTAAGGATTTTGCATCCATCAGGATATTATAAGAGATTGGGCTGATTTACACATAGGAAATGTGTGGGATGATCATGCTGAAAGCCAGTAAAAAAAATAAGTACGCAAGCATACAGACAAACAATTTGTAAGATAAATCAAGCACATCCAGATATGAATGTTTAACCATCTATCCTATATCAAAGTTTGTTATTCAGAACACATTGAATGTTTTTATCGAATCTGTGATTAAATATCATATTTGCATGTAATTGTCTATATCCCCAAGGATTTTGAATGCATTAACTTAAAAAGGACAAGGTATATTTAAGCAGGACTTTTAAGTAGTTCGGAAGATGCCAGGACTTGCCTGTATTTTCTGCCATTAACTACTTAAAAGAACATTTGGTGATCATTAACTTCAAGATCTCATGACTTTAAATGAAATTAGAGTAATACTGCATGACCTTTATTTAATCATCTATAGAAACTGGTGTGACTTTAGCTTTGTATCTGTTTTGACATCCAACTGCAGATGGACAAACATTTAGTTACATGTTTCTTTGTGTATGTTTTATAATTGATAAAGTTCCAGAAAAGTACAGATTTTAAGATGATTCATTATTAATCACTTAAATAGCGCAGGTGCCAGATATAGTTTGATTTGCAACACTGAAAGTTTAAGAACTACCATAGTGTATCAAATTTATGGTTGAGAGAGTAGGGGTTGTTCTAGCTAGCTAGTAAATAAATGAAAAACGTATGGCGGAGAGAGAGGGATGTACCTGCAGAAAATAGATAACTGGCAACGCTGCCTGTTTGATCGGAAGTCAACTCTGGGAGGATTCCGGAGTTCAGCAGTGGCTCGTTAGATAAGATGGACAAACATCGTAGGTGTGGCCAGCAGAGCTAATCTCTGGAAAATCTTACTCGACACCTGGTTAAATTAAGTAACGTTACAATACTCAATCAATACTTGAAATAGATATCTTCAAAAGTCTCTGAAAGTATAACAAAATTTCTGAATGTTTTTAATCAATTAAAGGTGGCAATGATTATTGCAGAATGTGCATTTGTTGCATCAAATTTTTTTTATTGATTTTTAATCTGATTGAATAAAGCTGGGTAATGATTTTTGATACGCAATCTTTTGCACACGGGGCTTGGTAAAAACTGGAGCAGATCTGGCAATTTTATTTCTGGTGTCTTGACTATTTAGAGCAGTTACTTAGAGGACACTCATGTTTTTTTGATAAGAAGAATTGCAACAGGAAAATGATTGTTGGAGATAAGAACCCAAGGGACAGAACTAGTGTCAATTCTTATCATAATAATACCTCAATCCCGTGAAGTGATAGGCCTCAATGTCTGTAGGTGATAACACGGGACTTGGGGGATATTATCGGCTTCCTGGTTCAACCTGATCGATCAATACATCAATCACAGTTTGAAATATTTTGGAAGTGTTCCCTGTTCACAAAAAAATAGAATTTTCCTGCTGAAAAAGTTTTTATCGTTGGACGATTTAATCAAATTTAAAAAAAAAAAAGGTTTTTCCAGTAAATAGAACTCTGATATCCAGTAAAAAATGTTTTATTTTTTTAAGACGTTATCTTTCTCTACAATCAGTTTGGCTAATTAATTAAGGTATGAGTCATATGACCTCTTCATAAATAAGATTTTTCGGAGGTGTCTGTGTAAGTGCAGGAAATAAATGTAACTGTCAAGATGCATAAGGTGTAGCTGTAATGGACAAACATTTGCTTAATGAAATGCAGAGTAAATGAGTAAGGCTTGAACAATTCATAAAAAAAAAAAGCTGCAAACTTAGCAGGAAATTCTTGATAAACAAGTGTTGAAGTTTATTTGTGCATGAGATGGAGAATTTAGAAGACTATGACACCGTCCAGAATCTTGTACAATTTGTACTGTCCAGAATCTTGTACAGTTTGTACTGTCCAGAATCTTGTACAGTTTATATTGTCCAGAATCTTGTACAGTTTGTATTGTCCAGAATCTTGTACAGTTTGTACTGTCCAGAATCTTGTACAGTTTGTACTGTCCAGAATCTTGTACAGTTTGTTTTGTCCAGAATCTTGTTCAGTTTGTTTTGTCCAGAATCTTGTACAGTTTGTACTGTCCAGAATCTTGTACAGTTTGTTTTGTCCAGAATCTTGTACAGTTTGTACTGTCCAGAATCTTGTACAGTTTGTACTGTCCAGAATCTTGTACAGTTTGTACTGTCCAGAATCTTGTACAACTTGTATCATTGCTATCACTCCTCCACACCCCTTTCTCCATCAGCCCTAATTATTCAAGGCCTTGTTAGATCTACGTCAAAGATTCCCCTCTTACCTAGTGAGTCCACTATGATGAGGAAAAATCCAAGACTCCCGCACAAACATGGTCATTGTCATGTTTACCATAGAAAGTGAAAATAGCCAGCGTTATCTCAGCTGATGGATAACAGATTAGCAGTAGGCAGGTAAACCAAGATCCTGGCATCCATTTCTGGTCCTCTGCCTGTCTCGCGGTCGCCAGTGGTGTCATTAATCACTTATAGGGGAGACCCCACCCTTTTTCTCTAAACTTGGAATTTGGCTGGCTGACCAGGCGGGATATGGTTAGATTGGGTGTGCGAGGGAGAGCCAATACAGACATGTTTGCCACAGGGAGCAGTAGTTTTGACCCTGAGAATTTTGGGATGTCCCAGCAAGCTTCGGAACTCAGCATTGCCCACTGGGTTAAGGTTGGTAACTTGGTAATCCTATGTAATTTTCCCCACGATTTTAGGCTTAAAAATTAAATCTGCGCTTAATTCATGTAAAGTATGATAAATAAAGACAGCCACGCAAATTCTCTGGATTTGGACTCTGGAGATTTGAATCAAGAATGCCCAATATGATGTGATCATTTGATTGTTCTATATTCCTATAAAAGGAATAAAAGAGAAGTTAATAAGCTGTTTCTCCGCGTGGAAGATACATTACTTTGTAGTCACCTGTACGTGTTTTCTTACTGTGAGATGTGGTGAAGGATGCGATAATTTGATTTCCTTCGGTGATTGACAGGGCCTGCTTTAGGTTTAATGACTGTACATGTCGGTTCTGTACCAGATCTGCATACTCAAGTCACTAAACATGGAGGTGGTGTTTTCTCTGACTAGCTTCATGCCTTGTTTTTCCGAGGGTAAGTTCTCAGCAGATAGTTTGTCATGTCACTTACGCAGGACCTTTGATTTAAACTGGACTTTTACCTGTTTTTGATGAACACCATTGTTCTGCACTTGAACTTGTTTATTTGTGTTCATAATTCACTTGTTATTGATACAAGACAGTTGTTTTATTAGGACTTGGAAATTCCAAATTTACTCCTGAAGTGGGTGTAAACAGATTTCATGGCTTAAATTAGATTCATTTGGTGAACATTGTTCATCTTTTCTTTTGTTCCTCAAAAGATAATTAACATGATGTGCAAGTTTTTCTACATTTTCTACAAAATAAAGCTGTCCTAATTATATGTAAATTGCTGATGAACTTTGGACACCATTTTAGATAGATAAAACCATAAATCTCAGTTCTTACATCCATTAGTATAGATATGTAATAATTATCTCCATTAGACTGACACCAAAATTTGCTGGCATACCTGCAGCTATAAATTAAATGTAATAAGATTTGAATAAACACTTTAGTATTTTGGTGAGGGTTGGACAACAGACATCATTTTTTGGTCCTGTCAATGACGGGGAAATTTATGTCTCTCCTACACAAAATTTCGATTTCCTTCAGTGCTTCCAGACATTATAGCCAAGGATCTTTACACTGATGAAATTGTTTAATAATTATAAGAGGAGAGAGAGAGAAAATATATGCCAGGTTGCCACAAATGGCCAAGACAAGGGTTTAAATGATCAGTTCCGTGAAATGTGTGGTATTTTTGCTTGCATATTGATTTTCATCGTTTTCTTATTTGATGATTACAGTAGGCACGGCTATAGACAATTAATTTATATAGTCACTGTGTAAGTGGTTGCAACGTGTTTAATTTTTGAACGAGTCAGACTTCTGTACTAGACACTGCATTATACATACAAGCAAACACAGCAACCACTTGAGATGTTTATACCACAGAGCTGCAAAGCAGGAAATAGTATGTAAGGTCACAAAGTCAGCCAGCCAAAGGGTGTAGCATGGGAGTGGCTGGTGGGAGGTGCTTCCAACAGCTGTAATGCATATGCAGAGGGAGGAAGATTAATTCTCACAACGGCTGGTGCTGATGCAGTCAGGTTCCTTGTTGTATGTTGAGCTCGCCCCAGTACTTGGATGGTGTGGCCCCAAGTGAAGGTATTTATGAGAATTAGGAGAGAGGAGTGTGTCACTTGTGTGTGTATTACGACTATATCTGTAGGGTAAATAGACATGTTAGTATGTCAGCTGGTGGCTTGTTCATAGATAATATGACTAGGGGTCATAAGTTGACCCAGCCGAGACACACCTACCGTTAGGTCTCTCCTCTAGTTCTGTGTTTTATCTCTGTGACTTCGAATGAGTTTCTCGGAGGATTAGCAGGCCTTCCCGTGGGATTGTTGTCGGTATGTTTTTAGTCCGCAAAGCAGATTAAAGAGGGAGTTTTTTGTTTACAGCTTTCTGTGACTCCTGGGAAGAGAAGACCTACACACTGTAGGCCGACTTGAGGAAGGATATGTGTGAGAGAGAGAGAGATTGAGGCACAGCCTAACTATAATGTAGGTTATGAGGATAAATTATGCAGCTAGATATCTTCTGTGAGCTCAACTGTAAAGATGTTGGCAGTTTTCCTTTTTGTGGGAGCTCGCTCAGCTGTACTATCCGCGTTTTTCAAATGAATTTTTTTGATTAATTATTTATGATATTTGGCTTATTTGGTTGTATTGACAGAGGGCACTTGCTCACACAATAGAGAGGGGACTGTGATTCACACAGTACTTGGCTCGGTACCTCTCGGGGATGACTTTCTAAGTGTGCTTATTACGCCACATACTTACAGCTCCATTGAACTGTTGACAAGTACTTGTAGAAGTAAAGATATGTATACATTACCTATGACCTTCTATGACCCATTCGTTCTGTTAGATGGACATATTTCAGGAATGGGTCATGAAAGTTGATTTTCAAGTTATTGAAAATCTTCAATGTGAACTGATTTCTTAAAAGAGTGAGTGAAAAATAATGATTGATAGGATTTCTTTGTGGCAGATATTTCTTTTCCTATGGCAATATGTATAACTTACTAATTGTTTTTTAAAGAGGTGTCATTAATTGGATCTTGTGTTTAAGAGTACAAGCATCATTTAGATGGTGATTTGATGAACTGGGTTACTCGGATAGAAAGCGATCATTTTACCATTCATTATTTTGATTATCTTGATCTAAAGGTAGAGGGAAATTAATTTAGAAGCTGGTATTTAATGTTTTTCATGTTTCATCAAATTATGGCAAATTTTGCTTAGAGGTAGAGCATGTAACCTTGAATTTGTCACTTTTATAGAAAATATTGGCCTTTAATTTCATCATTTTTTGAATATCCAATGTTAGATGGATGATAA
The DNA here is from genome assembly GCF_025612915.1 of Magallana angulata. Taxonomy (NCBI): domain Eukaryota; kingdom Metazoa; phylum Mollusca; class Bivalvia; order Ostreida; family Ostreidae; genus Magallana; species Magallana angulata. The sequence continues at coordinate 56,959,206 of NC_069117.1, forward strand.
AGTACACTTTATTTTGCTGATTGTATATCGTTTATGTCGCCTCCTGGGCTGTCAAGACGATGAATAATGTCACACTTTGTACAGGGTGTGTAAGCTCCCTCCACCTTAAGGATATTCATCTCTCGTAATCAATTAACGCATAGTGACGTCAACGGAAACTTAGTCTTAGTGGAATTATAAACTTTCTCCCATTGGTTTTTTGGTTTTGTTTTTGTTTAGATGAATAGATCCAGCCCTGTGATAACAATTAGAATTGTGGTAGAGTCTCTTTCCTTTCTGAACAGGAAGATTATTTGGGGTTCCTTGTCGAGAAATTTGAAAGGTGAAACGTTTTTGACACCAAATCCTATTAGGTGTAAAAAAAAATAAAAGATAGTTCTTTGTCATCCTTTAAATTTTGACAAGATTATATGTTAAGTGAATTAGCATGTAATTAGCATATAGTGTGTTTTTTGTCATTTCCTATTATTTTCATGGTGGCAGAGCCTACAACCAAATAGGAAACATTAAAATGTAAGTCAATCAGGTCATTTCTTCAACTACAGAAAAGGGGTCAGATCAAGGTGTGTGTTTATGTATTGGTATGGTGAATTTTGATGAATTGAGCTGTCAAACATTCATAACATCTTAATCCCTCACCAACATTATCAGTAGTTTGATTTTATGTGATAGAGTACCTCTATGTCGTAATAAAAGTATAAACTGTATGATTTTTTGTCAATAGAAATTGAATATACCAGTATAAACCAACAGCTATAGTGCCCATATCTATCACTGAATATTTAGCGATAGAACCATCTGCATACAAACTTGGAGTGCTGTTGAGTCAATTTACCTAGATATGATGTTGGTGGCACTCTGGTCTTGTCCTTTTGGTGGAATGTGGTACCTGTGAATTACCATATGCTAATGGGAAAGACACACACACAGAAAATTCATCCATGATGCCTGTGATAAGTTAATTAATGAAATGTCAATGATTAGTTGAGGTTCGTTGACAGTTATAGTGTACAAGTTACAGTCTTACATATAGTAAAGTTAAGAACAAGGCGCCAACTTTTAATGCTCAGCCATGAGATATCAGAATGTTCCCTTGTCCCTCTGCCACATTTATACGGTAATATAACAGTGAATGATTTTTTCCTGGACGGTAGATATGTAATGGTTTTGGTGATAACTGTTTCAGATTTCATTAACATCATGTATGCAGTGCTCAATTATCATGGAGTGAGTGGTATTTAGATGGAGACATCTTTCTCTAAAAAAAGAAAAAGAATGATTTCATCAGCTTTCCAACAGCGGCAACAAATCCTTATTGTTGTTTTTATTTTGCAGATGTCGGCCATGACAGATGACAGTGCTCCAATGGTACAGCGTATCAAACACACTGAAGACTCGGATGTTAGTTCCTCGAAATCTTTATATGGTTCGTCAGATGGTTCCCCTCCGCGATTAGATGACGACGACTCTAGTGATGAACCGCCATTTAAATGTGTCAAATCTGAACCAGGCCATGTTCTCTACCAAGACTCGCCTATGCCAATAAGCACTCATATACCCTGTGGTTTTCAAATCAAACTCGAGAATCCTAGTCCAGAGAGACAGTCCCTATCTGACTTGAGCCCGAACTCGTTGGACTCCTCAGTCTCGTCCAATGGGAGCCTAATACCACAGATCCCCTCACCGCTCAATTCCCCAATCATTGGAGAAGAGGGCATCAGTGCATTCACAAAAACTGTCCCCAAAACTTCGGAACAGAAACTGGCGTTAATAAAACTAAGTCAAATCAAGAGTGCGTTCAATTACAGATCTCCAAATAAACCCACATCTATTGGACAAATGTTTGCTCTGAAAAAACGAATAAAACAGGCGCAGCTGAATGGGGATGCAAATTTGACTGCGAACTCCCCCTCTCCCCTAACGGAAGGGGAGGTGGTCAACAGATTGTTATCTAAAGACGCAGCCAAAAATGGAGGCAAGGTTGGTAGAACAGATTGTTAGCATATTAATTAATTATATATTGTTGGTTATAAATTTTTTATATGTAAGAATCATTATACATGATGAATATCTTGAAAAGGACAATGCTGAATAAACAAGTCAGTTAATATTGGGTCCCTTAGTTAATGTTTATTGTTTAAAGTGACTTGGCATTCCTTCTAGATTTGCTAGTGTGGTTAACCTTTCAGGAGAACACTGGACTCTCGTGTCAAAGGTCCCAAGTTCAAATCATAAGCAGAGGCTTATAATTAATTTCTGCCACGTATATTGTACGTGTACAACAAATTTTGATAAGGGCTCTGTCAGCTGTATGTTTTATTTTACATTGAAATATGAACTTTACTTTATTCTGCTTTGTACAATTTTATAACTAATTCAGTTTGATCATATCAACATAATATGAACAATATGTTGGCTGTAAAATGTAGTTTTCAATAAAAGAGAAAATTGGGTTCACTAAAGAGTTTTGGGAAGTGTAACATTTCTTGCAAGTCTTGCTAGTTGTGGGGTTTTTTTTGTATTATGTATTAGCGTTAGATTCTGTGAGATAAGGTAGGCCTCCACTGGTTTGGCAGAGGTGAAACAGAATACAGTTTCCACTGTGTAACCTTCTGGTATAAAGGCTCTCTAAATTCCAGCATTGATAACTCTTGGTTTGTTTGGCTTTGAACAAATGGTTGCTTAATTTTGCTGTCTCTAAACAGTTCTATTTGTAGCCCAAGTCTCATTCTCTCCCTCAGAATTAACTTAAAGAAATGCTATCTATGATAAAGGTGTCTGGTTTAATTGTCAGTTTATTAGACATTATTGGATAGACAAGACTTAGGAGATTGTGTAAAACCCACAGCGGTATTCTACGATTGTGGCGTTATTCTATGATTGTGGTCTACCTGCACTGAGAGAGGTGGGCGAGCGGTAGGATTTCTGTAGAGTTCTGCAATTGTCATTGATCGTTGGTGTTTCTGGCACTCGAGTGTCCATCTCTGACAGGGTTCTTCCTCCAGGCTGCGTGTATCTTGTCACAGGCACTTAACTTCCACACCTACAGATCCCACAGGGCGCTGCTGGGAACCAGAAAATGCCAGTATTTTAGGAAACAATTAAGAATTGATTTGGGGCAATTCTGATGAATTCAGTTGTTTCAAAAAGACAAAAAAAGATTGATTTTATTCCCACAGATTTCACTAGGGACCAGGTGTGGTTGCCCTGTGTTGTAAGGAGCTTGCGGACTATGAACAGCTGCAGCCCATGGTTGGGATGCATATTTTATAATTTTACACTTTGTAATGGGTCCCTCTTAGACATCTTCCTGGTTAAAATGTGGGTTTCCTGTGCATCAAGTTCCTGTGAGCAATTTCTGACCTCACTGACTGGGCGTGTTCCTCTCTGTTTGGTGAAGAAAAGGGATCATCGTGGTATTTTATATTAAAACATTTTCCTCTATTTATGCAATGCTGATAAGTAGTTTTTGTTTTCACATGTAATGAAGTGGAAACAGACACCCTTTAAATTGACATTTAATGCAAAGTTAAGTATCAATTACATCAATTTCTATGTATTATTAAAACAACAACATTTTATAGTTTTGTAAAACTGTAGCATGAATGAATCTGGAAACCCAAGTTTCTAATATTTTGCTTTAATTTGTTACTTGTTCCCCTTATATAAGCACCATATAAAACTTGGCAAAACTATATTACAAGAATCAGGGGTTTCGGGTATGGATGTACTTGTAACCAGGTTACAGATTTCATAAAACTGTCGAGAGAATATAGACTGAGGGCTAGCTGTTTCCAGTAGTTAAGTGGATCATTACCGAGACAATTGACCCTTAATCTGTACCTACACCACATTTCGCCTCGTTTGAGGTAGCACTGGATGTGATTACCGCCAAAAAATACCTGTGAGAGATTCGTTACTTGTCAAATTATACGAAAATTATCAGACTGCAAATGTCGCCCCTAAGCATTTGGTTGTGGAGTTATTATGCAAAAGAGAGAGGACTTGTAGAGTGATAATTGGCTTAGATATAACTCAATGACCAAATTAATGCTAATGTTGTAACCATATCTTTCCTGTGTAAGTTTACTGCTCTGGTAGTTTCCTTTTTCCTGGAAACTTTACTGTGGAAAAATGCGTGGGGGAGTGGTAGGAAATGGAGAGATTTCAGGTAGAATGTAAATAAACAACCCCGGCTCAGCGGTGTTTATTGTCAATAGAATGGTAGTAATTTAGTTTGTGTGTACATTGATGGCAGAACTGGTTTTAAACTGAAAATTGAACAAGTTCTCCCAGATTGTTATAATAAGGAGCCAGTGACAGAGATTATGGGGAGCCGCTGAAATCTGATACTAGCATAAGTAGTCATATTTACAATGGGAAACTTTCAAAATTTTATTGAAAAAATTATCCATTGAAGCTACTTCGAAAAAAGGTATACTGTACTAATGGGATATCAGAGAGACTGCAGCTGCATAGCTATTATATTGGCCAATAAAAAGAGTGATTTACTGAACGAAGAGGGTGTTTGAAAATGAATAAGAGATTTCTGATTTTGAATGAAGTGCTGAAGTTACACTTGTCTGAGCATTTTATCAAAAAATATACAAGATGTCTGACATACATGAACCCTGAAGCAATGATGTAATTCTGTTGCCATGGGTGATGTTGGGAAGGTGTGGCGGGCCATGTACATTTAGATACCATGCAAGAGATTACTCCTGTTGGAGTTTCACCATAGTCTGTTTGAGAGGCCAATGAAATATTCCCATGGAAGCTGTGTTTTTTTGTTTTCATTATTGATATGAATTCTTGTTCTAAAGTATTCGTTAAGGAAATTCAGATGAAGAGAGTTTGCAAACTTTGTCATGTTTGTTCAAGACAAATATACGTGGGTGCAGAATCATGTGTTGTAACTCCTGAACACTCTGCATCATAACGATGTTGTGGTATGTTTAGTATTCAAGTGCAAAACAACAACTGGTGCTTTGACTGGTTCCCCACTTGCGGTGGGTCGCCATGAGAACCCCCTGCTGAGCTACGCATTGTCTCGTTCAAAGTTCTCAGCTGATTGGTCTGCATTTAATATCAGTCATATGCTTCAATGAATACTAATAATTCGTTCTCCCATAGAGTTCTTTTTCACTCTTCTATTTTCATTTTTTAAAAAGATGCCTAATTGCTTGATTTTCAAAGATACATTAGTACGAAGAAAAAATGAAGTAGGCTGACACAGTAATCTACCTTAGAAAAAAAGTGCATTACGAAGGTGAAAAGAAATATTTTTTTTTTATTGCTGTCTGAAAATAAAATTGTGACCCCCAAGTGACAACATGCAATTCCTGTGGTAGCAGTGGCGATGAGATGATAAGTATTTGTGTCGCGATGTGAAGACTACCGAGCCACTATTGGTTATGTTTGGGCTCAGGGGGTGACATGGAGAACATAATTGGCAACAAGTCAGAGAAAAAGTCTCAGGGGGGCCTGACCTTAATAAACTTTTAAAGGACTTAAATATTATGTTCAAACTATGTCTGTCTCTAATACACACCAGGGGATTTCCCATAGTTTTCTTTAAGGATCCAAGAAAATCTTAATCCATCAAACAGCAGTAAACCTGCCAATTCTCGAGGTGTCGAATAAATAACCGTAAACATAAATTTGACGGAAATCCTGTCAACTAATTTGTGTAATCATATTACATGTCATAATTGTGTCTCAGGTGTGGGGTTACACTTAAACTTGTAAGTGAATCAATTCCTCCTTTCAATCAATCCCTGACTCTCTATGGCCACACCAGTGTATAGAATAATGGGACGGAATATAAATAAATATTTTTATATCAGCGTTGATAACACTTCCTTGACCTCAATTGAAGTTTCTTCACTGGATTACTTTAAAATCAATAAAATAATATTCACAAGCATTGGGGCTTATATCCATGTCTTTTTTGCCTTCCTTACTTTCCGTTTTCTCTGGTAGTTGGGATTTTATGGGACAGGCATTGGAGAGAGACCAGAGGATCCATGATTTGTGGCTATTGTGTTCATAATGACATAATGGAGGACCATCAACGGGACAAATTTCATCACTGGAACTTTAGTGATTGAATTTATGACCATTTTCTCTAATGGTCCACATTTACATGCATACTATTATGCTGATGTACATAGGATCTTTGTGGTCAACAAACTCGTGTCGAGTGACATATATGACATCCACTCGAGAATACGTAACCCAATCGGCATAAGCCGTTTTCATTTTCAATACCCATACACTAAGACATCATTTCATACCTGACAAAGGCCTCGTTAGTAGGGACTAAGGTGGGGGACCATTAAATGTCTGAGAACTAAATAGTTGATCATTTTCATCTGTGGGTTTGTCATTGATCATTTAAATGTATTCTTAAAGAGATGCAAAGTCTATAGAACGGTGAACTAAACGCCATGAGTTTGCAAATTTTTTTTTCTCTCCGTGGGCCTGATCTACCGATAAGTCTATTACCCACATCCATTGTGCGGATATTACGGTCGTATTTACATGGAATCTCCTAGTTTCTACAATAAAGGCGTACGGCCCTGCCTCTTACACACCCACCTCCATTTTATCTAATCAAAGGTAACAGAAGCCGTCACAACTCAATGGCCATCAATCCATAATATTTTTCAGCCTTCACGCCTTCTCTATGCCTCACCTGTGGAGCATTTAAAATATCATATTTAAAAGGCATTTCACTACGTCGGCGGATTGTATATCAATGCATTGTTGGAATCAGAAAATCAATCGTAGAACCAGGGGGTCTGTTCCCTATTGAAATCGGTGCAGTTTAAATGTTCCACTCGCCCCCTGGAGAGACTGGGTGAGGTAACATTGAATTTTGATCAGTTGACGCTCGTCGTTTTATTTTGGAGTACCTAGTGGCACTGTCAACATCATACTCCCTGAACATATCGTACTGCGGGGACACTTTATTTTAGTTGCGTTATTAACTGACCACATCTAGCTGACCATCCACATTGATTTTTTTTTTTTGGTAAAATTTTGATCGTGATACTGAGAGATAAAGGAACTCAGTGTTGATATTGGATTTGAGAGTGATCTTTTGACAGCTCCTCTTTGTGTTAACAGTATCAAATCAGTGGCATTTAAATTCTACTGGACACTGACAATTTGTTTTTAAGAGACTTCTAACATCAACAGAGTGTTGGATTTGTGTGAGGATTCATCCAATCACAGATACCAGATCAGGAGTTGGGCATCTCGAGGGCATTGTCATAGCCCAATTTATCTTCTGGAAAAAAGCTATAAATAGAAACAAAGAAACTGCTAGGATTCTAAAAAAAGATTTTGGATATAGATATTGCCATATAAAGTGGTACCGCTCTGAGACAGTATTACAGTAACTTTTGTGAAGATGCATCTAACATACTGCGAGGATTTCCATCCTTTCCCAGAGTTCCCTGTCTATGGGATACCCCCTTGTCTGGGCTGCAGCCAGTCTTACCTCTTTCCCTGGGTATGTATGCTCTCTGGAAGTTCATTCAACTCTCTTATCGGTAGGCAGATTCTTATGGTCATCAATAAATTAAATTACCTTTTTTTTTGCAGAATACATTATGTATTTTCTAAGTATATTTTTCTTAAAAAGGACATTAGTATGGGTATTCTGTGCTGGGACTTTTTTGTCTATTTTGTAAACCTCAGTAATGAACACCCCCTATACATCTTGGTATATTGTGTGTGGAACCTGAATTTGATGTTCAGTAGACTTTTGAACCTGATTTCAAACATTAAAGATTGAACTTGGATGAACAAGTTAGCTGGAACGAAAACAGTTCTTGGTCCCAGACCGGTCCTATCTTGTGGTCCAACCCCATTCTGATCAGCTGTCTTAACCTGTCCCATTACACTCAGTGTTGCCATTTGTTGAACCTGGTTGTAATTATGTAACAAGCAATGCACACTACGAGAGTTTGTTGTAAGCTGCCCTTGTACATTGCTGACTCACTCTGTGGTATTGGGAGAAGTTAAAGTTTAATTATTTTCATTGCATGTATTCCAACATGCAAATGGCAAAGAAAAGAGGATTCCTGTTGTAATGTAATGGCGATGCCATGTCACAAATAACCATTAACCCCTGTAATTGATGTCGGGCCTTTTGCTGTATTTCTTTATCCTTGCATGCCCCTGTATTTATATGCACCAAGAGCTCCAATTATATTGATCTGTCCCCTGTTTTGTCTTGGGTCCTTAATTATTCATCCTGCATATGTCTTTCAATACAAAGTCTTGATCTGCATTAGCAGTTGCAAACCCTAAAGACGACTTACTCAATATCTCTAGCAATATTGTCTCCCCTCTTTAAGATGATGTATCACCATTGTGTCTATACATCATGGAATTGTGTCAAATATTGTGCCAATTTCTCCATGTGTGCGGTCGGCTGGGCGTGACCCCATGGCTAGAGGAAGAAATCGTGCAGCCGTATTATTCAGTGATCACTAGGGGTGTGGCTCGGAACAGACAGGTGTACTTTAGAATTATTATTATAATAATTCACCTACTTAAATTAGCGGGGGAACCACACCTTGCCTTTGTGGTAATGTTGTCTATGCTTGTGTGAAGAAAGATTGATAAAGCTCTCAATAATATTGACTAATAGAAATCTGACTATGTAATTTCTGTGTCATTTCAGCCGGTGCAGACCGAGCCTGTGGATTTGTCAGTGAACAAGAAGTCCCCTGATCACCCGGGCAGCCACCCCATGGACCTAGGCTGTGTCAAGAAAGGTACTACAAAGACTTTGTGTAAAACATGGTGGGGTGGGGTGGGGCAGGGCGGGGTTAGGGAGGGGCACTACGGACAAAATTAGTTTTCAGAAAGATATTGCCTGCTATTCATTAAAGGGAAATAAGTGCAAATAATCAAAATCTGGTAGCATAAGAGGAAATTGAATAAAATATACCAGGTAATGAAATTAAGTGTTTTAAGGAAGATTAGAGCACCTCTTTTGAATTGAAATGAACAGACTTGGTTTAGGGGAAAATTGTGTCTAAAAAAAACGATAAGGTTCAAACTTGTATATTCTTCTGTTAATGAAGTTAAACAGCCTATTTCCATAATGAGTAGAACAAAAGACAGTAGGAAATGCTTAGCGGAGTTCAATAGCAGCTATCAGGCTCCCTCAATGCCACTGGGATAGGGATCTCGACATTTTTTAAACCAGCCATTATGTTAAGCGGATGTAGATTCCCATTGATGTAGTGAATCTGAACTAATGGTATTGACGCTGTTGGATGTAGAAATCCATTGAAAATGTATAATCAGAGGCTGTAGTAGGGAAGGGCTTACTCGTGACGGACGTATTACATTCTTTTTTCATAAACATCTGTATGCTAATAATAAAATACTATCGTGAAAATTGCTCAAGTGCTCTGTCTAAAAGATAACGGATCTCCTCTTGAAAAGATATGTCTGTGAGAAAGATTGAAGGGGTTAGAAATTAGCCCTCTTACCAGCGTATGTAATGTTCTGTGTAAATGAGCCATACCGAGATTTCAATTTCCCTCATGTCTGATTGGTTTATCTAGATGTACATTTTTTCCCTCAACATTTGCCAGATGTAATTCCATGATTGAGGGAGTTGATATTCTCTTTGTTCAAACTCCATGTTTTTGGGTGTTAAACTTTTATCATGACTTGTTTCCTTGGATGTTGATTGGGGGCCTGTCAGTTTATTGTACAAGAAATTATTTTTAAATTCACCAATCAGTATAAATTAATAGTTTCCAAAGATTGAAACCCTTATAGATAAGAAAGGGTGAACTTAGAATAAATATTCACATCTAGTACCTGAAACTATTTCTCACTCTATATTCATGATGCAATTTTACCCTTCATGAATACATAATAATGTTTTTCTGCTGAATCACTTCCATTTTTGACTTGGATCGCAAAATCATTATGTATCGGATTGTAAGAGACGCCTGGATTAGGTCACTTAACAAAAAAACTATCCGATCTAATCCGTCTTACGGCTTGATCTAGATGACCCCAGTAAAGTACTTCTGAGGCCACAAAAAATTTGCACTTTTTGTTGACTTCCAAACCTGATAGTAGTCTTTAAACTTCTGTGTTTGTTTGTGTTCAGTGAGCTGATGTTATCTATTGTAAACCTCACACAATACAACCACTGTAAACACTAACAAAAAAACATGTGGAAAAGTTCACCCAGGTCTAGTGATGTTAGTTGAGCTACCCTTCACTCGGTAGAAAAAGACCGTCACAGTTTTTAACAGTTGTATTACGTCACCTTGTTTACCGTATTAGCTGGCTAAATCCTACTTATATGTTGAAATTTATTAAAAGTTTAGATAGTGCTGACCCCAATCTTGTGATTAGTAGATTTAAACCTTGATTGGTTACTGAAGGTAGAGGCCCGGGCCATAGATTTGCCTCATAATTCATAAAACTAAACAATTATTTAAAGCAGTTTGACAAGTCAACAATAAAATAGAATGCTTTCAGTGAATTTTATTATCTTCCTTTTTGAGAATCAATTCTTTTTTCAAACCATGTAACTGAATACTAGCTACTTCTTCTGACAAGTAGAGTAAGGAAATAATAACTTGTATCAGAGAGTGATGTCAACATAAACAAAGCGGCGACAGGACACAATTACTATCGTGTGTGCCAGTGGAGATCATACATCAGTAGACCTCACCAGAGATTTGTACATATATGTTTCCTTTTGAACTTTTCAGAGGACGACGTCATGATGCCAGGGGAGACGGTAAAGATCGGCTCAGCGGCTCTGTTGTCACTGCAGCGCATCAAGGAGGCATCAGAGTGAGTGTTTTATGGTGACATCATACAAAAAATCCCACTAAATTCTTACACTGCAAGACAAGCTATGAATGAGTACCATATTTGGCAAATATGGCTTAAACAAAGGGCATATTTTCAGCTGTCATAGTGACATGTATGGAATTTGGTAGTGAAATATGAGATATAAAGTTTAATAAAAGTAAAATAGCTTTGTGGTGAAGTATGAATTAAAAATTTATATGGCATTAAAAGCATTTTAATGGCATGAGTAATAACGACAGGTCCTGTATTTTGTTTTCAGTAAGTTTAAAATGATGGGCTCCCCCAGCTCCCCTAGACCGGACAGTCAACCATTTCAAATGGCAGCAGCTTGTGATGCTTTCATAGACCGAGAAAAGAAAAGGCGGGTCCACAGGTGTGACTTCGAAGGCTGCAATAAAGTCTACACAAAGAGTTCGCACCTGAAAGCCCACCGACGGACACACACAGGTACACATACCTCAAACACCGCTACAGAGGCTACTTTATTCTTCTGCATAAACATTCAAACATTCAAACTTCTGTATCCTAAAATTATCAATTTCGTCACTAGGGGAGAAGCCGTATGTATGTACATGGGAAGGCTGCACCTGGCGGTTTGCGAGATCAGATGAGCTGACCCGCCACTTCCGTAAACACACTGGTGACAAACCGTTCAAATGTAACGTTTGTGAGAGAGCTTTCTCCAGATCCGATCACCTGTCATTGCACATGAAGAGACACTGATTTGTCGGGGTAAATATTTCATCAACATTTTAAAAAGATTTATAGATAACCACTATACTGGTATTACGGGGTTATAACTGAAAATGCATTAATATTTTTATAACTAAACAGAATCTTATATTTCTTTTACAGGTTTGAATGAGCTAACATGATTTCTGAATGTAGAGGTCACCAAAGCCCAGTTTTGAATTATGATGGACCAATGAAATGCCATCTTTTCAGTTACTGCTGATTGCCTTCCTGTTGGTGATTAGTTGCCATGGCAATGGTTCCTACTATCTAGGTTCTTGTTACCTAGGATACACTGTGCAGCAATAAACTGTCATTGCATTGTCACAAAAACTAAACACACTTTACTTGGTGCAAATTTGCTGATATCTGTAGAAAATGTTAGCCATGTACAAAGAATGGACGCCAACGCAATACAGGGTACACAGAATGCGCGACATGCGCTCTGACCACCGTGAACTTTAACCTCAGCAGCAAGGCCTTGTTAGAGAACTTGACCACCAGGTCGCTGTGTTTTACAGACAGACTTGGCTTTGGCATGAACACCTCTGCTGGCAAGAGGTGGAGCATGAAGTATACTAGTAAACTAAATGTATAACATGTACTTCAGCTGTAGATTTTATTGTAATGAAATGTTTTTTATCAATAGAATGAATTTTATGTCACATAGAAGCAGCTTTTTATAAGAGGTATTGTGATAAAACTGCACTGCAGTAGTGTGTTACTGAGAATCATAGATTGCGAAGAGAAGAAAAATGTCTGCTGATACCCCTATCAGCAATGCCTGTAGATACCGGTTAACTGGTCCTATTCTTTTCAGATGTCATTTCAATGAAGTGTTTGCTTGGCTGTTGAATGAATTGTTTTAATCTTTTTCCTGTCAAAAGAGTAAGCATTATCAAAAGTCAATAAGATTGGAAGACTGTTGAACATGGAAACCTGTTTTTTCCTGGCTCAAGTAAAGCAATAACTTCTCTTGTCAATTTTGATGTCATTTGTTGTGGAATCCAGAGACAATGCAACAGCACAACACTCAAGCAATAATAGATGTTTATTTGTTTTTGTTTTTATAGTTTTGACTTAAAAAATTCTGTGAGAAAGCTGAAGTATGTTGTATGAATACATAGTACTGCTGATATAATATTTACATTTGTTACTTTTCTTTTCTCCTAAGTAGAAAAGGTGATTTAGTAGTTTTTCTCTCAAAGCAATAAAATTTTGTTACATTGTTGCCAAATATGTATGTTTTTGCTTTGTTATGAGAATCTGCTGACACAAATAGTATTTTTAATTTTTTCCTCGGATGATGACGGTGCTAAATAGACCCTGGTGTTATAGGCACTTAGAAAATCAAAGTTCTATTTAACAGAACTACTCCATCGACCATTGTAATTTCAATAAATCAATTTTGTGACTTGACAACAATTCACATTTATTATTGATATTGATGTAATAGTAATCTGAGGGTGTGACAGAGTCAGGCTTCGAATCAGATTCTGTATTCAATTAATGTCGGGGAGAGTATCATACCACCCACGCTATTTGTTTTGTTCTTGTCAGATTTTAAAATACATCTGAATTTAAATCAAATCTGTTGACCCCATATCAGTTCTGCATGTGTACAGAAATTTCAGGGCTACAATTTATTACCTGATATAGGGGATATTTATTCTCTCCATTTTTTTGGAAATAGATATTTATAATTATTTTTGATATGAAATGAAAGTGTGAAATTTTTAATACAAGTTACTAAAATTATGTGGTTTTAAAGTTTTCACTCTAAGCAACGGATGAGCTGGGACCAATAGAACAACTTCCTGGATGAATTTTACAACCGAAAGGGTCATGTGTTCAAACATTGAGAGAGATTGCTATATATTTTTCATCCCCTCATTTACTACATGTATATTTCATCAGCTTCAATGTTGTAAATATATGTACCCCTTGTTGTAAATTTGTCAAAATCTATAAACTTATTGCAGTTGTAAGTTAATTTATTAAAATGTGATAAACTTGATTTTCTTGTCGGGTTTTCTTTTATTACCACACTCTTTGGAAAAAAAAAAACCTGGTAAAGATCTTTTAAATGTGACAGGTTTGAAGTCTTCATGTGCTCTGTAGATGGGTTTGACTTTAGATATAAAATGTAACATTCCTGCACATTGAGCACTTATCTACTTTATTACATCTCCTGTAGCTCGTTCGTAAAGCAATGCAGTAAAAATCCACAAATGTTGACTTTCAGAGTACCAGTTTTACAATTCCCTCCTTCAAGTATTAATTAACAAACGTTGGTGGATGTTACTTTGAATAAATAGTGTTCAAGCTTGTAGACCAAGGGAGACAAATCATTAAATAACAATGCTGTAATGGACACTTCATTCAGTTTTCCAAAGGTGGTCTCTATAACAAGTCTATGAAGTTCTACTAATTTAGTCCTTTCGTAATGCTCTTAACTGATGTTGAAAAGCCTATGTCCATTCTGTGAAAGAAAATCAGGCCCCTATATCAAAGCCTGCTTTGAATCATAAAACCCAATACAAATACTTTCTCTAGAACTCTATTTTGTAAGGACAGACATGAAGGAATTTAATGTACAAAAATTTGCAACAACAACATTTCCTTCCATATAATTATGAAGTGTAAATTACTTAGTATCAGATTTGATGGTAAGACATCGTACATGCAATTCAGACCTTGTTTGCATGGAGTATAATGATTAATTATGGAGAAGAAAATAGGAGAAGTCAACATTATTTTTGTTAACAATTTATTTCAACATAATAGGACTTGTCTAAATACATAGATACATCATATATGACACAAATGTGACCTTGGGTATGTGTATTGTCTTGATACAAGTCTGTCTTTATTGATACACAGCTTGCTAATTAAAAGTAAAGAAACATTAATATCCTCTCTAAACTTTGACTAGATAATACAATAGCTCAACCAGCACTGCTTAAACAACCTAAATCCACAACTTGCGAGTGTCAGAATTGTTGACAAATGCTGTTCCTTTAAAGCTGAACACCGCTCGTAAATAGGCACTGTCCGCCATATTTCTCTTTAATCACTGCTGTCCCTACAACCCTTATATAAGGGACAGACCTCTAAACAGTTCAAAGTACTTCGCTGTAGAGGTCTCACCTGTGTGGACGTACATTTTGCCTCGCCGTGTTACCCGGTCGCGATAGAATTATCAAATTTTACGCACTTTTTGAAGCCAGGAGAATACTAACATCAAATAAATTGGTCAATGCATTATTTACGAACAGAAAATGAACATAAGATAAGAAAAAAATGCATAAAATCTAAAGACCACGAAAGGAATACTACATGTCGGCCACGAGGTTCAGGTGTGCAATCGGGTGTAACGAAATCGAAGGGTTTATATACCAGGTATCTGTGTGACGGTGCCTATTTACGAGCGGTGTTCAGCTTTAAAAAGAATGCATTACATGTAAGTTATCAATAAGAAATACAACTTCTAAGTACATCATTTATGTTACATATCTAACCTATTGTCTTGTGTACAACATTCTTTAATTAAAAAGCATATTTCATCCAAGTTACAAGTGGCATCTCCTAACAACTTAGCAAGAGTCCTTATAGATACACAAATACATGTGAACCAATTACATAGAAAATTATAATATGGAATGTATTACATAGTTTGTAAACCAATATATAAGTAAATACAGCTTCATTCGTTATTGAATTTATGTATACATATATGTTTTAAATATAAACCAGATCATATAAGAAAACTTCAGATCATTTGACGCTTGATGTTTCAACAACTAAACAAGAAAACAACAAAAACCAGTAGGAATGTTTGACAACAAAACAACAATAACATGCTGCACCAATGTGGCACAAACTGTTTCTATCCAGTCTCTGGGATTTGTTCCTTGATTGTGAATTCTAACACATTATTGGTCATTAAACCAGAAAATTACAATTATGCATATTTCTTTTAAAAATGTAAGTTGACATCACTTAAACACAACTTTGTTTTTGCTTTTGAAACGAAATTTTGAAAAAAATTATGGCACAAAAAAGTAAACTAAAGGATTTCATTTTAATGAAAATAACCTTCTAAAGAAAAGAACAGAGTTCACATAAATATCTTCCAACTAAAATTAAATGTAACAATATATTCATAAAACAATGATAGACAAATAATGTGATGTGCATTTTCCCAGGTAGAGGGCATAAATAATGGAAACACCCAACAAACCACAGAAATGGTGTCAACCCTTTGGCACACAGGACTTATTGACAAACAGCAACGGATGTGACAAAAGTTGAAAATTGTTCAGGTTTGTGATTTTTTTTTCTCTGTTAAAAGAAATTAAATGCTCATGCCACATAAAAAGATGAGGTAATTTTCTTAATAATTCCACAGTGTTTTTTCTGTTGTGCATAACAAAAGAATTAAAGAATATAAAAAGCAAAATGCTTTACAAAATCAAGAAAGACAACTGATACAACAATCCTTCACTCAGAGCAACTTGATCATCAGAAAGTGAAAATGGAGTACAAGATGACGATGATGATGATGATGATAAGGCTGAGGAGTAGGGTGATGATATTAAAGCTTATGAGTAGGGTGGGGATGAAGTTACTAACGAGGTATACAGTGTATGGATGACCTTACAGAGTCTCCCTGGTCATGGATGAAGGGTAATAACACCAAATATAAAACCAGTGTACCGGTACAGTACGATGTGCGAGTGCATAAATAGGGGATTGCATAAAATGGCTACATGTACATGCATATTGTATCTCCTGAGGGGGAACTATGACAATGTTTGATGGAAAACTCTTACACAGTAAGATCATTCTGTTCAATACATGATAAAACAGGTCGAAATTTTACCTGATGTCAGGGGTCCATTTCATATCAAAGCAAGTAAAAATGTCTATTTCTCTTCTATATAACGGTACATGTACCGGTATATGATATTTTCAGTTTCCTGTTTTATACAGAGCACTATGATTGATATAAATTTATACAAAAACAATAACATTGGGGCATGATTAATGTGTACCCACTATTACATCATTGTGGGTCTGTTGAATGAACACATATCCTTCATTGTCATGATCAACTTACAAATAATGTTAAAACCTTATTCTTTTTTTGTACAGTAATACAAATGGAGAGGTTGTAAAAAGTAGTACATGTCTATTTCTGATACAAATTAAACTGCTTGAGTAATGCAACACTTCCAGTGTCTATAACGTAGATATATCAATGATAAAATATGTGTTTACAGTGACATCATGCTATAAATAAACTGATGACATCATACAAGAGATTCCTCTCCATCCTCACTGAATTCAGCCTCAAACACACACATTTCTTCCACTGACCGGGGACAAGATTTCCAAGTCTTTAAAATGGTGAATGTTTCCCGATGTGTTTCCTGAAAATGCACTCGCTTACGACCATTCTACAAAAATAACAGAATACTTATTAAAACTCTATCAAACATTCCATACATAATACATGTATCTACCTAGAAAGCACAGTATTTACATTTTCAAGTGTCTTTCTTTGTGATAACATTACCAATCAAATTTGTTAAGTATGGTACAATACAGTTGATCAATGATGCAAATGGCATACTGTTTGGGTGCAAGCAGGGTTTGATAATTATACAGATTGAAAGTAGCATAAAATTTCAATAATTTAATGTTTGATCATACAGTTGCTGAAATTATGCAAAAATAAGTAATGAGGAATCATTCTTTAAATAATATGAGGTGATAATCATGGTCAGAATGTGATCAAATCTGTCATAAAGCCCTTTGGGCATTACTGGAATTGAACAAGTACTGACCATAATGGTCTCTACATAATATTCAAAGATTGATTTCTTATTCCTAAAAGAAAATCACACATAATAATTTACTGCTAATATATATGATAGCAGAGTTGAAGACAAACTTACAAAGCAGTTGAAAACCGATAACTTTTTGTGCTACTATTTTGAAAGATCTTGAATATTTCAAGAAAATTCTTACAATTAACTTACAATTTTCACTTCTCCTTATATACAATGTTGCTTTAAAATTTACACAATTGGAATACAAAATTTGATATTCATAAAAATTTTAATGCATTGGTTAAAAGCAAATAAAAATTGGGGGTTTTTTTTTTGGGGGGGGGGGGAATAAATTGGTACACAAATTCCACAAAGAAATGATGGGAAATTAATATAAATAATCTAATACACAACAGCATTGTGGGTTTGATGAACCAACTATTTTGTCCATGCAACATCTAATTACTGGTACAACATGCAACATTACCACAAAACAAATCTTCATCAAAATAAATCTCAGATACCCCAAACCAATTGAACCAAGCATGAGATATCTAATATCTCCAAGATACCCCAAACCTATTGAATTAAGCATGAGATATCTAATATCTCCAAGATACCCCAAACCAATTGAATTAAGCATGAGATATCTAATATCTCCCAGATACCCTAAACCAATTGGACCAAGCATGAGATATCTAATATCTTACTCCTTTCATTGCATGCTTGAATGAGTAAGACAATACAATGTGTAACACAGCACAACATCAATCAACAGAAATCCTAAATTCAACACTAAAATAAGGATGGTTTTTGAGTCAGGTAACCATGATGTTTAATGTAGAACTAAGACAGGAGCTGTGTGACAAGGATGTAGGTCAGAGTTGGGAGAATCAGACACAGGTAAATCTACTCACCTGGCTAAGCCTCAGACTGGAGGGGGGCAGGAAAAATTAAAGGAGTCGCATAAATATATTTAGTATTCAATATAGGTCCTTACAAATTACATTATATATTTCGTAATCAGAGTTCTAACCTGCTCCTAGTGCTTTAGGCATACATGTATATCTATCAGATTTAATTTCAGTTTCTCTGTACCCCATGGTCCCAAGAAATGCCCCAACCCATCCCCAAAATATCAGTTCATACAGATTCATACATAGGTAATACATGTACTGGTACATACATATGATGATTAGAAGAATCATATACATGTTCTCTACACAGGTTTCTAGGAGTTTTTAACTTCTTTAAATAAAAATAAACTGAACAGTGGTTCTCACCTGGTGGTCCCCATTGGGTAAGTCAGTCTTTAAACTGTAGCCTGTCAAACACAAGACAATTCATTAAACTTGAAATAAAGGTATATCTTTACAGAAATCATCATAATAAATCACTGATCATTTGTTTATTTACTTTTTTATTATTTGAATACAAAATAGTAAGAAATGAGTCATATTTTTTATCATAATTTTGGTGCAAAATCCTAGCTTTGCTATTGCAACAACGGTGTTTATTAACAGTGTAGAATCCTAGCTTTACTAGAAGCCTGGTGCTAGTATTAGTGGCCATCAATATCCGTGTACAACTGTTAAATATTCATTTTTTCATACACAGCAGTGATTCATTGCTATCACCGTGTAACAGTTAGTAGTACAGCAAGCAGTGTTTAGATTGGTTAGTATGGTACAGCAGGTGAACACTCAGCCCCCGCCCACCACTGGTTAGGACAGACAGATCAAGAGAATCGTTACCACTAGGTGTCACCCCCTTACCTAATTAAACCGCGACTTAACGCATTTCTTTATTCGTCCTGCACAATAAAAGCATATAATATTACATAAACTTTATGCTACTCTATGGCTGTCATAAGTGCAAGCATGACTTGTGATCCATGATAGAGATGAACAATGAACAAATTATTGCAGTGACATGTGATCAGACATCATTCTGTGCGAAAAATAAAGTAACAGAGTATTTGTTTGTACATCAATTTTTAGGCTAATTTGAATAAAGATGAGTTTTCAGATATTACTTCCAACTTCCAAGTGTGACACCTCTTGTGTTTAAATCTCTTTTTATCTTACAATCAGCTAAGCATGCAATATCAGTTGTAAAAATATTTTAAAAATGTCCTTTTAACCTAGCTACTGTACATTTTCTACAATTTCTTGCATACCACTTGTTAATTAAAAAAAAGGTTTATTTCACTAAAAAGGTTTATTTCAAGCCTACTTAGAAATAGATTCAAAAGTTCAATTGCAGTTAAAACATATATAAATATATAGAAATCTGTTATTAAATCTCCAGGGGTTAACTCCCCTTAGTTTAGATTTGTGACCCCATTGTTTATTACTGGTGAGTAGAAATGTGCTGTATGTATACAGTTAGTGAGAATGGTGAGTCGATACAGAAATGTAGAGATATACGGATATAACTGTCACCAAGTATACGACTGCTGATATAGGCCGATACCTAGACAGTAGACTCAAAAGAAGACGCATTAATCGGAACAGTTTTAGAGCGAGACCGACTGCGCTGGTTTTTACGTGCTCGCTGGGGACTCCCCTGTAACTTAATCACTGAAACAAAATGTAACAGAACATCTAAAACAGGAAAGAAAAACACTATATGATATTGACATAGATGCTGAATTATACTCTAATCTCAATTAGAAGTTGTGTTCTTATGATATCTACCCCCCTGATTTCTGCAATGTTTAATTAACACCTAATCTCTACAGAATTATATTATACCCCCCCCCCCCCCCAATAAAAAATATATAAACTTTGCAATTCAAAATTTTAACATCAAACTTTTGAAATAAAATCATCTATGCTCAATTCCTTTAATAATTTTCCAAACACTTAATATTCAAAGGATCTAGATGGACCAGCTGTCAAGATAAAACAATTGTTTGATTTTTGGGGTCATAAATAGAGCAATATAAATTATATGTGTAGTACATGTAGATATATATTAATATTGTAGTAACAGAATGACAGAAAAAGACAGCAACACATCTATGGTAGGAATAATGTATATCACAAAAATGAAATGTACAGAAGTTTGTCTTTTATCAAATAAAGATGTGCATAGGAAACTAGTATAAAAGATAAAGAAAATACAAATGAATCATAACTTCAATAGTACTTTAGAAAACCATGATAAAAAAAAATCATCTGTATTCAAATTAAGACACTGACAACCTGCATAACAAAACACCTGTATTTACCTGAATTAAGGGAGGGGGGACTTTCTGACTCGGGGGTAGCAGCAGTGATGGTGACTGGGGGAGGGGGAACAAAAGCAGGTGGGGGGTGGCGTTCCTCTGGTGATTGCTGTAGAACATGACCAATATAGAGAAAACTTACTGTAACATGCAAGTATATGTGGAATCTGAAGTTAAAATTAAATATATGTTAAAGGTTCACTGAGAGATGAGTTAATGAATGAATAAAAGTGAAGAGGTCAAAAGAATTCATACATGGAATTTTAAATTCCCGAAAAATAGAAGTGCATGAATATTGTATTACATGGTTTACACAGAAATAACAGGTTTTCATTCCAGGAAAAATGAAAGTATTAACTGTTATAATTTTGTTTTACATGGATAACAGATTCAAATGTAAGGGAAAATAGAAATGAAAATGGTATAAGTTTGATGCAGGATGAAGTTCCTTACCATGTCATTCCAGACATCCACCCCTAGTTCTTCCACCACTAGAGAGGGGAAAACCCCGACCTTCCCATTCAACTCTCCCTCCCAGAATCCATCGTCAATGCCGTTCTCATCCTTGCGGAGAATTCGAATCAGCGTGCCAGTAATGAAGGACAACTCCTCTTTGGAGCAAGCCTCGTAGTCGTATATGGCTCTCGCCCAGGATCCATCTGTGAATAAAGTGGTTGTTAAATAGGATGAAATTCATGATCTTTTTAATATACTTTTTAATATCACAAGACAAATTTCAATTTCTATAAAGAACCAAGGCTTTTAACATATTATCTTTATATTAATACTCATTTTAAATTTTGACAAGAACCTCCACTTTGATGGTTATCCACTGGCATTTGATTGGTCGTCTGCTGCACCTCAATGTCGCCTGACGAGTATGACATCACTTCCTGTGTACTGTCATTGTAACTGACACTATCAACATGGCTACCATTCGCTGACATTTCAACACCACTTGATACAGAACCCCTATTAAACATTCATGTTTTTATTTATAGATCTTAGAATTACTGGATTTAAAAAGAAAATAATGCTCAAAATGATAGAAAAAAAAATCTAAGAGAAATTTTTTGTTAATCAATCATGGGGGCAAACAAAAAATTCTAAAAGGGAATATTCCACCATTTACCTTGAGTTCAGTATCTCTATGTAGTTAGAGGGGATCATTCCAATCATACCCTCAGAGTTCCGCGCCCTCAGCCACCCATCACCATCTCCATCAGCAATGATCTCTAATTCCTCGTTCTCTCGTAGATTTAACTCATCCACATTGGAGCCCTTCAACAGAATAAACAAATTGCCATCAATGTCACCAAATTACAATAACAGCAGCCTTTCTTTATCAAGTAAAAGAGAATACAAATAAGATCTCTTTCTGCTAAACTTATAAATACATAAACAGATGCAGATTGTAAGGCTCCTAATGACAAAAAGTGGAATTCATTTTGTTTGAGTGGGGTTAAAACTCATAAAGTGTACAAACATAACCATCATGGTGCAAATCCTTGAAGAAAAGTTAGGTAACAAACTCTATGTACTGCCTAATTGACAAAATCCCTCCTGAACCTAGACGATTTTGGAATGCCCTCATTATTGATGATTTTGTTATATCTCTCCTAACCTGGAAGTCGTAGATGGCTCTGCACTGCTGGGGGTAGTGACTAGTGTAGTTAAAGTTACTGTAGGTGTCCATATCATAAAACACCAAGCTCTTCTCTCTACGAGGTTCAGTTGTCTCGTCGATAAATTCATCGTCGTAGTCTACGTAGTTTGTGTACGTTGGCTCATTTTCGTCACTTTTCTGTGGATGCATAGAATTGATAAAAATTCTTTTCATCTCTATTCCTTTACTGCTATAAGTGCTGATTGTTTAGAAATGCATTTTATTTTATTTCATTTAACAAATGATAACTTTGTAATCTTATTCAAGAAACAGTCTTTTTATATAAGACTTCATTTATAGTCCTTTGACGTAAATTTTGGAAGAGGTTAGTTACTTATGGAGGACTATCAGCCTTCATTATTAAATCATTTTCTGAAACTCATGTATTATCTAGGTCACTGACCATGGATCCGTCGGTGAAGACAGAGCCCTGACTGGACCGGAGGGACTCTGCCTCCTCCTCAGCCCTCAGACTCTCTGCCTGGGCACTGGCTAGCCACTCCTCCACATTCACTGTGGAAAAAAAAATCCATAGTACTGTGTCAGTGTCAGAAGAAAACAAAAGAAATCATCCTCTTGAAACATCAAAACATTTACCAGGTTTTGTGAAATTCTGCTTTTTATCACTTCACAATGTCAAAATATTAATTCATCAACAGAAATATTGAAAATTTCCAGAATACATGTGTTGCTTTCATGGTTGAAACCTGAAAATACTGCTGTATTCTGAAAAATTATAGTTTTATGATAATTTCTTGACATTTGGAATATGCTTTTCTTACCCCTTTTCCTTAACAATTCAATTCTTGCCTCTGCTTTTGCTTTCCCAAT
Organism: Magallana angulata; assembly: GCF_025612915.1. Taxonomy (NCBI): domain Eukaryota; kingdom Metazoa; phylum Mollusca; class Bivalvia; order Ostreida; family Ostreidae; genus Magallana; species Magallana angulata. Next base: position 56,982,376 of record NC_069117.1, read on the forward strand.
CTAAAAGAAAAATGTTTTCAGAATATGAGTTTTATAACCAGTTTACATTGTCACATGCACCTAGTTTTGAAAATCGAATAATTTTCTCCTTTAAATAAACCATCTACTACAGGAGGTTGTTGCTAATGTTAACATTTACCTCTGATTTGCGTACAATTTCTCTCAATTCATCGATCTTAATCTCAAGTTCCTGAAGTTCTGATGTGTTACTCCCATCTGAAGCCTTCAAAGATAAAGAAAACACTTATAAAGCTCAACAGCATACTAAGAGAGGCCACTCGTAGATGTCAGAAGATTAGGTCCTAAGGTATATACATTGTCAAACTCTTAACACATTCATAACCATCAAGAAATATGATTCATTGGTCTACTTAAGCTGAAAGATACGGAAAATCAGACTGCATAACATAACAATCTCCATTTTGATTTAATTTCTTCAAATTTGATTAAGTTCATTCACTTTTGAGAGAGGAGGATGTCATAATAGGTGGTGAAAAGTTATTTTTGTTAGAGTAACTGAAATGCTAATACTAAGCTTATGAAGTTGTAAATTTAAATTAAAGTAAATCAATCTACAATATCTGTGAACACCACCAACAATGATGATTCCACAGTATTTTTAGTCTGGCTACTGTAAGTCTGGTGGACTGATTATAATTGGTCTGTCCAAGATCAGCACATCATTGTATGTGTTTGTCCTGTATTTACCCTGTCCCCTCTGTACTGGTTCTCAAGTGCCTGAAGAGTTCGTTTATTTTGTCGTAAGGAGCGAGTTTCCTTGGCGATCTTTGTGGCCCATTTTCTGGCTTCTTTGTCCAATTGATGGCCACCATTATGCTCTTTCGATAAAGTATTGCACTACAAAACAGGAAAAGAGTAAACTCACACAGGAAAATGTATTGTATTGACTAATCAATTAACACCTGATAAAATGTATTCCAGGTAATTCCCTGCTGTGTATTCATAACCTTCCAAAGAGCACATTGAGCAATCGGTAATACTATAGAAAATTACCTCATCATTTTGGCAAGGCTGGAATACATATTGCACAGGCTGCGTAAACACTGGGTTTCTGTACATAAAAACTTGTTGGTCAAAATCTCGACAAATCTGAAATAGGAACAAAACAATAAAGCAAACATTACACATCCTGCATATTAAAGATAAAAAATAAACTTTTATTGACTAATTGAATAGTATGCTTGTTTTGAAGTAAACATACATGTATAAAGATTTAATTGTTACTGTAGCTCACCATATCGGCCTGTTTAGCTATAGATTCACTGGCTGATTTTTCCATACTACTAACATCCAGTAAAGCATTGCCCATGGTGTGGAAATATTCCAAGATTCTCTCATACATGTCTCCATCGAGGGCCTAAACAAAAGAAGCAAACTTCACCTTTTTTTAATTACCAAAACCAAATGTATACAGAGATTGGATTTGTGAGTAGTCGGATAGCATATCAAATAAAAGATCACTGGCTGTAAAGCAACAGTTTAATTATAGTGAGCTGTGCATGAACTGTTATAATAATGAGCTTTACCTTCATAAGCTATTTGAAATCTGTGTTGTAATAGCGAGTTTTACCTTAATGAACTAAATGCCATATGTGTTGTTATAGCGAGTTTTACCTTCATGAACTAAATGCCATATGTGTTGTTATAGCCAGTTTTACCTTCATGAACTAAATGCCATGTGTTGTTATAGCCAGTTTTACCTTCATGAACTAAATGCCATGTGTTGTTATAGCCAGTTTTACCTTCATGAACTACTTGAGATATGTGTTATAATGCAAGTTTTACCTTCATGAGCAAATTGATAATTCTATGTGTTGTAATAGTAAGTTTTTACCTTCATGAGCAATGTAAGATCTTTTTTGCAATAGCAAATTCTTACCTTCATGAGCTGTGTTATATCTGTGTTGTACTAGCGAATTTTACCTTCATAAACTAATTGAGATATGTGTTATAATAGCGAGTTTTACCTTCAGTAGCTGACTTATATATGTGTTGTAATAGAGAGTATTATACTATACCTTCATGAGCTGTGTGAGATCTGTTTTGTAATAGCGAGATTGGTGAGCATTAGCTGCAGCAATGTGAAGAAGGTATTCATTGCGGGCTGCGACAGATTTAGCATTGTAAATATCTCGTCTTGATGTAAACTGAAAAACATTAAGACATGAATTACTCAATGATTCTCGCAACCATTTACTTTTTACTATCAGTGTTATACATTTAAGATTCAGATCTTGTATGTATTAGAACATACCTTGGCACATTGTTTCTGTAGACTGGACTTGGACTGAAATATCCCTGTTGACCTCCTATTCATTCTAAAAGCAACAAATAATAAGTCTATAATTGTGTCAAATGACTTCATGCAACATTTTGACATCGGTGTCCAAGAACCTAAATTTTGATAGATATTTCACTTGAATAAAAATCTTTAAACATGGTCCTCGTGAATAATATGAATATTATCACTTCTAATAACAATTAAAATAACTACTTGTATCTGAATTTAACCAGCAGAAAGTTTTAAAAGTTCAAGAAATAAGTTAGAAAAAAAATGTTTTCATATATTTTTGCAATAATCATCATATGTCCAAGTGTTGATCCATATTCCTTATTATATACGTGTTGATAGGTTGTGTTGTTTAGTGACCTGAGTTGACCTACTTTTGGGTGAGTTCCTCTGATTTGACCCTGGCATCGTGGGCCAGAGCTTCATCCACATTGTACTCTTTCTGAGCCTTGGCCATCTCCAATACTGTCTGTCCAACTTCATTTTGTAGAACATTCAATTGGGGCATCAACTGTGTATCAATTTTATTATTACACAAGGAATGAAACTCTGAATCACATAGCAAACATTCCTTACAACAATTTCTCGGTTAATAAAAATGTTTATCTTCTTTTCAAAAGAAGATATTGCCATGGAAAAGAGTTTATCTGGAATGCCAAAAGAAGAGAGCAGCAGTGATATTTGTACTGTCATTAATTTCCACTTTCTCTTTACAGGACAATTAACATTCCACAGGAATGGTGATTAATGTTGCGTACACCCATTTGTCACCTGACTTCTCCGCCACCCTGTGAACCGTCACCTACCCTCTTATGGATCTGCTGTTTGGCCATGCGGTAAGGTTTGAGAGGTTCGGCTATCTGTTCCTGCATAATATCAGCCACCTGCAGACGCGCTTTGCCCAGCTTTTCTGTCTCCTCCAGAATCAGTCTCCATACCTCTAAAGCTGTCCTGTAACAGAGGTCAAAAAGTTAAACACATATCTTATGATGTAACCTGACACAACTGTGGACACGATGTATAGAATCAGTTCGATATAGAATATGGATCGGGAAATAATAACTGAATTTGCATATAAAAGTGAATTAGTAAATGCCAGTTAATAAATTATACCGTATTAAATTATCATATATCAACTTTTATCTCTTTAAAATTTTCATCTTTTTTATTAATTTGTGATGAGTTTTTTTTAAAATGAGACTCAACCACACTTTTTAAATCACTAAATGTTTTCCCATTTAGAAAAACAAATATAATGTATCCTTATATGACTTCTAATAAAACTTTCTAAAACTGTGGCATTCCATAGGGTGAGAAGGTCCTGATTGTTATTCTGATGTTGTTATTCCACGGCACCAGGAAGTGTCTGATATTGCTTATCAATTTATCATAAACTTCATTTCCTTATTGTCATGCATACAAAGTCAGGTGCTTAACTTAAATGCTTTTTTTTCTGCATTTGAAGTTATTCCCATAATGTTTAAATACAAAATACACAGTCTGAACTTGATTCTATCATTGTAGATTTAATTGACAACTGCTTGAAGTTTAATTTCAGCTAATGAAAATGATGTAAGAGTTTCAATTATTTTGAGAAGCAATCTAAGCAATGCAATAGTAATCTATTGTCTGTTTCCTATTGGTAATCGAATTCAAGCAATAATTCAATAATAAATTTACTGGTAATGTTGAAAATACCAGGTATTCAGAGTAAAGAAAAAAATTAACTAAAAAAATAGGCAAAATATAGAAAATTCATCCTCTTTTGTCATTAGCCATTGCAATGCAGAGCTGACCCTTTCGTTGTCTGGGTCATACAGCCGTTAGCCCGTTGATGTTAGACCCAGGGTGACCATTCAAGCATTTAAACTACAGCCCCACATTTACATACAGTAACCCTGCTCTAACCGCTGTCCATGGCACTTAGTGCAAATAATTTACATGAGAATCAATCCCAGTTTCAAATGTGACTTCTGCTACAATAGTTAACACCTTAAGTGGAAGCAATCTGATCCAGCGGTACTTAATTTCAGCATGTGCCCTGGGTGTTTAATGGGGATTTGACGACAACTGTGATTTTTTTGTTCACTGTATCCTGTAGAGTTTATACACTTGTACAAGATTGAGAAGTGATCTATATATCTGAGATAACTTACTACCATATCGGCTGTTTATAGACAATCAATAGCTACGGAGACTCCATCAACAAATGGGGTAGTCTTCATAGACCAGGCTCAGCAATTCACTCTCTGATCAAACTCAAAGAATTCAATCAAACCAGCCAATTTATTTATTTAGTGGAGACTGATATTTCCTTTTGCCCCAAATTCAACAATATAAAGTGAATATCTGTTTGATAAGAAATATTGACTGCTTTTACCAGTAATTCAGTAACCAAATTTGTTTCAATTAAGCTGTAATTTCTCTGAATTTTTTTTCTACAGAACTACCTTAGGATGGGCCCTGTTTTACACAACATGTCAATTCTTTTGAATTACTGTATGCACTGTGTTATGCAATAAAATACCGTATAAATGTAACAAATGTTGTAATACATATATCACTGCAGACAGAACATATTTATCCATCAATATCAACAAAAGAAGAGATAAGATTGATTTGGTGAGATGGAGTGTCCTGTCACCATCCAATACAGTACATCTCTCAGGCAATATGTGAAGCCCTCGATCACCAATCAGATGGGCGGGGGAACACCTCAGCGGACATCCTAGTGAGGTCAGGTCTAACGTCCTTTACACCGAGACTACAAGGACTGTATAGATGTTCTCATACACAGGACATCACCGCAGACCAAGCGTTGTTGTTTATGGGGAACAGAGGGGAGTTCTGAATGATTGATGCCGACCTACATGTGTTTGTACTTTTAATGAGAAAGTATGTCTACAGTCTGACATTAATAAGTTTACTTGAAAATTCATTTCATATGTATCTTATAGGTATAATGCAAAAATAAAAAATAGGAGAATTTTTTGTTTTTGCTCAGTGCAACAATAGATGAACCTTCTTCATTATGAAGAGGCAGCCATAAAACACTGAATGTTTTTCCCACACACCTACCCTCCCAATATCTTTTTTTAAGTGAAAGTATTTTCTATAACAGAGAAGCTTGAAGCACTTCATCCCTGTTATATATTGAATTATGTAGAAGGCTGTGTACATCACAGATAAATATTTGATACACCAAGCTGTGCTGCACACTCAATGCCACACAACAAGGCGGGAGCTACTAGGTCTACCTGAGTACCTTCTGTAGAAGGCTTCAGCATGTATATCTTAAGTTACTGGATATTGACAATGAAGTTCTGTAAACAGGGGAGAGTCAATTCTGACTGTCTTTCACCTGGTTCAGGTATTGATCCAGTCAGGCGTGAAGGGCACCCTATCCTCCAGGTGAAGGACTTTATCTCTGATCTTATATACCTCTACATACGGAATCCTCGATAACCGCGGGCCAGTCTACGCATAGCATCTATTGTAGATGACAATGCATTTCTAGTCCAAAAATTACAGGCTTATAAAAGCAATATATACATGTGTACTGGTACACATTCCATTGGTTTTTCTGCATTATACAGTTACTGTTAATTTTCTAGAAAGAAATCAGTGCATTGAATACAATCAAACTTAATGTGTGTCTTGGAACACCTTGTTGTCTTCACTTCTACATATACAGAGAACTACCACCTACTTCAGTTCTACTCCATCTTCATTTGGAAAGTCAGGGGTGGCCTGGAATTCTCTCTTAAGGAAACCAGCGGTCAATTTCAAGAGAGCCTGTAAGAAGAAATTTTTAATAAGTCAACAAAAGGTGTTCCATTGATAAATGAGATTCTAGTACATGTAATACTACTTAAATTTCTAAGTTCTTCTGTAGCGCTAAGAGAGTTAAACATTTGTCCACCATAACCCCCCTCCCCAACCTTCAATAAAAAAGTAAAATAGATAAATATTAACTTATGAGGAATAAATTAACATGTAATATTAAAGTAAAACATCAAAAATAAATTGACAGATTTCCCTTTAATAAACTTTCAGCATCTGGGATACATTTACCTAAAATCACAATAACAGATACAGACTACTGATTTATTGGCATTTATATTCATCAAATATACACAAAAGCTGTCATATTAGCTTTTTACAGTAGAGCTTCTTTGAAGATAATGAACATGATACACGAACTACGGTTTGATAAATGGTGTGGTGAAATTTTTTTTATTGACGTTCTTTACATCTTCACATAAAGACCAAAAATTTCGCTGAGATCTCGAAGATGAGGTTCCTCGCAAGCTAATCAATGGTTCAAACATTGGCCCATATTTAGGATACAAGGCCTAATATTGATCTACATCACTTCCTGCCCGGGAACTGAAGAATCAGACTTTCCGAAGTTCGCCCCAAGATACAGCCTGCGTATTGATTTCTTCCCCTCTCCTCACCGATTACCAACAGAAACTGTGTCAGCCCCTCCCCCCATCCCTATCATCATGCTGTCTGATCCCATTTTCTCTGATGGCCAAACCTCAACATTGATCTCATGCTTCAGACAAAGTAACTTTTGACATGAATGAAGAATAAAAACAGCAATATTGTCATTACCGACCCTGTCTTTAAGGAAGCCTGGAAATCCATTTGGTCTTAAAGAGACATGTTAAAGAATGATATCTTCAGAAACAAAAGTACTTTATTTTATGAGGTGCAATTAACGAACCTAGACCATAATAATGCTGGACTACATTATCTTGTGATTGCAAACACTAAAAATAGTCCTTGATAATTAATCCCCCGATGAAATGTAACCTTGTTCAATATCTACTACAACTGGGGACTCTCTGGTACCAAGTACAAGTACTTGTTTGTAGACCTAATGATGCTAAAGTACTGATACACTTAGGATCTCACTGTGCAAATAATCAGATAAGACACACAAATGAGCAATATTTATGAAACACTCTGTACACATTATTTAATGAATACCACCATATATGCTATGTATACATGTACGCGTTTTAGGTAAAAAGATATTCAAAAATTCTCTGAATGATAAGTACTGTAATTTAAGGCCTTGAATACAAGTTTTACATTTAAAAAACCCTGTACAGCCTGTATAGCCAGACTGCAAAAGAAATCGCTTTGACCTTGAGTATATAGAAGCCTAAGAAGGTCATCAAAGTAGAGATTTTAATCAGTATCTGTACCAGGTGAAAGTCAATAGTAGCTGTACTATGCTGTGTTTCTAAGAGTACTCCCTGATGGAGAAATTGCATGACCTGATGCATTCTGAGCCATGGAGGGAGAGGGATATTGGTTTTTGAGCTCTCATAGAAAGTTGTGTTAGTTAATTAAGTGCTGAACTATCGAGGCCACTTTGTAAAAAGCTATATCTACCCCCCCCCCCTTTTCAAAGCTACCCCCCCCCCCCCCCAATCAGGAGCAATTTAACTTACTCTCTCCTGCAAAATCTTCCTTCACTATGAGAATTACAAATAAATTGCCTGTGAAATCTCGTTATTCAGTGTTCAAAGTTATCATCTAAGACTTAAATCAATTCTTTTGGAGCTGGCATTAAAGAGTTGGATCAATGACTAGCAGAACGGCTGATAATTAAATTTACCATATCTTCTAATTACAAATTAACTTGATTTATTTTTTTCCAAGTTTGCCTTTCGGGTTTCCTCGCTATGATTTTACTCTCAATACAATTTAATTAAACTCTCTGATTAGTCAATAGAAGTTAGCTGAGCAACCAACAGTCAAACCCAGAGAATTCAAGCCTGCTGAAAAATCTATGAGAGAATCAATGAGCTTATTTCAGGTGTACCTTTGAAAAGAATTAAGTTCATAAGCCTACAAAGGGCATGGAACAATACCAGAGAGAATCATTAATTTCTGGAGGTTACAATAATTGTCAGTTAACATATTCCACTTCATTTTCATGCTCATTCTTTCTGTTAATTCCATCTTAAAATTCACAAAGATTTGTGGAATATCAGAAACTAATCCTTATACTGTAACAATATGTATGTCAAGATGAGTATACAGACACTAAGTTAAGAATACTAAAAATGAGACTAAAACTTATCAAGTCCTCTAAACCAAAACTTACTTGTTATGAGCTACATATAATTATTCTTTGACTCTAACTTGGCAAACTTGCTGATATTGGAAGTGATCCTTTATTGAAAAGGAGTTAAACTTGCTTGTACACTTCTCAGTCCTTCAACAAACTTGCTGATATTGAGCTAATTATTCCTTTGACACAAACTAGGCAAGCTTTCTGACACAGGGTTCATTAATCCTTTGACATAAATTATGCAAGCTTGCTAACACAGTCAAAATTCATTATCTCTAACTTGATGAGACTGTTTAAAAACTTCGAGATATCAGAGTATTCAAGATATCGAGATAAAATACTTAAAAAATAAGTGGTTGAGACTTACAAATCACTTTGACATATCCATTGTATTCAAGATGTCGAAATATCAGTTTTCAAGATATCGAAATTCAACTGTATTAGACTTCATTCCTTGACACAAAGCTTTTCCTCACTGAATTTGAATAATTCTTTGACAAAAACTGTAGGCTACCTAGCTGATATTGGTGAAGACAGTAACTAGACCACAGGTCACCGATACCTCCATCAGTTCACTTACCTGTCCATATTCCTTTTCTATGATAGATCTCTGTCTACTGAAGTTCCTACAAACAAAATTAGTAAAATTCAATTGCATAACCTAGGATTAGAAATACATTGCAAATGTCATAATGTCAACTTTGTTGTTTGCTGAATTTCAAAATATCATAATTCACTCAAAAATGCAGTTAAGAAAGAGTTTTTTTTCTTCCTTACCTAGTCAAATTCATTATCTTGAAAAATTACATTTAAAAATGTCATCAACTTTTACATTCTTAAATTTATTCATTCTCTTATAAAAAAAAAAATGAATTACTCTACACAGTAAAAATTTATACGGGCATATTCATTACTAAGGAATTTGGAATTTGTTAAAATTATGATTCAGAATCATTGTTCAAGAACAAGCAAACATCATAAATCTAAATGTAAACAATCAACAAGAGTAGTGTTGAGCAATATATAATGTTACTCTTCACCAGATCTTTATCAGGTTCAAAGAATTTTATTCATTATCTTCTGTTTCTCTTTTATCAAGAACACTTTTGAAACAGACCACAGTCCTATCTTCCCCACATGACATTAACAATAAGTGCTAAGATAAAGCATCTGGGATACACCCCCATTACGTGACCTTTCACCCCTTACTGCAACACATAATACACAATGAAATGAGACAGAAATTAACCAAATAAACGATGACCGAAGTTTATCTGAACGACTTAGGGGTATAAGGTGAGGTATTACCTAATGTCATCCAATAAATCGCAGTCCTGTTGGACTTTGTTCTGGAGTTTGCTCACCTGCTCCGAGTGAATGTTTTTGAGTGCAGTCGTGTGTTTTACCTTGAAAACAAATCAATCTCAAATTCAGACGACAAATTCTACAAACTGTCTCAATAAAACAACACAAAGTGATAGATTTGGAATATAGGACATCGGTTTGATGTTATTTACCTTTCGAGGCGGTGGTTGCATTGTTGACGATTAATTCCGTCCTTAGACTTAGTCAGTGCCTATTGCGAGTCAGCCATTCTCTTCTGTTGTCTTCTGAAATTTTGACGAGTTATCTTCCTTGAAACTCTGACGGTGCGTTTAGTTGCGCAATTCCTATCTCAGTTTTCGAAATAACTGTGTGGGAAAAATTCTGTTTGTCTTTAAAATTTACGCAATACCAAAACAGTAACATACGATATATGATTTATTTTTATCTCATTCATAATTGTAAAACTTCATAAATAATTGTATAATTATTCCATCAATGATTTGGCTGTAACGGAAATTAAATTGAAGGCAAGACAAATAGCTGCGAAATTTATTAAGGTGGCTCTATACACCACTTTTTGATGACGCAGTACGCAAAAAAGTAAATCTGGAAACATGCATTTCCGGTACTGGCTGATTTAAACTGAGGTGAATTGTATGGGAACCGCTATTTTGAAAAATTTGTTAAATGGATAGATTTAATTTGATAATTGGAAAATTCATTACTTACAAGTAATGTGGTATGTGACACCTTCACTTTGTGTGGTATTATTTGTCGAAATAAACAATAAAATCAAGTATACATTTTTAAAGAGTTTCTTTAGCATCATCGATATGTTACACCGTAGCGCAGTGGGTTAGTGGATTCACTATAAACCTGTAGGTCATGAGTTCGATTCCCGTTGAGAACAATAAATTTTTTAACCTTCCAAAAATTTCTAAAACGTATTTTTTGGTTGAATACCGTGAAAGAAAATTCTAAACAGGTGAAAATATTTTAATTATAATATACTTTAATGCACATTAATATCGACACCTAACGGGGATGAGAGGGTTGCTTTGAATTTCTCTCAGGTTGGGATACATAAATCCTATTAGCCTAGTCAATGTTCCCCTTTATTTATTTGACTTAGTTTTGCACTAAAGCGAATATATTCACTTATACAGGGCAAAGTCTATAATGAAATATGCATGTATTTATCATTCCAACATTATATTTAGGAAATTTTCTTCAACTCAGAAATGAAAAGTCCCCAAGGTGTTTGGGCCTTGGGACTTAGGAACGATAACCCTTACATGAGGAACTTTCATACCAAATAAAATTTAAAATATTTTTTGTGTTTATTTGCAATTGTTTTCATTCAATTTTTTATTTCACATTTCTTAAAATACATTTTCTTATAACATCAAGCAACTTTTTCAGATGATTTGTCAACAGAGTAAGAAAATATGAAAAAATATGTTTTGAGGAAATACTAAAAAAAATTGCAATAATAAAATTTTTGAATGTTAAGAAGTGTTATATTTTTTTTTATGTGTTTGAAGGAAATATCCATCATATGACAAAATAATTCCTCTCAATTTGTTAATAGCTGTCTTTTAAAAAATATTTTACAAAAACACGGAAAAGCATTAAAAAATTCTTTTAAAATACCTATAGTATCCCTATCGTCATTTTAATATTTGATAAGTATATGTTCTGTGGTGTTCTATTGAAAATTGGAATAAACTGTGGGTGTATAGAGCCACCTTAAAGTGGATGACTGATTTTGAACTTACAAAATTCAAATGCTTATAATATGCCAATATTGTGCACGATGAAAGCTATGCATGATCGCCGTTTTTACTATTTTTTAATAGTTTTTTATTTTTTAACATAATGAAGTAGACACCACAGTCCAAGGATTCCTTTGAAATGTTCCCAGATCGTGTACCTGCATGGACTTTCGTATTCTCATACCATTTGTTATGTAATAAAGTATTGTCTTAAATTTTAAACGACAACCTTGGTCTTTAGAATATATAAATAAACACACTGGCACAAATTTAAACCCACTTTGCTTTTCATTCATAACCAAGCTGTCATACTATACTGCCTTCTAATGTTATGCCTATAACCAACGTATATTACGTATTTTAAATTGACCCAATTTTTCTTACGGCATACGTAACGTTATACGTTTACGTTACGTGTATGGCCGCTTGTAATAAGAATTTCAGGATACGTCAATTTATATTGTAGTACTTTCCCACTAGCTTTTATCAGGTTCATATTGATTAGAAAGGGGGGGGGGTGTTTACATATTTATTATTGAGACTCGTTGGTAAGTAACTGCTTTAGAAACGATAAGAAAAAAGTATAAATCCGGATGTGCGGAAGAGGTGTTTAAAACAGCCTGGTTATCAGCTTAACAAGCCGTGCTTAATTACTATATTAACCGATTTTGCATAAACTTATGCATAATTAAATGAAATAAACATTATTAAAATACCAGAATAAACAATAAACACCTCTTAAACGTACATATCTTTATAACAGTTTGTTGGCGGTAGTTCATTCTTCCTGTGTGATTTAGTACGTTCATACGCAGCCAAATTACACTTCAAAATTGTCACTAGTTTAATGCAGTTTTGTTCCTAAACTCATAACTGCTAACCGGTTTTCTCAAGATACCCATGCAGTTAATGTAATACACGTCCCTTTGAGCAACATAAGCTAGGACCAGTTTATTTGATTTAAGTATAATAAACATCAATACATGTACAACCTTATTAAAGACTATGGGGTTGTTGTTACATGTATCAATGGGTGTCATCAACCCATGGGACTGATGACAATGGATCATAAATAAAAAAAAAATTAATTCGGGACTGAAGTATTTTAAGAATTTATAAAATAATACTGCATTTTAAGTTATCTTCATTGTTTTACATTTGAATTCCATTTTATATTCTACTTAATGTATTTTACTTTGCCTTCAGAAACGTCCCAGTAGAATGTCATGAAACACTTCCATAAATGTGACACGCTGTGTTATGTATACAAAATATGAACGTAGTCTACTCCTTGATAGGACATTTATATTCCGCGGCAAAGATTCAAGTTATCCAAGATAAGAGATAGTTACTAGTATCTAAAATGAGGCTATCCATAAAAACCTTGCATAATCGCCATTGTTAACTGCACAAATACAAATTTTAAAGGGAGACAAGTCAAATAAAATATCGACGATATTACATTTCCGAAGAAGACTGTGGATTAATCATTATAAAACAACAAGCTAGGTTCTTTCTTAAAATGAGTTTTTAAAATCAGGAGAGAGCTCAATTTATTTATTTCATGAAAAAGATACTGTAAAGCACCCAATTTTGAATTTTCTTGAACTAAGCAAACATTGACTCCACTAGTTAATATCCTGCTATAAATTATTCATGTTTTAGAAGGAAGAAATCTCTCATCGAACCTTTCCTGAGAAAAATATCAACTTCACCTGCTCCCAAAAACCGTTTACATCACACTAACTGGAAATCCACTTCCGTAAAGTAATAAACACATTTACAGATTTGGCACATTTTATTATTTTTTTTCTCTGTTATTTTGGAATTTTTAAGAATACACATAATTTTCATACACAATACAAATTTAATTGTACTGAACACAGTTAAAACTCTACATAATCACAATAAAGAGACATGCTTCACTGAGAACACAGGTCAATCACAGATCTTGACGGATGCCCAATTTCAATGTACATGATAACATGTAAAAGGCTCTTAAAACAGAAACTTTCTGGTACATAGCTTCCTATTGTGATAAATTCTTTATCTAATCCCCCTTTTAAACAAACTGCTGTTTTACAAAACCGACACTCATTTTAAATGTCATGAGCTTGAGTAATCCAAGATTCAAAACATAGTCAAAAAGCTTTTAAAAATTTCAATCAACAGAATTTACAACAGCCATACATAAGCACTGAATACAGCCATTTTATTGAAATAAAACAAATTTAATAAATATAGATAAAATCTTCAACATGCCATAAAAAGGCTGTAAAATTTTGGGTAAAACTTTTAAATTTCCTTAATAAATAAGTATAGATATCAGCTTTTGTCTTCCTTTTTTTTCCTTCAAAAAACTATACTCTTGCAGTAATTTTAATTAATACTGAATAATTTATCAAGAAAATGAAAGAAAAAAAACAACCCAAACTGAATGACACCAAATTTTTTTTTATATCCCTAACAAAAATAATGACCAAGGCATTGCAAGCCATTCTATGATATACCACTGCGAGAACTTGTGAACGAGTCCCGGGAATTTTCTGCCGAGTCCAAGCCATGACTCCTTGTAACTCGCCTCAGAGTATTATCAGATTCATACAAGTTTTCTACGTCTATTAGCTCACTGTTGACGGACGCGGGTGACATGGATCGGAGCTGTCGTACACTTCTAACGGAGCTATCGGACGAGTTCTCCCCGCTGCCTTTTCTACTGAAATCCAACTGAAAAACATCAAAGACATTATCTATACGCCTGCGTACACTTCTTGTTTCTCTGGGTGAACCATCCACTAGATTTTTTTCTACAGAATTAATTATTCCTTCAGATATGCTTTTCGTCCTTTTGGGGGAACTGGATTGAGATCGATAATTGCTATTGCTGGACCCGTGCCTGGACCGACTTGGTGAGATTTCATTGAGGACTCGTGAGACAGGTGATTTGGGGGTGGGTGATCTAGTGTTGGGTGAGTTGGGGGCAGATCTCTTCCCTAATCTTGAATGCAGAAAAGTTTCAAAGGATGTTTGAACATAGCCGCTCGCAATATTGTCAATTTGCGTCCTGTTCTTGATCAGGCCTCTATGAAGCCTGTGTTTTATTTTGTCAGGTATAACAAGTTTAGAATTTTGTAGATATTTGTTCACTTCTGCTTTCACTTTTTCAGACACAACATTAGCCTTTGCACTATTCACTAGATCTGGAACACCGAATTCCTCATTGGAGTCCTGTTTTGACACCCTTCGTAGCTCCCTCTCTGCCTTTGTGAATGACTCTCTTTTGGCCCTCTGCCTGATTTCCACTGGAGGTTTCACATCCTCCACATACTCCTTTGGCTTGGTCCTTTCTGACGTCAGTCTCCTACTACGTTGAGTTACTGGCTCCTCATCCCCACACAGCGAGCTGCCTGGAGATTTCTGAGATCTGAGTGACCTTGGCTCAGTAGTCAGTCTTGGTTCACTACACAGGGATTCGACATCCGTCAATTCTGTGTCCCCATCATCCGACAACTCTTTGTATCCTTCACTTCCTCTCCCAGTTTTCTTGCGCATGATTCTCCTCTTCTTGGATGAGAATTTCCTTGACTTTCCTGGGGATGTTTTATTTTGTTCTCTTGTTTTAATTTCTTCTTCGTCCATTGGGGTTTCCTGCTTAATTTCTGTAGGAACTAGATGACTAGATACACTCGGACAATCATCTTCCTCTTCTTCCTCCTCTTCCATTGGTTCTTCCTCATCTTCTTCAACAGGAATTCTAACAGTGTCAAAAACTTTTGAGTCATAAATGCTATCAAAATGGTACATTTCTACAATTTTGTTCACTTCTCTCTGGCCAAGATTAAATCTGCTGTTTGTCAAAACGTTGTTCATGGCCATGAAGACAGCTTCACGGTCCTTGTAGAATTGTTTTTTCATCTTCTCCCTCTTGCTCACCATATAGCAGAGGTTCCGCACCTTTAAAGGAAACATAAACTACAGCTTAAAACAAAACCTATATGGCTTTTACATTTTAACATATTATTATAAATAGTAACATTGAAAATCTTTCAAGATGCTATCTTTATCTTCAAAAGTTTCCAGCATGTTAAACATGAAAGATTAAATGATCAAATAAAGAAAGTAATATTTTTCAGTGTTACTCAACAAGTAAAATATATAATAATAAGTAGGGCAAGTAGTTTTTACCCTTTCTAGATCTTGACGGAGCTGAACAAACATCTTCATCCGGGCCAGTAGCGAGTCCTCTTGCTGCTTCTCCAGTAAATCTTCCTCCTCTTTCTTTGGAGTCAACAGAGGCATGTCAAACTGAGCCTGTCCAGACAAAGAATCGGTTAACTTTTATATCAGATACTACCCAGATAATTTCTTAAGGTGAAGTTTTTAGTATTAATTGCACACATTAAGTTTTTGTTCTGATAATGGATGCAAAGATTTTTAACTTGCCATTTACACAGAAGTAACCAACTAAAAATTGTTACGAAATATCTACATTGTATATGCAAAATATATTAAAATTGACTACCTTTCTCTTTAATTTCCAGTATACAAAGATGGTGTCTACAGCACTTTCATCCAGGTTTAAGCGTGACGCAATTTCTTCCACATTGACAAAGGTATAGAAATCCTCATTCATCTGCTGCATTCTGTAATGCATATTATTACTTTACATATACAGGTATAAATTTATTGAAATTTCACTGGAAAATTTAAACTGAGCTTGCTACGATAAAACTATATGCAAGGAACCTACTTTTCAGCCCTCATTTTGGCAATTTCTTCATCAGAAAGCTCCTTCCTGGGGGACCCACCAATGCTCTTCCTTGGGGAATCCCCATCAGACTCGGAGCCCCTTCTCTCTCCTTTCTTGCTGTGTCTTGGACAGTATGCCTATTGAATTAACAATCAACCATTGTTTTACATTCAAATTGACTAAGTGTGTTGCAGATACAAGAAATTAAATATTTTATTCTCTTAAAATACATGTTTAAATAATTAAAATTACACATTTTAAACAAGAGGCCCAGGGGCCACATCGCTCACCTGAGCAACATTTGCCTTAATTCTGATCAAATTAGCATTACAGTATCAAAATATCTTGACAACTAAGTACAGTAGATCTTGCTAAAAAAAAATTGAAAATCTGCCAATTTTTATCCACCTCTTTCTTTTGGTAAATACCAAGCCCCTTTTGTTGTTGTACCTGTAAGATGATTTTTCTCTTTTCCTATATACCCCCCCCCCATTTTATTGCCCCACTTTTCTTTAGGGTATCATGGTTTCATCAAACTTATATCTGCATAACCTGTGCTTTCACACTAAGTACTGAGTTTTGGACCGAAAAACTTTCCCAGAATATTTTTAAAGATTTTCTCTATACATGTATATGTAAAAATTCAAACTGCCATCACGGCCCCGCCCTACCACTAGGGACTGTGATTTTGAATTTACACTACCCGTGGATGCCTCTACACAAGTTAAAGCTTTTCTGGCCAAAAGGTCTTTAAAAAGAAGATTTTTAAAGATTTTCTCTATATATTCCTATATAAAACTTTATCCCCCTATTGTGGCCCCACCCTACCCCAAGGGATCATGATTTGAACAAACTTGAATCTACACTACCTGTGGATGCTTCCACTCAAATTTGAGCTTTCTGGCCTAATAGTTTTTGATAAGGAGATTTTTAATATATATTCCTATGTAAAAATTGATCCCCCCATTGTGGCCCCGCCCTACCCCCAGGGACTATGATTTGAACAAACTTGAATCTACACTACCTGAGGATGCTTCCATTTTAATTTGATCTTTTCTGGCCTAATTGTTTTTAAGAAGAAGATTTTTAAAGATTTTCTCTATATATTCCTATGAAAAAATTCATCCCCCTATTGTGGCCCCACCCTACCCCTGGGGACCATGATTTGAATGAACTTGAATCTACACTATCTAAGGATGCTTCCACTCAAATTTGAGCTTTCCTGGCCTAATAGTTTTTGAGAAGAAGATTTTTAAAGATTTTCTCTATATATTCCTATGTAAAAATTCATCCCCCTATTGTGGCCCCACCCTACCCCTGGGGACCATGATTTGAACGAACTTGAATCTACACTATCTGAGGATGCTTCCACTCAAATTTGAGCTTTCCTGGCCTAATAGTTTTTGAGAAGAAGATTTTTAAAGATTTTCTCTATATATTCCTATGTAAAAATTCATCCCCCTATTGTGGCCCCACCCTACCCCCGGGAACCATGATTTGAACGAACTTGAATCTACACTACCTGTGGATGCTCCCATTTTAATTTGAGCTTTTGTGGCCCAATAGTTTTTGAAAAGAAGATTTTTAAAGATTTTCTCTATATATTCCTATGTAAAACTTTATCCTCCAATTGTGGCCCCACCCTACCCCCAGGGACCATGATTTGAACAAACTTGAATCTACACTACCTGTGGATGCTTCCACTCAAATTTGAGCTTTCCTGGCCTAATAGTTTTTGAGAAGAAGATTTTTAAAGATTTTCTCTATATATTCCTATGTAAAAATTCATCTCCCTATTGTGGCCCCACCCTACCCCCGGGGACCATGATTTGAACGAACTTGAATCTACACTACCTGTGGATGCTCCCATTTTAATTTGAGCTTTTGTGGCCCAATAGTTTTTGAAAAGAAGATTTTTAAAGATTTTCTCTATATATTCCTATGTAAAACTTTATCCCCCAATTGTGGCCCCACCCTACCCCCAGGGACCATGATTTGAACAAACTTGAATCTACACTACCTGTGGATGCTTCCATTTTAATTTGAGCTTTCCTGGCCCAATAGTTTTTGAGAAGAAGATTTTTAAAGATTTTCTCTATATATTCCTATGTAAAAATTCATCCCCCTATTGTGGCCCCACCCTAACCCCGGGGACCATGATTTGAACAAACTTGAATCTACACTACCTAAGGATGCCTCCACACAAGTTTTAGCTTTTCAGGCCAAATAGTTTTTGAGAAGAAGATTTTTAAAAAATACCAACAAATTTTCAATAATTCTCAATTATCTCCCCTTTAAAGAGGGCGTGGCCCTTCATTTGAACAAACTTGAATCCCCTTCACCTAGTGGTGCTTTGTGCCAAATTTGGTTGAAATCTGCCCAGTGGTTCTTGAGAAGAAGATGAAAATGTGAAAAGTTAACGACAACGACGACGACAAACAACGGACAAATTGTGATCAGAAAAGCTCACTTGAGCCTTTGGCTCAGGTGAGCTAAAAACATTACAAATCATATAAACAAAATTCTGAGCTCCACTTTTGAAATCTACCTTTAACTTCACTCCCCCATCATCTGCCAAGTCATCTGTGAGGATGGTTTTCATCTCAATGTTGTTTTGGAAGGCACAGCTGACATGGAACGCTGTTTTACAGGCCTTTACAGAGCACTGGATGCAGGCCCCACACCGCTCCTTACACAGACAGCAGATCAGAGACCAGCGGCTCGCCTGTCAAACAAAACAAAGTGTGTCAGCACCATAGCCATCAGATACTCCATTAGCTTACTTTACTGGGATTAGTTCTAGTTCATGATAATCGTTTAGGAATCAGACTTGGGCCTTACTGGGATCTGAGATATCTTGGTGATGGGCTCCATCTTCTCCACACACCCAATGCTGACCTCAGGAATCCACAAGGCACAGTTCACATGAGCCCACTTTGTACCACTCCTACATAAATTAAATCACTCATAAAGCCTAGGATCTATATAACAATTGCTTGAAAAAGTATACTGTATTATTGTATTGCCTATATTATAAACTACCAAATCTTCCTTTACCGGTAATATACATCATAGAGTGAACTTTGTAAATCATTCTCCTTCAAATTATTTCAAATAATTGTTAAAAAATGGAATGTATCATGTCTGTGAAATATATTTGATTATGTACTTGCTTTATCTGCAATTCTGTTATGAATTACCTGGTGCTTTTCATGGCTCCCCCAGTTTTGGGACAGAGGATACATGTAGGTTTAATTCCTAACGCACACGTTCTACAAAGCCAACTCCCCTCTGGAATCTTCTGAATACCATAACAGGCCTACAGAACCAAGCATCACATTAAATCTTATACCACTGTTTGATGCAGATGTGTTAGTGAAAATTATAGTATGAGGCATTGTTATTATTCACTATATAATTACCTGATGTACACAAATGTCACAGCCATCACAGAACACCATTTCATTGCACTCCTCACTCTCAGGCTGAAACAAAGAAGCAGAGCTTGTTATCAAGAGTATGTGAAGCCAGTATAAGGCACAACTCTCAAGCAAAATTTGACCATTTTCCACCTAACATCCTACACAAAACAATATATTTATTCAAAACAATATTAGCTAATGATATCACATTATGGCTCAATACTTTGCATAGATTATTCAAATAATTGTTATTTTTTTCTACCTTAAAAACAAAATTTATTTAGCAAATGAAGAACTTTAAGACGAAAATTCCTTATTGAAGGAATTCAGAAACTTTCACCTTGAAGACACTATAAATACAGTCAAACTTTGATGTCTTGAACTAGATGGGACTGTTCAAAACTTCGAGATATCATAGTATTCAAGATATTGAGGGTAAAATACTTTAAAAATAAGTGTCTGGGACTTATAAATCAATATTCATTGTATTTGAGAAATCAGTGTTCAAGATATTGATAACTGAATGGCAATGGTGACATCTTCAAACAATGGATTTCACTAACAAATCAAACCACAAACAATCAACACTACAGTTATCTCCCTTTACCAGTATTTGTACTCACTGAGGCACATACAGCACAGACAATGTCCTCGTCGTATTCAATCCCCAGACCCTCCTCCGTCTTCATCTTGACCTGCATTACTTCGTGGCACTGAATAACATACAAAATATGTACATAAGTTTGAAATTTTTTCATTAACATCTCTTTCTGTCACAATTCATCGATTTTTCAATGGCCTATATGCTATACAAAAATATCAGTAAGTTAGTAATTACTGTCAAAATTTCTCAATGATAAAGTTTTAATATATCTCATGTACCACAATATCTCATGAAAAACATACACCTTTTTTCAGCCAAAATTTGATCAAAAGTGGGGGATGCGTGTTATGCATAGGAACAACAAAATTTAACCCCATTTTTTCTGGTCGTGATTCTGGATCGATCATTTGTACGACTTTATAATGACAAAATACGACATACATACGTTTCTTCACAATTTTTATTTGACAACAATAAAAGAATTTGACAATAATTATTCAATTAAATGATATTTTTTTCTGTTGTTTTCATTTAGATCTGCAAATAATTTTGTTTTTCAGCAGTTTGATTACATTATTACCTCACACTATCAATGACATTTCAAAAATCTCAATTGAAAATATCTTCATTTTTTGGTGCAATATACATCGGAACAGCAGTTTTTCAGCATTACTTCCAACTTTGGGGGTGCATATCAAACACGAGTGTGTGTTAAACAAAGCTTTATGGTAAGCGTATTTTACTATATTTTACCATTAGTGATTTATATACATTTATATATAGTGAATAGTGATTAGTGAAATTAGTGATTTTACCATCATTATAGCAATTAACTAGAATTTTAAACTGATTAATAAGTTTTAGATACCTGAGCCTCGAATGCTTCGATGACTTGCTCCATCACCCACTCATCTATCAGAATCTCTGACGTCTCCTCTCTCTTTTCATTGACAAGGTTTAACCAGCAGACGTCTATGTCGTCTAGATCGTATCGAATCACCTGGTCTGCCAACTGTTGCATGCCTGTCAACTCGTGAATTCCTTGTTGGAAGGTTTCATCCTTTGATCCATGGAGATATTTCCTGGGACTGTAAATGCAGAAATAACTCAATATTATCACTTAAAAAAAATTCATACATGCAAACTTTCTAAAAGCTGATAAAAACTGTATCACAAAGAATGTTCCTGAATCATAATGACCCTTTAACACATATACTGTAAAACAGGTAAAAAAATAAATAAAAGGAACCAAAAAATAAATTTACAAAGTTGCTAAAAAAAATCATTTTCTTTGTTAAATATTTAGTATTGCTATTACTTTCATGACCATTTGTGATTGGTTTAAAAACGGTCTGCATGACAGAATAAAACACTTATCAGATGTACACTATGTATATAATGTGAGTCAAAACAAACTGTAAACAAACCAGTAACAACAGACTTAAAAATTAGACCAGTTTGCATAAAATATGCCCACTGTGGGTAAAAATTCCTGGTTACAGTTTTTTTTCCTTTGCATTCAGTACTACAGTACCAATCAGACCCAACCTAACAGAAATAAACCCCAACTAAACCCTGTGTTAACTAGAGCAGACCCAGAGTAAACCCCAAGTCAACCCAGAGGGTAAACCCTGATCAGAAGTTGACCCCTGAGGCAGACCCTACATAAGTATTTGGAATATACAAGGAGTGGGTATTACAGACAGTAAGATAATTATATAAAAGACAGGTCTGCTTTATATTTCAATGTTTAAAGAGGACCCCAATAGCAAACCATGAGTAAACCCAAACTAGACACAAATTAGTAAACCTAGAAAGTAAACCAGTGGTTTAGTTGGGGTTTACTCTGGTGTTAAGTTGGGTCTGATCGGTACTGTAAGCTATGTGTTGGTAGAGATGTCTTACATTTTGAAGTCTCCTCCAGCTCTGTCTTTATGCTTGACCTCTCTGAAAATCAATATTCATATCCATTTAATAAGCTATTTATAACAAGAAAACAACTTTTTCCTACATATAAAATCTAGTAAGGATATAAAAATTGTTAAATAATATTTATCAAAGAACTGTAACTCCTGTTTTGAAAAACTCTTGTTCTACAAAAAAAATTAAGTGCCCAGACATGACCAATATTTGCACTCTATTTTGATCAAGCATGGATAGAGCAAACTATTTTTGGGTCCTTAGCAAAATTCTTAACAATAGTATTCCTTTTAAACATTCATGGTTATGTTGAAGTCTAACAGAACAAAATAATGGATAAGGTGACCATAAGTTTTGTCCCAAAGAAGTAAAGAATAAAAAAATTACCTTTATTCTAAAATTCATTAAAGTTTCTTTTTGGAAAAAATATCGAATTGATATAAATTTATATCCATTTAATGCAATTTTTATCTACAAACCATAAATCTTGCTCTCCAAGGAGTGAAGCAGAGGTTTCAATTTGACTAAAAGTCTTAAAAATAAAATACTTAACTTTATAATTTGCCATCTACATTTGTTCACATTCATACAAAAATAACCATTTACAATTGTTCATTACGGATTAAGGAAAGTAATTATGACTATGAATTAAATGAGTTTCACAGTACAGACTCTTATAAAAGAAGGATGCAGGGAGTACAATGCCCAATACACTCAGTTTGAAGAATGTCTTGTTAGTTTGTACCCCCTTACCGAACTCTCTGTTACTTTGTACCCCCTCACTGTATTCTGTGTTACTTTGTACCCCTGGCAGTACTCACTTGATGTTTGGGTCATTAGTACTCTCCTCATTGACAGGGACCTGGACCCCCTTCTCCCAGTCCTGTCTCCACGGGTCAGCAATTAGTAGGTAGTCCTCAGCATCCAGTTGTTCTGTGTCTGCCATCTTCATAGCACTGATCAAATCCTTGCGGAACAGCTGCAAAACAAAATTTTCTCTGGTTACAATATTTTGTATATAACTGGTGACGATTTCAACAAACAAAATTTAATGCCGACTTTTGTGGCACTTATTCTTGCATATCAGTTGGGTAACAAAAACCTCAATTGTTACAATGACTTGTGATTATCAGAGAATGAATTGCGGACTACAAGCTTACCTCTGCTGGTTTGTTATGGGAGGATGAAGGACTTCTCAATCCACCTTTAATAATAATTTGAACAACAAATCAGTTCAACAGAATTTGGTCAACCAGAAAAGGCATTATGATACAAAGTAAATATATCACTGATGCACATGACATTTGAACTTTAAAAAAAAGATACATACAAAGAGAAATTCTACAACAAAGAGAGACAACTCAAATTTTCATATACTTGAATGACATCACTACAAATTATTGATTTATTTTGAAGGACTATTTATGAAAGAAATTATAAATACAACGTCTAAATATCTGATTAAATTAAAGTAATGCTTAATTGATTTCAAACAAAAAACAAAGAACCTTTCTTAACCTGTTCAGAAAATGGTCCAAATCTCATCATATCAAAATCCTTTGAACCAAATATTTTGATCACGTATCATTTCCTTAATTTAATAATAAATATTTTAAACACCACACCATCATTACCAATGTCCATTTCTTCTTCCTCTTGTTCTTGTCTTGGTCGCTTATTCTTTCTTTCCATTTCTGTGAAATTCATTAAGAATACATAGAGTACTTTGACAAAAAAATAAAGCAACTAAAATTTTTAGAGCATTAAACTTAAGAAACCGTTACCACCAACGATGAGAGCTTAATAGTAATGTTGTAAGATATTTAGCACCATATGAGCATTATTTAGTCTACTTACCTTCTCCCTCCTCCCTGAAAGGTCTCTTACTTTTATTTGGAGGCATGGTGGATAACTGGTAGGAAGGAAGCTGAAATTAAAAAAAAAAGAAAAGTTATTTTAAAAAGTACGCCAATCTCACTTCTAATAATTAAGCAGCAAGAGAAAAAAAAATCTTCAATGCGAGTATTAGATCAATTTTTAAGGTAATTTATTTTCAACTCTTAAACTAGTAACTACCTGTGTATCTCTGTTATCAGTTCTACACACATTCATGACAAATATACATTTTTTATTTTGTTTTAATTTTTGTTAAAGGGGGAGGGGGGGGCTGTAAATAAGTGTAATCTTCAGCACTTCCTACTATATCTTATTTAGCACTTTAGCTTTAAAAGAACAAATAACGACTACTGTGCTTACTTTTAAAGCCATATCTGTACTAAACTAATTAGCATGATCCAGTACCATGTGTAAGCCTTCAGACTTTGATATCTTCTGGCGATGATACTCAACTCGAAGTCCAGTACTTCTTTGACCAATAGTTTATTAACAATCATGATCATATAGTTAGAATTACATCAACTAAAAGCAGCCCAAATCAAAAGTCTCAGAATCTCTATAAGCGGAATCTATCTATATGCGGGATCTATATATAAGCGGATTCTCTAAATCTGTTCAACATCATTTCACATGGGTATATATAACATTTTACTTATGATGGACAGTTCTGACTAGTTCGGCCCATTTACGACGATCATGAGTGAACATTTAGTGTTCAAAATTAAGATTAATATTTTATTCCTAAATAAAGTAACAAAACCATCAAAACTGCCAATCAAAGAGTCTGGATGCAGGATGTGAGTCTCCGAGTCCTGGGTCTCCGAGTCCCCCACCTAGTATGAGGCATCACTTACTCATAATACGTTCATTCATACACGGCATAAAAGGTTACAAAGGTTAATATATAGAATACACAATACATGAGTCACTATAGAGTACTAGAGCTATCGTTGCAGACACAGAATCACCAAATATGACACTTGTTTTTAAACTCTAAATTTGGATATTATTATGCCCGTATTATTCGCCTCGTTTTATAACATCATTTAGGAATACTACGCAGTGCTACAAGATTCACAGAGTTCATTCTGTTAATTATCCTTAGCACCATTCAGTGCGCAGCACCTAGGTACACTCAAATATCATAGTGACCATTATTTAATACTAACAATTTAAGGTCATAGCATGGCTATCTGTTTACACATGTGAACTAGAAATGTTTTAAATCGAGGAAATTCGGCCCGTCGTGGTAATGGTATAAATTTATCAAAAAACGCGTTATATGGTGATACCTTTCACTGAAAAATATTTAAGTTAATAAATGGCAATATTCGATTAAACGCTCATCGCATTGCGTCTTTAACAGCGAACCAAATACTTAGCGCCATAACCTAAAATGGCGAGTAAACAAAATGCTGAGATCCAATAATAGCGAAATGGTTTCACAAATCCATTGACTTGTTGATTGAAAACGATGAAAGTTCAAAATACCTTTATCCCCTCCTACTTTTGACTGTATATTAATTCAGGGTGTGTTGTTATTTAACAAATCCACGAGATGACATTTCCACTGCTACATCTTTGGCGCTCTATCATGGCTGAATTACTTGAAAAAGTAGGTCAATGAAGTCTCGCGATAATTGTAAGCGATGAGGCGCGCTCGATTTCGAAATAGGCCTTTTTAACGTTATGGTCATACATGACGAAATATTTCTCATATGTCAGCTCAACGACATAAAAAGATCAGCATTTGTGGAATATGTGTAAATGGAAGCAGAGGCATAAATTACGTCTTTGTTAGAAGTAATAACATTTTAGTGAGTGTTTTTGTGTGGTGTGTGTGTGTGGGGGGGGGGGGGGGGGATTGGTTGCTACGAGAAAAAGTTGATGCCACGTGCTACATGCCCCCCCCCCCCCTCCCCGCCCCCCCCCCCCCCCCCCGGATGCTACGTGCCTGATAGCAGCATGGATTCTGAGCCCGTTCATAGTGATTCGCGACTACAATAGTATCGTTATTATTGTAGGATCCTAAATCGACAAGTCCAAAAAATGTCAAACGTAAAAATCCTATTCCCGTACGGCGGAGGGGGGGGGGGGGTGTACCTAAACTTCTATTCTTAAAGTTATTTCTTTCATTTACCCTTTATTTTTTCAATGGACCAAAAAGTGGGGGGGGGGTCATTAGAAATTTAATTTCAAGTTCTATATGTTAATTTCAGAAAAAATGTCTTATGCGAAAATAAGTGTGTGTGTGTGCGGGGGGGGGGGGGGGGGGGGGCACCCCCTTGAAGCTCTATATCTAAGCATTTGTGTGCATTTCAATATCACCTGTTGTCATGCAACAAGATATTGCATTTGCACATTTAATACTTTTCTGGTGTAAAAGTAATTTTTTTTAACAGCGAATTTCAACGGGCTATAATTCTAGATTATTTGGCATAAAGGGCAAATATAACAATATGAACATCTTTTGAAGTAGCTGTCCCTTACTTTTTGGGGAGCTTAAAATGATATTGTAAATTGAAAAATTGGTTTTAAAAAAATATAGTACAATCTACCCCCCCCCCTTCCCCACACATGAACATGTTTTGAGCATGAAAAGGTTGTCTCTTGTCTGCCCCTTCCCCTATGCACTCTCAGAAACGGTCACGCTATGTGCCTGAACTTCACATGACCGTCCATCCATAAGAAACAGTTTTCATAAAACAGGTAATAAATTCACATACATGTATTGTCTTTGTTAAATTGCATAGATGTCAGATATTTATATCTGCATTTGATGGGTCTTCTAGGCGACAGGTTGCTTACAGCTGCTTGCCAGATGAATTTTTTTATTCTTATTTTAAACAGAGTCTTTACATGATATGTCACAATCGATTTATTTTTTAATATAGATTGTTCATATAGAATCATATACAATGCAGGAACACATGCATGTTGAAATGTTGAAAGAAATGTTAAAAATATATAAAATCTTTGCCAGAGAAAATTAACCTGTTTTGGACAAAAGTTCGAACGGCTACTAAGAGCTTATTTTCCAGTTTTAAAATTGTTCACTTGTCTGCTTGATGAAATGGAGATTTCCAATCAAATACCGGTAAGTGTGAATTTAACTGATACTGTTCGATATTCCTATATTCCTGGGCTTATTTTATCCATGTGGAAAATAACTAATTGGTTTTAATAATTTTCATGAAGGAAAAGACAAAACCATGGTCAATGGATTTGAGCTTAATCGATGTAATATGTGTGAAAAGATCCGTTACTAAATGTAACGAGCATAATCCTTCTATCTGGACGACACAGTGCGACAAAGGTATAAATTATATATATCATATTTTTTTCTTTCGAAATTACATAAAAGCAGAAAAGATGAAAGAGAAAAAATTCAACATAAGTTTCAGATAATCACTAACACGTAGCAACAAAGAGGGGGCAGGGGCTCTTCTTATTGTGAAAAAATAAGGTTGGTATGGGACACCTCAATATTGAGACGTACTTCCAATTTAACCCCCCCCCCCCCAAACCCCCCCCCAAAAAAACCAAAAAACAAAACCCAAAACAAACAAAAAACAAACACCCAATAAAATCTAGCATGATTTTATAAACTTCGAGCGTTAACTACGAATCTTTAACAAATGTTTAAGTCTTGAATTCGAATCCCGCTGTGGCTTTTATACTGTATATATCTACCTTTCCAAAAAATTAAAAATATATTTTTGGCAAAGAGAAGGTTGTATAAATCATCTATCCAGTCAAGATTTGACTTCGTTGGTTGTGATTGCAAGAAAAATTTAAAACCACGGATTCCTGGGGCACAAAATAGGCTAATCGTACAAAACCAAATTAAAACATGATTAAAATAGATTATTATTTTTTAAAAATAAATAACTAACGAAATGAATGAATGAACAATTTTGTGACTGCAAAAGTCGAATAACTTCTTACTCGACTTAACAAAGACCTAGATAATTTATACACCGGAAGTCGTCTAAAATCGGTGCAGAGGATGGAAGACGACAAACAAGATCAAATAAACACAAATGAAGGTATTTAAATCAATAGGGATTTTATGATATACGGTTTAAATTCATTTATAAGTTATGTTTGTTAATATTTATATCGATTCGGATTGTGCTTATACAAAGAATTACCGGACGCGGACACGTTTACTTTTCTTACGGTCGAAGTTCCCAAAATCAAGAGGGTCCAAATTTCGACGGTTTTCATCTTTTGTTTGGTAGCAAGTCGTTTCGGCCCCCGTATTCGGCCCTAGATATGTTTGGCCCTCGCGAGTTTCGGACCTTCGTCGGTTCGGCCTGATATAATAAATTGGTGTAGTTTTAATAAATGTGTTTGTTACTGGTTTTTTTTTTTAATGGAGTCGTCCCCCATTATCGACATCAAAGTTTCAATCAATTAAGATTATTTTCTGTACATGTGATCCTTGACTGCTTCACACCACCTTCCAAAAATTTCACAAAATTGTTCGATAATCTCACAGGACCCCACATTGTTTATAATGTATAAAACATCCTGTGTTAACATTTGTTTATATCTCTTTCGTTCTCACAAGAACAGAGTAATTTTGTATGCATACGATACTATGATAAACTAGCAATCAACTAGCCTAGTATTTATTAAAATGCACATCAAACAAGTTAGAAATTAATTTATGAATTTTCTCTAACCAAAAACAACAAATTTGTTAATCCACCATTACTATAAATTTAAATCATCGTAATACAAAAATAAAAACACTATGAAGAACCCTATGACAGTATCGTCTGCAAGAACCAAAGATTCATTAGTGAAAAACAAGTAATGTAGTGAAGATAAATTTAACCGACAAGACAATTTCATGCAATCGTCGAATTAAGGACCCAGTAATGGCTGCACCTGTAATTTTGCAGATGAATGTATACTTTGCATATTGAAATAACGAAATGTAAAAATGTTAATCAGCTTAAGTTAACACAGCAAGCTATGATTAATAATCATGATAAATGTCTTAGATTTCAAAATCATTGCTCATTTTATCTGTAAAGAAGACCTATTCATTAAGACTGTCGAAATATTGGCACATATTGATATATTTTTGTCATACATGCCAATTCTAAATTTTAAATTTCCCCTAAATTACACCCGAAGAATTGGTCTTCTTTCATACATAAAAATATTTAGTAATTGTTGGTAAATTATTGGAGGTTACTTAAAAATACTAATGGCATGCTTCATCTGTTTTGTACCACATTTTTGACAACCATGAGACATGTTCAGCTGATCATGCCTCTGATATTATAAGTGTAATATTTGAGGAAGAGGGACCACAATTAGGCTTGAACCAAGGACCCTTCAGTTTAAAAACCAATGCACTACTGACCTAGTTATATATTTTTCTCATAATAAAAAAAATATATCCTCTACCTAATAATACGGAAGGTACGCAATTTAGTTTTATTCAAAACTGTTACATCAGCTTGAATGTTTGTTGAAATCATCAGTAAAATTATTTTGCAATCATTTCCATCTTCTGATCTGTCCTTCAACACCTAAGCTTACAACCGATTCAACCAGAATGGTGCATTACATCTGTCATTAATAAAAATCACCCCTCAATCTGAATCAGCATCTACTGTCTTTCTTTATTTAAATAAATCCAAGATGGCGTCGATGTTTACCTTGTGTATTATTAGGTAAAAGGTATACATTTAATTTAAAACATCAGGTGCCTGTGCTATTGCTTGTAGGAGCATGGCAGTACTGAACCTATATACACATCCATCACATGTGCTTAAATTACATTAAAAAAAAAAATGAAGTTTAAAAATCAAAGTACGTTTTGGATTATGTTTGATAAGTCATTACAATTTTGAAAGTTTTATATGCTTGATGTTTGAAAAATATAAAAGTCTTTGTAAATGTACCTGCTATTAAATTGTGACAGATTTTGAATGAGACTGGGTTGTAAATGCTACTCTGATTTATTCTCAGTAAAGTTTGTTTTCATTTTACCCATGAATTATTAAAAATGTTTATAATCCTATCTAATATGTACATGTACAAGCAGATCTATGGAAGATCTTATTTATTTTTCAGCTGACATTACAAGATTAATAGCCAAAGACAAAACAGTGCTTGGCAAGGGAGGCCATGTTCTCAGTGATGGCCTTAAGAAAGGAGAAACATCACCCCTGCACAAAGAGAAATCTATCTCATCTGGGAAAGATATGTAAGCATGATAATTCATTTGATGCTTTGTTTGTCTGGTTATAATCAGCTAACTTCTCCTTTTGGAACAAGGGTTTGACAGTCATTGCTTGGAGGCTTCTTTGATTGACTTTGTGAAGAGTAATAAAGCAATTGAAGAGGTTGTTGCTTTTCAAAAATATAGG
This sequence comes from Magallana angulata, assembly GCF_025612915.1. Taxonomy (NCBI): domain Eukaryota; kingdom Metazoa; phylum Mollusca; class Bivalvia; order Ostreida; family Ostreidae; genus Magallana; species Magallana angulata. The sequence continues at coordinate 57,012,869 of NC_069117.1, forward strand.
ATTAAGATCAAATATTTGTATGAATATACATGTAGATACCATAATTGCTGGTACATCACAAGAAATTCACAACAAGAAGACACTTATTCCATTCTCTTCAGTAATAAGGGACATTTGTAAGATAAAAAAGAAGTTTGTCGGTGAAAAAGACATTTAATTTTCTTTTTCTGCCAATGAATGGAAATTACCCCAAATTGATTTCTGTCAGACCCTGATGTCAAAACCATAAGAATAAGAACTGATTTTAATTAGACTGTCAAAACAGTAGCTTCATGAATTTGTTAGTGTTATCACACACAGACAGCTGGATCTGGATTCTGCTAGTAGAGAGTAAATTTAAATATGTAAATGATTTAATATGATAAAATATTATTATTGTCTCTTTGTACTGTTTTACCTTAATTATGCAGTAATTCTTAAGTATTAAAGTAAAAAATGAAAGTGACAGTTGCAATTGATACCATTAATGTATTCATTTTATATTTATCCTGGTAATACTTTTAATGTCCATGTAAAGATATCAATGCACAATGTCAAGAAAACCCAGTTACCAACTAGTTTAGAACTGTTCTTTAGTCTTCATATGGTTTCACATTGTAGTGCTCATTCTCGTGGACTCAAAATCATCATTGGATCCTCCGTGATTTTTGCTGCTGTGATTACGCTGGCATTAGTTCTCTTCATTTACCTCGGTAAACCTCAGGTATGGATATGGATGGGTCTGGGTTACTTACATTTTGTAATGAATGAAATGTTTACTCCAAAAAGTTCATGATTTATAACCTGTTTTTACAAAGATAAAGATGGTGTTTTTCAAAGAAACTGGGATAAAGATGCATTGATTATGTAGGTTGGTGCATCAGGAGCTGTAGCGTCAGATGTCGGGGTCTGCTCTGATCTTGGGCTGTCTGTGCTAGAGAGAGGAGGAAATGCAGTTGATGCCACGGTTACAACACTTCTCTGTACAGGGCTGGTCAACCCCCACAAGTCTGGAATTGGGGGGTAGGCATATTTGTTTTTGTATTTTGTTAATTAAGCAGTACATAGAGTTTGTTACCTAACTTTCCTCCAAGGATTTGCATCAATGAACTCTATTTTTATTATTACATATACATAGATTGATAAAATATGTGTAACTTCATAAGGGAAAAACTTTATTATGAAGATATATGCATCCAGGAACATAGTTTAGAATAAGAGAAGACATGAAATTGGAACATAAGTAAGCCATTTAAATATTTTTATTGTTAGAGGTGGGATTATGCTGGTTCATGATCACAAGACAAAGAAAAGTGAAGTTATAGATTTTATGGAGACGGCAACCTCTGCAGCTGACCCAGATTTCTTCAAAGGAGACAGATCTTTGCTTGAAAAGGTAAGCAGTGGGCAAATCTTTGTTCATGTAATATTTAGTGAAACTTAGAAGTCATTTAGTGTTTTGTCATGGAAACAAATTAAGAAACGGACAGATATTAAATTTTGAATGAAATCTATCATGGAGAGAATTACATCTCAGAAGCACATTTATCACATTTTTACCTTTATATCACTATATAATGATTTTACAATGATTTTATGTCTAGTTATCATTCTAATGTGTATAGATAGAAAACAAACAACTTGTTGGATGAAATCACTTTCTCATTAAAAATTTTGTAAAGCCCTACATGTGTATCTAAAATGAATCCTCTTTTATAGGGGGTACTTTCTGTTGGCATACCAGGAGAGTTAAAAGGTTTGGAAGCTGCTCATCAAAAGTATGGAAAGTAAGTCAAGTTCTGTCAGTAACCAGCTCAGTTTTTTTCTAAGAGATTCAACAGTTTTGTTCCTAGTTATCAATTGAATTTGTGTATGAAGTGTAACACTGTGCACACTGATGTTTTTAAGGTTGCCATGGAGCTCTTTAGTTGACCCAGTTACTTCACTGGCTCGAGGAGGATTCAGTGTCACAAAGTCTATGGGTAGGTCGGAGTGAAATTGCATATTTGATTTCTGTGGAACAGAGTTTTACTGGGAATTTAGTATTAAGTAGATTTCTTTGGCATTTAGATGATCTGTTTAAAAGTGGGAAACTGAAGACCAGTGATCTTAGTCCTCATCTTCAGAAATACTTTGTGAAAGACGGCAGTTTTGTGAAGCTCGGGATGAAAATTATTCGCATTGATTTGGCTGATATCTTACAAGAGATTTCAGAAAAGGGTTCCTTGGCTCTATACAATGGAAAATACACCAGTGAAATCACAGATGTAGTAAGTGTCTACAAAACTGTGCTTTGAATGAGATTCTATTTCTTCATTGGATATCACTGTTGCTTTTATTCTACAGCTAATTTCACTGTTTATCAATGACTGTTTATTTTATTTCTTTAGCTGATACATATTACTTTTTATCAATAGCTGTTGATTCCAATTCTTCAATTTTTTACAGCTTATATCTGGGGTCACCCAATGGATGACAGCGGCCGACCTTAAACAGTATGAAGTCAAGTACAGGGATGTCGTCCAGACCACATATCATGGTATGATCTGGTACATTGAGTGATAGGCTATATTTGATCTATTACACACATTTGAAGCAATTCACTATCCATCTATTATAAACATTTAAAGTGATGAATTATTCACCTGATAAAGACATTTTCAGTGATACAGTATTTATATCTTACTAACGTTTGAAGAAATACAGTATTCTATTCTATTACATGTACAAACGTTTGGGATAATATTGTATTGTACATTTGTGTTCTATTACAGAGACTACTGTGATGACAGTACCGGCTCCTGCTGCCGGCCCCTCTGTCCTGTCTGCTCTCAATATGCTTGAAGGTTACTCACTGACCCAGAACAACCCCGAGACAGTTCACAGGATGTTAGAGGTAAGTCACTGACCCAGAACAACCGTAAGACAGTTCATAGGATGATAGAGGTAAGTCACTGACCCAGAACAACCCCGAGACAGTTCACAGGATGATTGAGATAAATCACTGACCTAGAACATCCCCGAGACAGTTCACAGGATGTTAGAGGTAAGTCACTGACCCAGAACAACCCCAAGACAGTTCACAGGATGTTAGAGGTAAGTCACTGACCCAGAACAACCGTAAGACAGTTCATAGGATGATAGAGGTAAGTCACTGACCTAGAACATCCCCGAGACAGTTCACAGGATGTTAGAGGTAAGTCACTGACCCAGAACAACCCCAAGACAGTTCACAGGATGTTAGAGGTAAGTCACTGACCCAGAACAACCGTAAGACAGTTCATAGGATGATAGAGGTAAGTCACTGACCCAGAACAACCCTGAGACAGTTCATAGGATGATACAAGTAGGTCACTGACCAAAAACAACCCCAAGACAGTTCACAGAATGATAGAGGTAAGTCACTGACCTAGAACATCCCCGAGACAGTTCACAGGATGTTAGAGGTAAGTCACTGACCCAGAACAACCGTGAGACAGTTCATAGGATGATAGAGGTAAGTCACTGACCCAGAACAACCCTGAGACAGTTCATAGGATGATACAAGTAGGTCACTGACCAAAAACAACCCCAAGACAGTTCACAGAATGATAGAGGTAAGTCACTGACCCAGAACATCCCAGAGAAAGTTCATTGAATAGTGTTTGTAAGTCACAGAAGAAGACCCCCAAACTGAACCTGTCAAAGTTGTTGTATTAGTTACATGTGCAAAGCTTTTAGCGCATGTTATCAATACTGCCATTTGTATTATACACATTACATCATTTGTATTTTGAAATAACTTTATTGTATTGTAGGCTTTTAAGTTTGCCAGTGCCCAGCAGCAACTGTTAGGAGATCCAGACTTCAGTAAGGAGAAGGTGAAAAATGTCACTCAGACCATGCTAGAGTAAGTCTTATCTTCTGTAATGTAATTTGAAGGTCATAGTATCTACTAACAACCATAAAAGGTTATTGATAATTGGTGTTTTAAATTTTTTCTTCAGTAAAACAGTGGCTGCTAAACACCAAAACCAGACGACCAACTTGACTCACCCTGACCCAGGTTTCTATGGTGGCCTTGGAGTGACCTTGTCTGGTGCTGCTGAGGGTGGAGCCAGCCACATCTCTGTCGTGGACGCCCAGGAACTCATGGTCTCTGTTACCTCGTAAGTTATACTGCTCAAATGTTGAAAGATTAGGTGAATATGTAAACCACATTTACTGGTATTGATCATTCATGGGTTCAAAAGATTCTCTCTTTCAAATGAAATTTTGATGGTTACCCATATAACTGGTTTTTATTTGTGGATGAATATTTTGCCTTTCCATTCCAAAATAGTTATATTTTGATATTTGTGACTATGGATTTAAAGCCATCTTTGATTTTTGAAGGTCTCTAAATTCCTGGTTTGGGTCTGGAGTAATGACAAAGTCAGGGATCATTCTGAATAACCAGCTGGCAAACTTCCAGGTGCCCGACTCATCCGGTGGCACCTTGAGTACCCAGGTAAGAACCACTCAATTCTCTCTCCATACCAAGATGAAATTTATTCTGAGTTCTTTTATCAGTCATCCTGATAAAATAAAGAAGCAAAAGATAACAACAACATCTAATATTATTTCTTGTATACTTTTTACAACTCATGTCTACATTTCCTATATCAAATTCACAAAGATTAACTCTGTAAGAGCATCCATTTTATAGCCTAAAGTAGTCAGAGTTTTGCTGTAATCAGTTTGTAAAATTGAATTTAATTAAAGCATGTACATAATGATTTAATACAAGTGTCATCCTATGTCATTGATAACCCTCTTTGTTTACCCCACCCCTAGCTGAACTATATTGCTATGTCTTTGATTGTTAATTCCATTTGTTTTACCCCACCCCTAGCTGAACTATATTGCTATGTCTTTGATAACTCTCTTTGTTTACCCCACCCCTAGCTGAACTATATTGCTATGTCTTTGATAACTCTCTTTGTTTACCCCACCCCTAGCTGAACTATATTGCTATGTCTTTGATTGTTAATTCCTTTTGTTTTACCCCACCCCTAGCTGAATTATATTGCTATGTCTTTGATTGTTAATTCCATTTGTTTTACCCCACCCCTAGCTGAACTATATTGCTATGTCTTTGATTGTTACGGTAATTGCATTTGTTTTACCCCACCCCTAGCTGAACTACATTGCTATGTCATTGATTGTTAATCCCATTTGTTTTACCCCACCCCTAGCTGAGCTACATTGCTATGTCTTTGATTGTTAATCCCATTTGTTTTACCCCACCCCTAGCTGAACTACATCGCTCCAGGGAAACGCCCTCTGTGCAGCATGGCTCCCTCCATCGTTGTTAACACCAAGGTGTCATGTGCGCAGCGACTGAATCTCGGAGCTACAGACGGAGAGTCCATTCCATCAGCCGTGGTTCAGACCGCTCTCAATGTTCTCTCCTACAACATGAACCTCACAGTGGCTGTTCAAGCCCCACGGGTCAGGGTCAGCCTCTCTCCAAAGAAGGTCGTCTATGAAGGTCAGTAGATAATGTGTCTGTCCAAAGTCATTGTTATGTCAGAAACTAAAGCATGCAGTGTACATGTATGATAAAATTTTATATGCATTTTTGTGGATTGATTACTTCATCTGTACAGATATGGATGTACTAATTCATAAGTTTATATACTAAAAGGACATGGAATACCAGAAACATTTGATAATAAACATACTTTAGTCATTAAAATACAAAAGTATTTGAAATCATTGGTATCAGCTGATTTATTACAACTTGTACGGTACATCCATAAGATTATTTGCATGCAGTTGATCAAGGAATTAAGGCTAACAATCATTTTCATTTATAATTTACGAGTACCGTATTTTTCGGAAATTAGGTCAATACTTTTTTTTCCTGACACGTGGACCTCGCCCTATTCATCGCTTCGCCCAATTTATGTTTTTTTTTTTGGTTGGAAAATTTGATATGAAATTTTGCAAAAATTTATGCAACCCTCCAATAAAATCATGAGTGTTTACTATAATTCTGCTTGAATTTCTGTGTGAAAATCGTATGGATTTTAATCAATATACTGTAGTAATTTATCATTTAAACAAAATTAAATGTAAACAGATTTATTTCTTCTTACATTTCTTACTTAGATCACTGACTGAATCATCTTTCGATCATTATTATATGCTGTCATGCATTTTGATCGTGTGCTTACGATAAACAGGAAATCGATTTCGCGTGGTAAAAGTAAATTGAGAACCGTACAAAGGGTAATTACGGGGGAAAATATCTTCGGGTAGAAATGAAAAAAAAAAACAATTTGTTTTCATACTAGTAATAGAATACACGAACAAGTTTTTTTTCTGTATATTAAACATAAAACTTTCGATGAAATTTTAGCCAGGTGTCTCTGAAATCAGCGCTTACTTTGTTTATACACAGTTGAACTCTTGGCACGTGTTACTCATGCCCGCAGGCTTCAATAAGATCAGAGGTTAACTCGTGTGTATATACACAGTAAAAAGTCACATAGAGACACAGGGTGGCATGTGCTACTGTAGTCATGCCTCCAGGCTAGGTTACTATCCCCCTGTTAACACCAGTTTGTACACATGGCAGGAAAGTAATAAATTAAAGTACTGAGAGTATTGAAAGACGGGGTCTTGCAAGTGTCCTGGATTTCCTCGAATATGCTTCCAAAATTTATGAGTTTGAATTAGTTGTTACAATCTGTGTTAATTTGGCTTTTTTGCAATTGTCTGATACTTTGTCTAAATTTTACTCAATCCCGGCCTTCATAATTGTAGAAAATTGACACAACGGTATATTATGTAAAATAAGGCCACAAGGAAAAATTTTAAAAATTACTACTAACGGGAAAATCAAACAACTATATCAAAGTAGATAATTTTATTCAGAGGATTTATTCAATTTTGTAATCCAAGGGAAAATCCACAAGTCGGACGGTATCTGTAATAAAAGTTTTATGAAAACCCCGAAAACTCTAAAACTGCTGAATTAACAAACAAAGTGAACATTTGTATACCGATAACAAACACAGGCACCTGGCGTTAGAAATATTTTTTTACAATAAAATTCCAAGAACTTTGACAATACAAAGATTTGTCACGTCGCCATTTTGATTTTTAAGACCGACTTATCTGACATGATTTTCTTCATTTGGGATTTATGCAAAATTAATAGGTAAAAATAAATCCGTTCGCCACTTACTACTTTTTGTGTAAACTCGTGCATCACCTACATTACAATACAACCGTTCCTTTCATTAAAAATCATACTCCGAAAATCAGAGACATAAACAACAGAGATTATTATTAGCGTGTAAATGTTACGGGACCAACCTTACTTTGAGAACTACAAGTGCAACAGCAATCTTGTTTAAGTCATTGAATTGGAACCTGATAGTGAACATGAACATGAACCTGTAAATATTTTTAAGCATGTTTTGTTTATGAAATATTTACAGAAACTCTTTATTTAGTTTTTAAATTACTTTTTTAAAATTTATTGACTTTTAGCAAAGTAATGGTAATGCATTACTTTACTCATGTAATGGTAATGTAATGCATTACTTCAAGAAAATTAAGTAATGGTAATGGTAATTTAATGCCCTAATTCATGAAGTAATGATAATGTAATGCATTATTTTATAATGTAATTCACCCCAAGCCTGATTCCAACTATGCTGGAAAACATAAACAGTAACATTTAACTTGGTTCTTTAATCGATAAGATTGTATTTATTATATGATGTATAAGTCTTCCAAAATGTATAATCTATTATATATTTTGCTTACAATGCATTGTTTGAAATTTAAATTCAGTTTAATCAGCTAAAGAGCCAACGAACGAGAAGGCAAATTCAGACTTGTTTTTATTTTCTTTGTACAAAATTCCTTTAGAGACGATCGAACAGCAGTCATACCACAAGTAGACTTGAAGCCAATGAAACACCTATTTAATTTGTAAGACATTTGTGTATAACCCGTCCCGATTTTAACTTCTGCTTGCGCATGAAGTTTGGTAGTATTCAGGTGAAAGATTGTCAAAATAAAATTCACAACATTTCAAAAATGGCACATTGCGTTTGGGAACTTTAATTTCGATTCCACTATCAACCTCTTCTATTGATTAATGAGCTTGTACACCAACTGAATCGTCAACGGCGCTGTGCATTTAGTTACGTAACTCATTCTACATTTGAACCCGAGCAAGAATATTTTGATCAATGAAACTCCTTGTTTATTTTATACACAGAGGGCTTAAAAAGATTTAATGTGTGTTTTTATGATACATATTTACTAAAATGCATGAAAACTTTCTGCACTATTTTCTTACGCGTAGACTCAATTCATGTGTTCTACGCGTGCCATCCGCTTTGAGACTTCGGCTGACAGTAAACCAATAGACGGGGTCACGTGACCCCGTTTAAAAATGATCTTAAATTAAAACTGGCCATACTGAATTAATTGGTTTGAAAATTTTGATGCAATTTCAGACATTTTCTTACGATGTTTTCAAGAAATACATTTTATTTCTCTTTTGTTTAAAACTGTGAAATAAGATTAAAGGCCACGATATGATAACGTTATTGGTTTAAACCATTTATTCATTAGAACTAGCGGTAATTTTTCAACCAATTCTTCGAAGTCGACCTATTTAATATACTTTTTTGGCTAAAAACGGCCTCCTTCGCCCAATAAACTGTATCGACCTAATTTTCGAAAAATACGGGTATTTCAATTTTCAAAAGACAAAGAAAGATTTGACTTGATTTATCATTGAAATATATATCTAAAGTACGTGTATGTCATATCTTTAATCATTGGTTCATACATTTGAGTTTTAATATTTATATATTCCTGTCACAGAAAAATTCAGCAAAGAAGTTGTGGATAGTTTACAGGCCAGAGGACATCATCTTTTCAAATCTACAGCTCCCCTAAACTATGTACAGGGTGTGAAGAAAGTGAAGGACAATGTCGAGGCTTACTCTGACAAGAGAGATGGGGGCAGGGCGGCCCAGTTCTGATGGTCGTATAGTACTAACTGAGGGTGGAATAGTACTTAAATTGTGGTATAGTTGGTACATGTATTTACCGGTATGTCTCCTTGTCTGTCTCTATGTTAAGAATGACAATGAAGGTGGAACTGTGTGATAGCTAGAGAAAGTCAGTATGACTGTCGTACAGGTGTTGTTTAGTGTTACGTATGCCGAACTTAAGGTGGTATGGGACATATTGGGAAGAATTTCCGATCGAAATAAACAATAAAATCAAATATTATGTTATTAATCTTTTCTCTCACAAAACTGTTACCTAAAAGCGTACTGGCGTGCGACCAGTTCTCGCTGAGTACCATTTCTCGCCAGTACATTGTGACGTCATTTTATCAACACATAAAATTATAGACGAAAAATGACGTCACAATGTACTGGCGAGAAATGGTACTCGGCGAGAACTGGTCGCACACCAGTAGTGCAATGAGTTAGAGTGTTAACTACGAATCTGTTAGTTGTGAGTTTGAATCCTGCTGGGGCTTTTATAATTTTTACCTTTCTCAATTTTTAAAAACTTATTTTTAGTCAAATATGGTGAAATTTGAAAATACTGAAACAGTGATAGTATCTTCATTATTGTGTTTTTTTTATCCACATTCATATCGACTGGTGTCCCATACCACCTTAACTGTTATGTACAATTGGTCACTATTTTGTTTCGAGAGGGCAGGATGATCGTGGCCATTTTTAGACTATATTGATCTTCTAAAGAAGAAGAATTATGTTTAAAAATATAGAAAAAAGTTCAAATATTACTGATATAAAAAATGTAAGAAATTTTTCTATACATAAGAACAGCTTAAAAATTTATATCACTTTATTCATTAAAAAATTTTAAGAAATTTATTTCTATCTACCGGGTATTTATATCTAATTTATATCTCTTAGCTGATTGTAATCATTTTACATTTTGTGCAATGTGTTCAACAATAAACCTCTCTAGTGGTTTGTTTTGTTAATACCTGTAGCTGAACCTTTGAGATTATGGTACTGATCTGGAATTCTCATTTTTATGTTCTTTGTGAATGCAGTTACAGGTTGTGTAGTTCTATTTGTTTACAGGTGTATATTGTTTATTTCGCTTTCTCCATTGTTTTCTATAGTCTGTCCCAAGATATTAATGCACCACATTTTGATGTTTTTTGATAAAAATACACACCTGTGAATTGAAATTGATGAAAGGAAAAATTTTCATGATATCTTCATTGACTTATTATCATTTTCCACACGAAAAAATTCATAGGAAGGAAAAAAGATTTCTTACGGAGATTTATAATGGGGAATGTTTACATCTTTTTTTCCATTTGGAAGTCACCCAAAATACCTCACAATTTATCAATGTTATCCTCTGGGTACTTTCAGTCTCTTGCAATGGAAATAGACTTTTTATTTTTAGCCGTGTATTGAAACCTAACAAGATAGAGAGTACGTTTCAAAGGGGAAATCTTCAGATTTTTTCATACATTTTTTTTTTTAATGAACATTGTTTGAATCCAGAGGTATTGATAAATGTAGAACAATTTAAGAAAATGTGTAGCCCAAATATCTTGGGATAGACTATAGACAAACAAGTACCGGTAACAATTTCAGAGTAGCACCAGTTATCTTTATACAATATTTTGATATTCCATATGTGTATTAGTGGGCTTTTACATGGATATATTTATTCAAATTTAATAGAATTAAGTATGACATATTATGCCTACATTCCTGTTCAGATTCCAACATTCTGCAATGAATTGAATTAATGTTAGTGAGGCTGTGCTCTGAATTATATACATGGGGTATTTTCTCTTTATTGTTGTACCATTGGGAATCTTGTTCTTTCATTATATATCTTTATTGTCATGATTTTATGCTGCAATTTTTTTCATTATACATGTCTTTCTTTTGTGGTTTGTTTCATGTCTTGCATATCATTTTTTGGACATATTTGCTCCTAGAGTTATTCCCCTTTTTCTGCATTGTGATGAAGGATCTGTGGACCAGATATCATTTTATTTATTAACAAAGGAATTGAAATTTGTTATGATTTATATATACATGTAAGCAATAAATGTTAATATAAAATTGTGACTGTGTTGCATTTTATTGTGTCCCTTAAATGAATGAAAAACAATTTGACAAAGGAAACGGATCTTACATCCATCTCTCTCTCCTCTCTCTCCTCTCACTCTCTCTTCTCAGTAATTTCTATCCTAATTGTTATTTATAAAACAATTTCTTCTATAAATGCAGGCAAAATAAAGCTTAAATTTCTTTTATAGATGTATTTTTGTGATATAATCAATAATTACAGGACAGGAAGCTAGTCTCCTCATTCTGTACAGTATACGGTCTGTAGCATTATACAAAAAGTAGCATTATTCAAAAACTCCAATCTTGGATGTGAACATGCCTAATAGACTCTCATTCATCAGTAATTTGTACTTGTGGCCTGTGCACTAACATTAATTTATGCTATTCTACAATCTGATGTGGGGCCCTTATTTGTGGTGAGAATTGTTTGACCTGTTTTACTTGGAGTGAAAGATACAAAAGATGCTGGCTATATACCGGGGTATGTAGCTGCAACCCATCAAAAATGGTAAGTCATTGACAGCTTTTTCTTCAACACAGAAATACAACATTTTCCCTTACAGCTGTTGAAAAATACCATTAGAATATACAGTTTAGATGTTGATCCGCCTTTTTCTTTTACAGAGCAGGTGTTCTTTCTAATGGTATAAATGTGCAAGATATGTATTTTCTTCTAATTCATGAACATCTAAGGTTAGTTTCATTAGCTTTGTTTCACGGAATTATGTCAAATGTGATTTAATATTCTAATGAGCTCTTTACTGTCAAATAATTCATGGCAGTAGTGATTTATAATCAAAAATATCATACACCATAAATTAAAAGATTTAATCAAAAGGCAATAAAAATGATAGAATAACCACATCAATCCAAATTTCACACTTATTTTTACGGTAATCCTGTGTTATAAATGGATACAAAATGTTTAGACTGATGCCCCCTCCTCTCTACACTACACAGCCTAGGAACAAGGTTTATTTCTGTTTCAAGGATTTGAAGCTTATTTTGATCTGTTCTGCTTGGTGTGGTTATTCATATATTCAGATCTGTGTCTCTGGATGGGTTTTCTGTATGGGTGCACTGCTCTAGTGGATTATTATACACACGGTGACAAATTCAGTCATTGAAGTTTTCAGATGATTTATGATAATCTGTTTACAGAACTGATGAACAGATAGAGGGAGGATTTCATTGGCCTAAAGACAAACCATGTGATCATAACATGAAGTCACATGATCCCATTAAATCCATGTGGTGTAGTTCTTAAAGGTTTAAAATGACATCTATTGGGGAATGAGTATCAGAAAGGTATAAGAGACATGGAATTGAATGGCAATCAGTCAAAGATGACAGAAAATGCAAAATATATTAAAATTCCTGAAAAGTTTGTCATATGCCTGTTGACTGCTGCTGCAGCTGTTCTTTGTTACCTGAATTCTTTGAATGGAGATTTTGTGCATGATGATTTGTACGCCATCAAAAACAACAGGGATGTGACAGGGAAGAACTCATTGTGGTCCATCTGGGGTCATGACTATTGGGGGAAGCCGATGTCAGACCCCCGCAGTCATAAATCTTACAGACCAGTCACTGTGCTTAGTTTTAGGTAAGTAGTACATACCGTAAGTAAAATAAGAGATACGGTTTATTAAAGTTAATAGAAACTGTCAGGCAGAGATTTCTAAGGCAATGGACACTGTGATTTATGGGACAGAAATTAACAGAGGATAATAAAAAGACAAAAAATGTAGTTGGGCAGAGTCAGTAATGTATTGGACTAATTAAGAGCCGAGCAACTCGGGAAGTGAACTTGATCAATTTAGAAAAACAGGGCTATGAAGGACAATGGATTGGATCTGTAATGGTCTTCTGTTCCATTCAGGAAGGAAAGAGATAAGGAGAAAAATTGATTGTCTCTTCACAACTGCTACGTTATTAAGGTTAAAGAACAGGCATTTCTTTAGCAAGCACACAAATATTCGTTTTCTTTCCAATACCAATAACATCAGTTATTGATACAGGCTTTATTACGGTCTGTTTTATGTTTTGTTTGACTACTTCCTTGCATTTAGTGTTTTTTTAGCTCTCTGCCCCAGCAGGTAAAATATAATTGATTATTTTGGTGAAAAAAAAAAATGTAACTACACGTACAGTCTATAAAGTCTGAACAGTTAACAAAAGAATTGAGGTTCTTTGACAAAAAAGTTACGTAAGAGATTTTAGAAAGAGGATTTTGTCTGCTAGATATTGTGACCTTTTTAATAGCATTATATTGAATAATGTTCTTGAATTAAAGGTGTTATTTTGTCCATAATTCAACAAATTCTTTGTAATAATATTCTTAAGAAAAAGAAAATATTGCAATTGAATACCAAGTTCTTAATATATATTAATCCTGTATTACTTGTTGTTTGATTAAACAAACTAGGTGGGGAAATTACGATTTAGATCCAAAATATTTAGTTTTATGATTTACAAAGTTGTTCAAAAAAGTAAATTGGATTCACTTGAGTTGTGTTGATTGCCATGTAACCATTATACCACCATAAACCAGAAACTTTACTGCTATTTATTAATTTTCCGAACTCTTATCGAATGTTAAATCTCCTTTTAAAAGAGAATTTTTTGCATGGGATAAGAACATAAATCAAGGTAAACTCAGAAAGTATCTGATTAATCTTTTCCTGAGCCTGAGACCATTAGGTACAAATTACATTGTTGCACTGTTTTTATAAATTCTGTGCTCTGTTTATCAAGCGGCCCCTCTCTGCTTCATCGGCCAGTGATAAAGTAGTGGGTACAGACTTTCTGAAGGGGTCCATTTACTTCCCAGTCTGGGGCAGTGTTTTCTTTTAATTATGAAGTACTTTGTTATGTATAGACTTGATTCTTTGGCTGTTCTACTTATTAAATGTATGTCAGTGTAATACTGACTGACCACAAGCAAGCCTGTTTATTTACAAGATAATAATCGTACCATAAAAGGGTACATATAATACCCCTGATTTCTGTTTATTTGTTTGTTAATAGCTTCACCATCACTTGATGATAGAGTAATTCTTGTGATCTTGACAGAAGACCATTGTTTACTGCAGAGAATTAAGGGGAAAATAGGGAGATACTTATAGGTTGTACGTCTTTTGAAGAAGTATTGGGTTTAAATGTCTTCAGAGGATAAAGCAGACTTCATATGAAGTTGATAGCTATCAAACTAGAGAATACCCTCGATGACATACAACTGACACAGAATAATAGGATGTCATAATCTCGCATTAGTCAACCTGTTATATTTATCCATAGTTAAGCCAAACTGTTACATCCCAGTATTGTTATACATAGTCTCTAGCTGTCTTGACTTCGTGCTTATCGTGTCTTTGTTAAAAGCCAGGAGATCATTTAACATCTCCGATTTAACTTCAAGTATTCTGGGCATATCTTCAAATGACACCTTAATGTTCTTGATGGTTTTTGTAGCCATTTTCTGGTCTGAACTCCTCATTTGTGTATCAACTCCTGTCTGTTTATTTTCTTGACATTTGTCAGAGTTAATAATTGAATTTTTATGCATTATGTGCCTGGACATGTCTTCCCCCAAAACATCTGATAATATCAAAAACAACAAAAATGATTCTAAAATTATACACCTGAGCCTGTCCAGTGTAGTAAGGAGTAATTGTTTACTATGCCCCACCATGTATGACAGTGTCTAGCTGTCTCTTGTCCCTCTGTTAATGTCACACTATGCTTAAAGCTAAGTTTTAAAGAAACTGTCCTGTATATTTTCATTAAACTTCAGACAAATATATGTACATGTACTTGAAGAACAATTAAACAGAGTTTAATTTTTTTTACCTTGACTTTCCCCTTTACTGTAAATGAAAATTACTAAACTATATATACACAATTTCCAAACTTTGCTGTTTTGTAGGGCCTAGCTTCCTTGACTTTTATGATTCATTGTTTTGCTGTAATTCAGTGTCAAAGAGACTAGTCAAAATACTTTTATCATACTAAAGACAGATTTACACTTCTTAGTAGCAGGTAAACTCATTTTTATATTAACCTTGATCTTTCCAATAAACCTGACATTACTTTTCATTTGGTGTGTGGATGATTTTGAAAGAAACTTTTACGTTTTTTAATCAAACTTCATACAAAGATAGACATCTTGATTGTGATTATTAAATAGTTTAATCTCTATATGACCTTGACCTTCCTTAAAAGATGACCTCACTATTCTTTGTTTGTATATAGATCAGTATTCTTTTTTGTGTACATAGATCAGTTTCAAAGAAACTTAAAACTTTTTATTAAACTTGCAAAGATACATACTGGAACTATAAAGAGAATGAGATTAATAAAGTCAAAAAATGTCAATCACCTCCCAGCCCTCTTAATGTACTATTAACTTGTAGCAGTGCAAGGATGCAATGTACAGTCATTTCATGTTGTTAGGCCACACCAATATAATTTCTTCTTTGTTGGACCCCTTGCGCTCGTATTTGAATAAATCTATACATGTAATATTATGATTGTAATTTCCTGCATCCAGGAAATTCTGCGCTGTTTTCTGTTCTATTTCTGCTCTATTTTCGCATTTTAAATAGTTTTAATTTACAAGTAGAAAAAAATATAACCATTTGCACAAATTGATTTATGTACCGCCTAAAAATTTTGGCTACCAGAAATAATAATTTTATTATCTAATCGCTCGCGCGCTCGTTCCTTTTTTCACTGGGTGTCCGACGAGCTAGGAATTACATGTATATTGATATGGCCTTATGCATATGTACCATTTATGCAGGGCATTATTTCATGCCCTGTGGGCCCATTTATATATTTTTTATTATCTGCTCTCCATTTTATGAATCTGTACATGTGTTGCAGTTGTTATTTATTCAGAATTTTATGGCTTTCTTTTTTTTCTTTTTTTATACAATATTTATAATTACTGGTAATAAGAATTCCTATTTCTTCCTTTTTTGATTGAGTTTCTGATGAAAGGTGGTGAACAACAGGTTCATAAATTGCCCAGGGTGTGCAAATATATGACAGTTGAACAATGAGTACCTGTATGTCATATAACATGCTAGAAATAGAAAAATAAAACCTGAATAAAAATGAAATAAAAGTTAAAAACATTTGCATTGATAATGAATCTCAATAAACATGTATATAAAGATATCAATTGAAATCTGATGAACCAGATCAAAATGTAATTTCAAGGATCACATAAATCAAAATAATTTCAGCTGTGAGAAAAAAATAAGTTCTAGAAATGAACATTACTAATGCTTCAGGCTCAAGTGTTTCAACTTTGTCCTGGCTTTTCAATAAAAAAAAAAGCATGAGTGCATTGAAGCTTTATGAGTTATGTAATATCTGTAGAAAAGACGCAAACCACAAAACAGCAGTACAAGTATTAAGTAATTTAAACCGATTACAGTGAGCACTTCAGGGTTTGTGGTGGCTTATCAATGGGTTAATACATTCATGACAGATATATCATTTGATAATCTGAATAAAACAGGCTCATATTTGACATTGTAATCAGCTGTCAGCTTATTCCTTGACTTTATGATCAGTGTGACATCGGATTTTTTTGATGTTGTGGAAATTGTCTTACAAATGTTTATAAAAGAATAAGATATTACAAAGTATTATCCTTACATGCATGAACTTTATATACTTCTTGTCATTTTCTATTGGCCTGAACCTAAGTGTGCAAGATCATATTGTCTATCGGTTGGGGTATAACCTTTTGAATTAAGTTCTTCAAGCGTTATAAATAATTCATTAAACTTTAATAGGTTACCATCAACGGGACCTGTTAGTTAGAGTCCATTAGTCCATTACTAATACACTTACAAAGAAAACCACTCCACGAATGGAATTTGTACATGAATAATTTACAATGTAGGATTTCAATCTAAGTTGCTGTACGCAACAGCTATATTGTCTTTTAAGTGATAAGGCATGAACAGACTGTACCAATGTCTCGATGTCTTGGTAAATATTTGTATATTGGCGAATAAAACTTTTTAGTACATAATGTCTGTTTGTTTTTCTGTTAAATGTTTTGCAAGATGAATTTTTGAGATCTTAGAACCTTTGAAGATCAATCAATGCAGTTCAAACATTAAATGCAAAATTAACAACTTTTTAAAAAATGGAAGTTTGGCTTGATACATGTGTACAGTATGCTAGTAACTTGCTTCATTTTCATATCCAATATGCTCTGTTAGGAACTTACCCCTGTCCTCTTTCTGACAAAAATTAAATGGTCTATTTTCCATAAAATGTGCTCAGTATATACCAGTAGATATAAGAGATCCAAACCTTCAAAATTAAAATTCAATGTATGGCATTATATATATTGAATTTGTCATAATTTGAGCAGAATCTGTTAATATTGTAAGGTGTTTTCAGAAAGCTAATATGGAACCTGCATGTTCATGGATTAGTTTATTTTCAGGGTAAAGTGCAACCTCTTAATTCTCTTTGCTATATGGAACCTGCATGTAAACGGATTACTATATTTCCAGGTTGAACCACCATCTTGGTCTGGGATCTCCCTACAGCTTCCATGTTGTCAATGTCTGCCTCCATGCTGTAATGACCTTGATGTTGACCTATGTCTGTCAGACAATTTTCCGTCTCCCTGCCCAGTGCTGTCTGATGTCTGGTCTTCTGTTTGCAGTTCACCCTATCCATACTGAGGCAGTAAGTCTCTCTCTCTCTCTCTCTCTCTCTCTCTCTCTCTCTTTCTGAGCATTCAAATGGTGAAAGATTTGTATTCTATTCAGATAGTATGTTATAAAGGACCTATAGGACCTCAGATTTTAAGGTCTCTAAAGAATGACCTGTAAGAATCAGGAATTGAACAATTCCTTTTTATATCTTTGGGTCCTATTAGGTTTATTGCAATCAGGACCTAAATGATAGCCTTGCATATAAAGCAATCTAGCACTGAGCTATATCAGCTAAAAAAACCCAGGAACAACACCGTGGTTGGTAAGCAAGGATAAATGAAAGGAAAAAATAATGGATTCATGCAATAAACCATGAAAATATATAAAATATTTGTAGAAGAAATTTTGTTTTTAAATCAAGAAAAATGCTGGGAAATTGTGTTTCATGTTGAAAGAACCAGTAGCACTTAAAATAAAACGACCCTTTTCCCAAAACATTGTTGAGTGTTGGCTGGCAGGTTGAAAAAAAGCAAACCTTAACTAAAAAAGTTATATAGATGCGTAGATTTGATCTATTTTGCCTGTTTTTAGGCCACAATCTATGTGTTATTGGTGTTAATTCTGTGGTACTGTTACGGTACGGCACTGAATGTCCCAGCCTTGATTCGTCTCTATAAATATTTATACTCCTCTCTCCTAATCCCATCACAATGAATTGATCTTCTGATGAGTTTTAATGCAGAGTTAATGCATTCGGAAGATTTATTTTGTAAAGAAGGAACGCAACCTGAAAAGCTTTTTATGAATCAAGGCAAAAATGAAAGTGATGATTTTAATTTTATGCTCATTCGTTGTGAAATCCTTATAGCCGTTCTTCCGACTGGGTGCTTATTTAATACCCTCGTCATAGAAATCCTGTCAGTGGGATTCCATTTTGATATCTGTTTGAGTACACTGATGTGAAAGGATGCGGCCATTGAATGAAATGTACCTTATTGGAACATGCTATGAATATCAATCAGGGTCGGTATCAAAATACCAATATACAGCGCGAATAAAAATACACTAGTCTCAAGTTATCAATAATCTGATCCTATATCTATTTTAGTTTCATTTTTACAAAACATGCATGTAAACCTAATTCAAATTATCAATAATCTGGTCCTTAATCAAATTTTATTATTAGTTTTAATAAAAAGAAGCATGTTAATCAGAGTGTTTAAATCTCGGCATCTCGGAGCTAATGATCAGGTTTCTTATAATAAGTGTGTGAAGTCATTAATTAATTTTGCATTCTAAACTAAAAAAAATTTATGATGAGAACAAAATACCAGTGAATTTAAAATTAACTCAATGAAAAGGGATAAATGTGTTGATGGGGTAGATTTTTAACATTAATCTTTCTATACCAAAAGGAACAGTGAATGTTATTGATTTTCCACTGTCAGATTGTAGTTTGCCTAAATCAGTTGTTATTTAACCAAGGAAAGACAAGATTAAGTAGAAACTTCTTTGGGGATTTTAAAATGAAAGAAAAGGAAACTAAAACATTATTTTGACTTTTAAAAGCAGCCGATTACTTTATCAAGTAATTCTTTAAAAACGTTGACCGTTATGTGAACAGGTTCTAATCTTAAGTCACATTTTGTTCTGCCATATATGTAAACTTGTGAGTCATTAAGCCATAGACATAAATCGGAGACACTGTGGCTCTGTTTTCATCCCTAGTCTCCAAAATCTCCAAACATTATCATAAGATTTCTGTATGATAAAAAAAAAGCAGGTCCTATTTCAACAGGGATCCTGTTGAGTCAGCAAGTAAAATCTTACAAGGCCTCCTATCTTTTGGTAGCATACCCCATTCTCAACAAGATGATGCTTTTTTTAATGACAAATACCTTACGGGGAAAAAAGAGAATCCCTTGTTGTGTAAATACAAATTTATGATAATTGAAAGCTCAGATAAGGATTTTATTAACTTGAAGTGTTATAAGTTTTTACAAATTTTATGAAATCAGCAAGTCAGCAACCATCAGCATAGAATTCTTAATTGATGGATACCAGTGTGCAGGTACATTTATGGTAAAAGCGCTTAATGCAATAATGCTTGAATTGCTGTATTTATGAATATTTATGATTTGTCATATACCGGTAGTAGTTTGGGGGACAAGAGTGTCTTTAACACCACAGAGAAGAACTGAGAGAGAGAGAGAGAGGGAGAGAGAGAGAGAGAGAGAGAGAGAAATGCCTGTTGCTTGTCTTTGATGACAAAATTCACGATTCTATCCAAGTCAAACTTACACAGCACAATGAAAAATATTACCATCACTATATTTCAAATTAGATTTATCTCAGGGTCTGATGTAAAATTAAAAAAAAAACCAATTTGGTCTTTTTAAATATTTATAGTTATACCAGTCTTATACTGTACACTCCGCAAAATCCCTGCTTGAAAATAAAGCTGCCCACCCACATGTAGCCAATCCAGATTCACTCGGGGGAAGATTATTTCAGTTTTTTCACAACATGTAAAAATATTTCAATTTAAATCCCAGTTGGTGATGTATTTTTTAGCAATGGGTATCTGATGCTCTTTTTGCATTACGTAAATGGTAAATGTATACTCAGATTGTAGTAGGCAACTGGTAGCTGAATTTGCAGTAAATGTTAACAGTGTACATCAGGCAACTGTTGATGTTTCCAGTAGGAAACTATTACCCTGTAATGTGTAGCTTTCATTCCTATTGCTCCATTTGGTGTAATTACCAGTTAAATTTCAATAATTAACTGTCAGTTTTCAAGCTCATGTATATTTTCATTTATGATCTCTTTCTTCAGAATAATATTACTGCATGTCTCTCCTTGTTTATTGGAGAAGATGACTGTGTTTCCTATAATTTAACTGTTGTTTCTTTGCACTTTTAAACTGCTTTTGCAATAATAAACTGTTTAAATTGAATTTAAATCTCTTTCAATAGTTCTTCCTCTGCTGTAAATAGCTTGGGGGTTTTCCCGATGCTGTAGTGAACTGTTTCTCTCTTGCTATACATGTACTTAACTTTCTGTGCTATAAATGTGTACTATAACTCTACTCTGTTTGCAGTATTTGACTCTCTTTTCTGTAGTGAACTGTTTACTGGGTAAATATTTGAATCTGTCAACAGTTTATTTTACTGTCTTGCTGTAGTTAAATAATTCTCTTTTTGCTGTAGTCGCTGTATTTGTTGTTGTCAGCTGTGTCTTTTTGCTGTAGTTAATGGCTAGCTTATGTTTCTGCTATAGTTAACTGTTCCTCTCAGTGCAGTACATTACATTAGATCACTGTTATTGTTTTGCAGGTGTCTGGAATCGTCGGACGAGCCGATGTCCTGGCTGGTATCTTCTTCCTGCTATCATTTATTTCCTACTTCAGGTAGGTGATAGAAAACTCAGACTTTCTAGGGTGTCTACATAAATCATTTTCAAGGTCCTATTCAGCTATTACCTACGAATTGCATTGAACTGCTACATGCATATGAATGATGTTAAAGCTGCACCCAACAATTAGAGACTTTATTGCAGTTTTATTATATAACCCATCAACTAAGGCTTTAAAGGCTATGCCTGATACAATGACAATTATGTATCGACTGTATCCATCTTTCTGATCCGATGCGTAGTGCTGATAAGCTTTGCATTTCTACACCTATCACCTCTCATCATTTGTTCTGGTTCAGCCAGCTAAGAAACTCTCATAATATTACATGAATAAGTTTTTAGAGTTTACTTTTTCTCATTTTGTCACTTTATCCATCAGCCTGGAAAGGTTTTGATGAATGACTCCCCCTCCTCGTCTCTCAGTGTATATGACATTAATCACTAAGTTTGATGCATATTGATGTGCATCCATTGTCTGCTTTTTGTGTTAAGTAATGAACTGAACTTTTAGTCCTTATAATTTGGTTAATTATTGCATTTCAAACACTAAAATGAAAATCTCAAGTAGATTTTGGAAGTGGATTAAAGTTTGTGGATAATATATCCTTCACAGTTATTTTTTTGTATGTATCTGCCCCCTTAGCTATCTTAAAACTCTTAAAATTTCAGTGTATGAGCACGTAAAACAACATAATTCTTAGCAATTCATTTTAGTATAAAATTGATATTTTTTGTGGCTTTTAAGGAGCTTAGAGGTGGATAAACGGCCATGGGATAGAGGGGCACCTGCCACCAAACACTGGTCCCTGATGGCTGTCAGTGTATCCATGGCAACAGTCTCCATGCTGTGCAAGGAGCAAGGCATTATGGTCCTTTCTGTCTGTGTCCTATTTGATGCTGTATTCTACAGTAGACTGATTCAACAGTATAGGTATTCATTATCTGTCCTCTGAAGTCCATTTTCTCAGGTTATAAGTGTCCTCTAAACTGGAACTGTGATATGTATTCTGATAATACAGTAAAAGTTACATTTATATATATATATCTTCATGAAGACCTTTTAGAAAAAAAATAATGACACATTAAATTTGATGGAAATGGTACAACATCAATCATAAACAAATAAAATTTATTTATAGTGACTGATGTAAAAAGAAAGGGTTATGAAAAACTATTAGTCAGATTAATCGGGCAATAATATTAAATTGGTATTATATGAAGCGGGGCCCTCTGTACTATAATATAGAATATGTTTACCGGTATATTGTTTTTTATATTTCAGATCTTGGAATAAAATAAAGCCATTTGTGTGTAGATTCATCTTTGTGGCAGGAATGGCAAGTATAGAACCCAATAACTAAAAGCAGAATTTGTATTTGTTAATTATTTGTTTTAAGAGTATCAATTTTATGTTTGATTTGATTGTAGGGACTGCTAATTTTGTCGCTTCGTCTGTGGATAATGAGAAGGGAACTCCCAACCTTTCTACACCAGGACAATCCAGCCTCATTTTCCTCCTCATTACTTACAAGGTGCATTCATTTGTAAACTTGACAAGATTTTCCCCCAAAGTCTTATTTTCAAAAGACGCAAAAAAATACAATCTGACTTGCAAATGTGCCCTGTTTTCATAAAATTAATTAAAGCGTTGTTAAGTCTGTATGCATGAGTAAACTTTGTGCATCTGTGTTTTCACCTGAACATTAACCTTGTGTGAAGACGGGTAAAACAATATGACACAGGTACACCTATAAAAAAAGCTTTTCAGAAATTTACCTTTATAGTTTTAATACGGTACCTTTGATGTTTTTTTTTGTGTTTACGTAAGACTTTTCTATTGGAGATTTATAGAGATTTAATATGTTAATTATATGCTAAAATGTCTGTCAGACTTGTGTGGGGCTAATTCTTCTTAAGTGTCATTCATCAGTTCATGTTTTTGCTCCAGAAAACATCACAGTATGGGTCCTTATTTCAATGAAAAATTAAGTGATGAAAAACCCTGGTATTAAAACAGGTGTAAATACAGGTATTGGCCTGAACTTATCAGACCATGTTGTCCTTAGTATATCTGTAGTTAGACAGGAAGATTACCATGTATCAGAGAGAGCATGGATATGGAAAATAATGAATAATCAAAGTACTGAAGAACTGACGGGAGTTGATTTTGTCGATGTTTATTTATTTTAAAATCAATGATATGTTATTTTGCATGACAAGTACATGTATACGTAGTTTGTAATTTGATTTACGCATATTTTTATAATATGAATTTTTGAACTTTTTCGACTAGAATGTCGAGAAACCTCCATATATGAATCATGTTAAATAATATTTAAAGATAAAATTAATTCAATCAAACTATGTATCAGTGGTAGAAATATTTCTCGAAAATTGTATGGATCCAATCAATATTGAACTCTAGTCTCGTTCAACCAAACGCTCGGCTGACACCGTAAATCTCAGACAAGGGTTTACGGAGACAGCCGAGCGTCGAGTTGAACGAGACTATATTGAACTCTTGCGTAGGAATACGTACGACTACAAAAAATATTTAAATTGTTCGTACCATTTAAAATCTGACTATTTTTAAGGTATTTGTAAATAAGTTTCCTTGAAAAACAATGCTTTAGCATACATTACATCGAATTCATCAATTATTTTCAAGAACTAAGTCTTGTCAGGAGCAATGATTTGTGCTGAGGTCCAAACACTGTTTCACTTTCGGTTTGTCCGAGTGACTGCATAGGAGAGTTGATTAAAAATCAACTCCCAATAAAAAACCGAAACAGTAAACAAGATAGGACAAGGTACAAAATGTGTACATCTTCTGCTTAGAGGTTTTGTTAGTATGAACAGGCTCCACCACCACCAAAATTTTCAAATCACTCAACTGAATCCTCAACTCAAATCTTGAAAAGAAAAGTGCATAAACTTGAGGTAAAAGCTCAGACTTGAGGCTGTGTATTGACTTGAGGAAAGTTGGTGATGGCGGGGCCAGATGATTTAAGCTTTTATAGTACAATAAGTATATTCATTTTGCATTCATAATTCTGAGTGATTCCCTGATATTCTTATGTTTGTGGCTTTTGTCATGTATCATGATGTAATGACAGTGAGCATTTCGTATTTGGAAATGCATGTTCATGAAATAAATCATTTTACTTTCAGAATCTCAACCTATGGCTTCCTTTGGTTCTTCAACATTTGGCTGCTGTTGTTTCCATCACAGCTGTGTTATGATTGGCAGATAGGAAGTATTCCATTGGTGGAGAGTTTGTTGGATTTTCGTAACCTAGCAACAGTGTCATTGTCTA
This sequence comes from Magallana angulata, assembly GCF_025612915.1. Taxonomy (NCBI): domain Eukaryota; kingdom Metazoa; phylum Mollusca; class Bivalvia; order Ostreida; family Ostreidae; genus Magallana; species Magallana angulata. The sequence continues at coordinate 57,037,418 of NC_069117.1, forward strand.
TTGCTCTACTACTTTTGTTGCTAAGATGCTGGAAAGATGCAAAGGTTCTGAAATTTAGAGATATTTTACTCAATGAGTTAAGATTTGATTAGAGTAAATAAAATGAAGGAAATTGTTTCAATTATTGTATTATACTATTTGATATCTACTCACTGCAAATTATACATGTTGGCTGTTTGGTACATGTTGTTTCACCATATGGTCTCTACAATGACACAATTTAAATTACTGCAGGAGCTGCAATTCTTCAGTTTAATTTTTGATTTCTTTGATTTTTGTAGACAGAGGAGCCTAACTCAGCAGTGATATCTGGTGTTCTACTTTACGGCCTGCCCTTCATCCCAGCATCTAATCTTCTGTTCCCTGTGGGCTTTGTTGTGGCAGAGAGGGTTTTATACTTGCCAAGGTATATTGTCTGATATCATTAACAACAACCTGTGAGAGTTTTCCATCAATTACCCATTATATGTCAGACAATGTTTTAAGGTATCTGGGCATGTAGTGACATTTAAATCTCAAGTTTTCAACAAACAAATTAGTCAGACAGTGCTTCCTCCTTAAAAATATGTTTGGTAGATGAAAATAAAGAAAAGGTAGAAAAAAATTGAGTATAATTTTACAAATAGAGGTTAGGGCCCAGCATTTCCTGTCATCTGATCATTACCTGGCCTGTTGTACCGTGGTACCAGAAATGAATCTCATTTAAATCTGTATACATGACAACAAAAACTTGAGCATTTAATCTGACAACAGCAAAAATGGAATTAATCTATCAGAAATATGAGATGTAATGCTAGAACATAATTTTTATGAGGGATGGAAAAGTATCTCTTCTGAAATACATGTATACCAGTATTTTGTTGCTGATATATAGAATTTCAAAAACACAAAAAGACTCTTATGGATATTGCAGCACTGAAAATGATCGTCAATTTAATTTGGATGAGTATAAGGTAGACATGTAATGTCCACTCTGATGCTGAGGATAAATTATCTTAATTGCTTTCTTTTTTGTAGTGCTGGATTCTGCATTTTAGTAGGATATGGTGCGGATCTTTTATTGAAAAGTTTTCCTCAAAGAAAAAACATGTTGGTTTTCCTTTTTGCAAGTTTTCTGGTAGTCATGGCAACCAAAACCATGAGCCAAAACAGAGTTTGGAGGTCAAGAGAGACCCTTTTTGTGTAAGAGCATCTCATTTTGCATGGAAGTTTAGTACATTTATTGACAAATAAGCAACCATGAACTGTTACAAGTCTAAAATGATCATAGAAAACATTTGTTGAGCGACAGTTTTTAAGGTTACAGCACATTATTTCTGATCCCATGATCCTTTTAAGTATTTGCTAACATGAGTATCTTATTTCTAGCTCTGGTGTAAGAACTCTTCCACACAATGCAAAAACTCACTACAACTATGCCAACTATCTCAAGGATATAGGGGAGGTAGAGTCAGCCAAAACTCACTACCAAACTGCTCTAAGGTACATTTTGAGTCCAGTATTCAATGGACAAACTCTCCCTTCATTAAAGTTTGTAGGGAAGTGAAACTTTGATTTTATCTGTGAGAAGCATTATAGAATTATCTTGTAATATACATTAGCATTTGTTTTTCCTTGGACTGAAATGTCACATTTTCAGTGGTTTAAACGTAGCACGTGATTGCCTCATATATCTCTATATTTGTTCGGTGAGAAATAATATTAGGCAATATGGCCGTCATTGGTCGACGCTTCGCTTACTCATTTCGACATTTCATAGTACTTAATACATAAACCGCATGCCGTAAGTTCTTAAAGTATTTGGAGTAGTTGCCCTTTAAAATTCTTTAAAATTAGAGTAGTTGCCCTTAGAATATTGACGTCACATTGTTTTGTCTGGAGCAGAACAAAATGGCAGCGTCGAAATTTGCTCAAATCTCTGCAGAGGAAAGGGAGAAAACATTTAAAATTGAATAGCAACAAAACATTGTAAGTAAACATGGGTGAAGCAAAGATTTTTAAAGAATATTTGAAAGGTGAGATTGAAAATTTTGAAGAGTTTAAATGAGTTAAATTGGACGAGATGTTAGGCATCTTGTATACCAGTATACATGGCTTTACGTAGATCATCGCTATTTGTGAATAAATATGTCGTTTGATAGTCCTCGGGAAAACAAAACACTTATTAGGTTAGTTACTGACTCACTACGGAAAAATATTGGGTTGATCAATCTCATAGATGGCGAGGCTTCGCCTCGCCATCTATGAGATTGATCAACCCAATATATTTCCGTAGTGAGTCAGTAACTAACCTAATAAGTAATAGTAGTATACCAGACTATATTTATCACTACAGCCTGTACCCACACTTGCCTAGTGCTCACAATAATCTGGGAACCCTTCTCAATGACACGGTTGCAGCAGAAGTTCACTACGAGGCAGCACTGAAGATAACTCCGGATCACAAGGGTGCGATGATCAACCTTGGAACATCTCTCATGTGAATATTCTCAGAAATTTTACTTTTACTCATTTGCACATTTTATTTCTTAATGTCTGAAGTGTAGGTGACATTGACTTTTCATTGAAATGTCTTTAAATTTTGGAAACCCTTTTTATGGAAGTTTTTTGTAGGATTTAATTAATTTCAAACAAAATATTTAGCTCACAAGAAGAATTTAGAATAATAATATCATTGGTAATTAATTACAGTACATGTGTAAAAGAAATTACACACTTGTTGAAGGTTTGCATTTGTGCTGTATTTTAGTACAAGAGGTCAGTACCAAAGAGGTAAGAAATGGATTGACAAAGTCCTGGACCAAGATCCAGAAAACCTGGACGCCATTATTGTGAAGGCTTGGGTCACTATGGAGGAGGGTGACTTGACTCTGGCTGAGAAGTTCTATCAGAGAGCCCTACAGAAAGACCCTAGGAATGCAGAGGCCTTGTATTACTATGGGAAATACTGGCAGAAAAGAGGTGAGGGTAGTAAGGTTTAAGTACATGAACATTACTATGTACAATTGTAATAAGGATTAGTATTAATGTCTTTATCACAATTTTGTGCAGATTAGAACAGAAATTAATGTCACAATTGGTATATGGTCACAATTTGTATATGGATTTTGAGATTTGTGCTCTGATACTTAATGATGGGCACTGGTTAGGTATTGGAGGCTCTCATGGTTGACTGATTCTATAAATTATTTCAGGTGACCTTGAGAGGGCCGTGAGGTTGTTCAGGAGGTCGTTCCTTACAGACTCGGGCCAGTGGATGGCCATGGTCAGTGCAGGAGATGCTCTCAAACAACTCGGCAAATACCACGAGGCAGAGGAAATACTCACCAGGTATATTTCAGTTCTGAGACAATTCAAATTATTGATTAGTTAATTTTCATTGTATATGATAATATGTACTGGTACTTAAGTCAACAAGAAAAGTGAAGGAGATGGTGAATTTCAGATCGCTATTGATAAGCCGCAGTGTTCCAGCATTAGATACTCTCGGACTTGTGTATTTTCATTTGGGGAGAGTGTCAGATTCCATAAACATGTATGAAGAAATCCAAAAATTGGCCCCCGATAATGCAGAGTCCCTTGTTCACTATGTAAGTAGAGTATATGTGTTTACCTCTCACATTTAATATAGAAGTCTTATTTTTGTATGGCTGGTCAATTTATAATCATAGATGCATAGACTCTTTTAGTGATTGTGATAATGTATTGTGTAGGCTCAGATACTTGGAAACATGGGAGAATCAGAGAGAGCGAAGGAGATTTTAACTCAGGTATTACAAAGAAATCCACAGAATTCTGACGCTTTGGTACAGATGTCCAATGTCCTAGGACTGCAGGCCAAACACTCACAGGTAACAGGCAATGGGAGATAACTCAGCTACATTGTCAGCAGAACTTCCCTATAATGAATTTCATAATATTACAAACCAATATTGTGATATGATTCTTTATCCCAATGAAAAGAATGTATTCATATTTACCACTTTGAGGGTTTAAAATATTTTATAGCAGTAATATTAAGGACTATTAAAAAATAAAATAAATATTTGTCATAGCTATAAACTCATCTGCTATATTTGAACTTTGCTGTATATAAAAATTGTGAAACAGAGCTTCTGAATGATGTTTGTATCTGTAGGCTTTGGATTACTTGAGAGATGCCATCAGGATAACTCTGACAGAGAACAACAGGCACAAACTAGAGACACTGTTTTTCCAGCAGGCCAATCATTATAAGGACTTGAAGAGATATGATGAAGCTTTACAGGTACACATAGGCAAATTTAAGGTCGAACTCAACTCACTCTGGAATTTATTTTGATCAAATTAGTAAAAAAAAAAATTTAAAAAAGGGCAAAGATCTTTAAGAAAATGTGTGTACTAGTGAAATCCAGAAGAAATGAACATTTTTGGAAAACATCGTCTATAAAATTGTGTTCACATATAAACATCAGTCAAAAGCACTGACAGATTTTAACTTACCGGTAATTTAAAACTACTGTGTCGTCATTTACCATGCATCTGCATATGTACTTCATGTAGTAAAAGTATTTCTGGAAATGTTTCTGGGATTGGTATCTTACATTCTATCAAATATTAAACTCTCTTATAATTTCAGAGCTACAATGAAACCATAAAAATAAATCCTCTACAAAAGGATGCTCATCTCAACATAGGAACCATCCTACATCTACAGGTATGGAATAGTATTTATTGGGAAAGCTTAGCTTGTTCATTCCATAGAAGTTTGCTCTAATCCTTCTCCGAGTCATGAAGTGCATAAGCTGGTGCTTATCCCTGGTTTTCTTGGTGCTGAGCAGATGAGAGCCATTGACTCCCCCTAGATAGGACACCAGTCCATCTCAGGTTAACTACCAGCATAAGTAACCAATATCGGCTGGGTAGACTGAGACAATGTAGATAAAGTGCCTTGTCTAAGTGCACAACACACATCAGTTGACCAAAGTAGGGTTTGAACCAGCGACCTTTGGGTTTCTGGCCTAATGCCTTTGACCACTGAGTCATGTGCTTCACATTCTAACTCTGATTACTCTGGTACTTGCTTAGTAATTAATTGTTTTAATTAATGATATACTTTGCATTCTATTTCTAGAGAAAATACAGCAAGGCAAAGTACCATTATGAGCTAGTCCTGAAACAAGACCCTGGAAACCAATTAGCCAAAGCAAACCTAGGGAAACTAAATAATATTCTGAACAGACATACATAGCACTTACAATAAGTATTGATCAAAAGTCAGGGTAATGTTGAAGTACATGTATTATATTTGATTGTTAGTTTTCAATTTATTTCAGTGCATTCTGATTCATCTTCTCATTCCTTTGCAAACAATACATGTATGCTTCCAACACAAAAAGGATCACCTTTAACATTTTTATATTTCATATGCAAATATTTTAATTGTGCTTTAAAATGTGTATAATTTTTTAAGCTGTTACATTTAAAAAAAAATTTAACTGCAGCAATGTTTGAGTGGGAGTAATTTTTGAATGTACATTGTATATGCAAAAACTTCCACAAAGCAAAGTAATATGGTTTAAAGCAATATGAGCTGTATTTTTTGGAATTTTATTTTGTTGCAAAAAGCTGCTAGTATGATAAGTCTGCACATAACTTAAAACTTTTATGATAAATAAGGTTTGAAAAAATCATTAATTTTTGCCAGAGGAAAGATTTCTCTTCTAAGGAATATATAGCAAATCAATTGTTTTACAGGACGACAATAATTCAATTATGCTCCAATTAAGGCTTGTTATCGGCCTTTTCACACAAAAATATGGCTAAAAGATATCTAAAAACCATGATATTTTTGTCATTTTAGTATGAAATAACATTTTCGTAAAAAAAAATTCAACATGAAAATTGCAGCTCATATTGCTTTAACAGAATGGCCACAAATTAATTCAAAACTCTTCAAATATATCAGCTAGTTTATATTTTCCATATCTTACAAATTTTTAAATACCAAAAATGTTTGTATTTCAAATGTTTTCTCATGATATTTTATCATTCCATAATTTACACAATATGTATTTTTGTACTATTTTATCATATGAGCTAGGGCTATTGTAATTAATATTTACTTATATTTTTACATTTTTCAGCGTGAAGCAAGGGGGCATTTATTTATCCTCGAAAGAGGAAAACTTGTTATTTATGACCAATGTTTGGTCTTTTAAGGCAGCTAGCTTGCCTGTAAATTAAACACTTAAGTATTTTATTAAATTATTGTCAGCAAGTGCTGAAAAGGAAGGTTCTGTGTGGCTGCCATTTTCTAGAAATATATATATATACAATTTAATTATATTAAATGTACATGTGTATAAACATGTAGATTTTCTGTTTTTTAATTCTATATATGCCATAAATCGTGCCAAACTATGTATTACTATATTGTTTATCTATGATATATTATGATTATATGTAGGCATTCAGTGTATATGTTAATTTGTTGTTGATCTATTGAATTTATTTATGTGTTCTGTTGAAAGATAAAGACGTATACAAATTAATTTTCTTGTATTTTTATTTACTTTAAAAGTTGTCATTTTATTTACTTGATAATAAAATTAAATAACAGCTTATGTTACTTATGTTGCTAACTTGCTTTAACTACAATATCAAGTACATTTCCTCCGATTGATTTTTACATAAAACAGCAATCATTTAAACAATAAACTGCTTTCTTTGGGGATTCATTTGGGATATGAAGGTAGCGACATTGCAAAAAAAATACATAACCCGCGTTAGCGTGTTATGTAAAAATTTTTCTGCAATGATCGCTACCTTCATAACCCACATGAATCATCAAAGAAAGCATTTTATTGTTTATGTGAAATTCTTTTAACTAATTAATAATTTGATTGTGAAAAGTTAGTAAAATTCACTAACTTACTGTTAATGTACATAAGTACGTTAGCTAAAAGAAACGGCCAAATCGTCTCCTGTGAGACTTTGAGTCTGGCATCATGATTATTTCGTGCAGTCCGTGATATTTTGTAGGTCGCCGTAAGTTTAGACCAATCAATAAGCAGGGTGTGTCAATTTCAGACCTGTCAATTTCTTCTTAGTTTCAGCTGCTGTAGATTTTGACCAATCGATAAACGGGGCATGAAGATTTCAGTCTGGCTGTTTCTATAGAGCTATGAATTAACTATAAGTTTCCGTAAGAAATAGAGGAAATCATACTTGGTAGATGTAAATATTTTCTTATTAAATTTTGTTTATATCCCATTACATGGACCCCATTGCAACCCCACTCTCGTACCAGTTCTGTTTGTAAAAAAAAAAAAATTATATCAATTTTACAAATTACTGCTTTCACACTTAAAAATTTTTTGTGTGAAAAAACAATACATCTATTGGTCAGAATGAAGATAACCTATGTAAAACCAGGACCTGCCAAATTCTTTTCCAATAATTGTAGATATATTATGAATTCTAGCTGGTATTTATAAAAGAAAGCAAAATAAACTGAGGACAATTTGTTGTTTGCAAAATATAACTGTGTAACCCAGATCAACGAAATATTAGTAATAGTAACTAGTAATAGAGGTGATTTCTTCAATTCAAAATCCAAACACCAAATTAATTCAAGATTGGCTCAGTAGTTTCAGAGCAGAAGTGAAAAATATGAACATTTGACTAAAAGTGAGTTAAAATTGACCTTAAGTGTTTTGCATTTTCATTTTGCATTCTAAAAAGCAACTAAACTACAAATGCATTAAAGAAGGGTTGATAATCATATTACTGAAATGAACCTGACCAGCATGAATTACATTTGACTTGTACATTATCAATTGTTTTAGATTTCTTTTTTGTTACCTATAAGAAATAAGACTGTTTTCAAAATATGAAATTTATTGTTAACATTTCACTCTGTTTCAACTTCACTACAGTGATAAATCTAATGTTTGTCTTCACAATATTCATCTAAAGGAGAGTGTCATCCACTTCCTTTGGCAGCTTTAAGTGAACCTGAAAAAAGAAATTCAATTGTTTGGTCAAAGAAATCAAATTATAGGTACATGGATTCTTATTAATATCAAAATTAATCATGCCTCAGAGTTATAATCACATTGTAGGTAAATGAACTTTCATATAAAAAACAAATTTATGATCACAAGTGAATATATGTTACATGTTATAACTACTGTATAACAAAAAAATGTTCTTCCTCTGCAGTAGAATTTGATAACTACAGTTGATTCCTAGTAAAACCTAAGGAATTTATATCCAAATAAAATCACAAGAACTCTTTCTTGCTTTTTATTTTGAGAAGATAAAAACTAAATTAAACAATAATAAAATTTTGGCTTTTGTGATTTCATATTGTCACATTTTGAAGCAAATGATGAGAAAGTGGAATAAAGTACTCGCGTAAAATATGGAATCTACAGTACTCTATATACTGGGCACTACTATACTTACCCTGAACAGGTTTTCCCTCTTCCCATCGTGTGGCCTTTATTATGGAATTACCTCTCTTCATGGCATCTACTTTCAGTTCTGGTTTAAGGCTGTTTCTTACTGCTCTTGCACAAGCATTAGAATACTGTATATATCTGAAGTTCCCAAAATATAAATAATTAGCTATTAAAATAACATAATTATAATAAAATGTATAAAAAGTGTTTGAAACATAGGAGTAATGATGGGCATATAAAATCCAAAATTGAGGTGACCTGGGAAAAGTTGTCTGAGATATGGTATGTGATGAAGTAGTCTCCCTTTATGTTCAATACAAAATTTATACATATGATTTCATACCTAAGCCAACAATGATATTCTACACAGTAATGTAAAACGAGAAAATTTGGCACATGCATATTTTAGTCAAAATGCAAGTGCTAATACATTGGTGCAAAATAAATTTTAGCACACACTTTTTATTTCAAATTATTACAATAAAAATTCTGCTTTTTCACAGACTTATTACAAGTAAATCTAAGGCATTTTAAGGTGGGATGGGATATCTGTTGATATTAATGTGGATTACAGTTCATTATAATTGAAATACATTCACTGGTTTAGAATTTTTAAATCAAATGATATTGAACCAAAAAAAAGCTTTAAAAATATTTGGAGAGGTAAAAATTGTAAAACCCACAGCGGGATTTGAACTCATGACTTAACAGATTCGTAGTTAGCCCTCTAACCCACTGCACTTCGCTGTTAGGTGACAATATTGGGAAAGAAACTACTTATATAATTACACTTGGTTCTATTGTCTATTTCGATAAACAATAAGTCACAACATGGAAGTGTCCCATACCACCTTAATATAGATTTCCACGAAAACTAGAAAATTATTTCCAGTCATATGAAGTAATCAGATCAAACTGGTTCATCACAATGTATATTTAAGTTGCAGGTCTGAAAAAATTCAGATGGACGACCTGGGTGCTACAGTGCCACCCATTGAAAAAATTGTGTAATTATTGCGCACAAAAACGTGTGCTAGTTTTCGACTGATTGATTAATCTTACTTATATGCAATTTAAATTCTTCAAGCAAATTACTCCTGATGTCATCTCTCTACTTGCCTCTGAGTCTGTAAAACCCAACACCAGCCCCGCAAAGTGAAGTGGTACAAATTGTTTATATGTAAAACGGTGACTTTCGATCTTAATGTGAATTCAACGTACAGTCAAACTTCCTTATCTCGAACTAGATGGGGCAGTTTAAAAACTTTGAGATATCCAAGTATTCGAGATATCAAAGGTAAAATACTAAAAAAATAAGTGGTTGGGACTTACAAATCACTCAATCCATTGTATTTGAGATATCAGTGTTCGAAATATCAAAGTTCAACTGTACTTCATTTTCCGAAGTTGGTAGCATGTTCCAAAGAAAGTCTGAGGCAAGTAAAGAGTTGATATCAGTAGTAAATTTTAGTAATTTTGTGCAAATAAATACACAATTTTTTCAATGGGCAGCTCCCAGGTTGTCCATCCAAATTGTTTTCAGACTGGGAGCAACAGACCTGATGATTATTTCTAACAAACTAAAAATCAACGTGAAGGAGATACGCTTTGCTGCTGCTACTTTGCAAGTACACTGTATATGGGACAAATTCTTACTGTGACCTGAGCGTAGTCTGGTCATGGTGAGATAATTGTGATCAGCTTCGGTCGATCACAGTTATGTCCATATGAGGAATCCGGCAAATTTTACTATTTGCACATGCATTACGCCTGCACTACTCAATTTACTATGCAATAACAACCTCATCTGAATCTTTAATTACACACAGATTACTAAAAACGTTATTCCATCCCTTTGCTTTGAAAACAAAACATTTATACAGTTACACACACAATGATTCAAATCATGTTTTTCTTTACATTTGCATAAGAATATTTAACGAGAGTATAATTCGCCTACTAAAATTAAAGCTTATTCATGCCTAGCTTATTTCGGAAACCAACAAAACGATGCTGCATGTAGCGTAATGCTTTCGTATTACATTAACAGAACTGACCAATGATATTACATGCCAATGATTCCTTTAAAAGGCGTATTTGTTCTTTCTACCAGGGACATATATACTAACTATACTGTTTCTACTGCTTGATAAGTATATCATAATCAGGGATGTATATACTATTTAACATATAGGCCTATACGTCCCTGATCATAATTTAACATTTTTGTTATTTTGGACTAAAATCAATTCTTTTATGATACAAACTTTTGGATTGAAATTTACTAGAACAGACTAATCTATTTAGCTCATGGTATCTAGAGCTGAAGGTAATCAGACCATGGTTTGTGTTGCTACCTTAGTTATCGACAGAGAAAATTCGGAAAAATTTGATAAACACTTTTAAATAGCACAAAAAAACTTTAAATAAATATGAATCGTAAAACAAAAGTTGAATATTCTTACGTTAATCCTACTTGTCTCCATGCGTAACTCGACATGCTGCAAGGTCAATTGTTTCCAACCTCGTTCTTCGGCCAAAGAAAGGTTGAAGGAAACGGAAGTAAGCAATGCAAAGTAAAAATTAAAACCAAAGTGAAAGTAGACTTAGTTGTCTCTGAGCAGGTAGTAATGCTTTTGAATATTTTTAGTGTTTGATTACGATTTATTGAAATTTCTATGATTGCTATGTCCAGATGTACACTTTGATTGTGACATAATTCTGAAAAATAATTAATAATGATTTTAGTTTTATGAAGAATGGACCTGTCACTACAAAAGAAGAGATGGAGACCAGAGATAGCCCCACCAGATGAAGAGGTTATCACAGAGGGGCAGAAACAACTCAAGAATCTTCTGGACAAACAACTACAGAAGGATGTCACCATACATCAGTAAGCAGACGGAGAATCGAAAAGAGAAACGTGTATTGAACAATTTACACCCCTACTCCCGCCCGAATATCTAGCCTATCAAGTATCTTAATTAGGCTATACATTTGGACTTATAAAGCCAATAGTACTGGCAATCATTGATCTCATATGTTTATAGAAAAAGAATTGATAATGTCCATTAATATTATATGTAATTTTACCTCAATGTGATAATCAACAAAATGTTTTACACTCATTACAGAACTGTTTATATCAGAAATATTTCCACACAAACAAATACTTCTTATAAGTTTCACAAAGACCTTCTTCATTTTTTAAGACAACTGTCCCAGAAGCGGACTTTCACATCTGCATCTGCCCACTGTCCAGCTGTCAACTCCCTCTCAGGGCTGACATCTCTGGACCAGTTTCAAGAAGTTGACAAGCTTGATGCTTACACAGAAGAACTGAAGAAATGTGGTTTGACAGACGAGGAGATTCAGCTCAAAATGATGGCAGATGATTCAAACAAGGTATAAAGGCACTAGGAGATCTATTCTACAAGTTTCAATATATTATGATTTATCAAAAAAAAAAAAAAGAATAGAAAAGAAACATATTATATATAAAGCATATATTTTTCTACCAATAAATAATGATATGTTTTCAAATAATATTAAATGTAAATTCATGTCATACTTACTTGTATTCATGATTATATATTTATATATTGAGTAGCCCCAGAAAAAAAGAAACTTTGGAATAGACCCATCAATCATGGAGGAAAGGCTACAGAAAATTCAGGAAAAAATTGAAAAGAAAAACATAGATTTAGATCAAAAGGATAAATTTCATGGCCAAAAAGCTTTGACTAGGCATGAAATGGAATTGGAAAGGTCACTTCTACGGGACTGTAACTCTGATGACAAGAAAAAGGTAATGAATGCATTGACAACGGTTCTTGATCCAAGGGAAAGAACTCTGCCTAATGATCCAATGAGCCAGCTCCCAGAAATACTGGAGAATATCACAAAAGGATCCAGCCAAGGAAAGTCAAAAAGGCGTAAACGGAAACAGAAAAACAAGGAACCTACATCTGATGAGATTGATATGAAAGGCTTACCAAGTGATGGGAGTAGAGTGGTTACTACAGAAAGTTCTACATTTGATTCAAGTACAAATAGGGTACAGGAGGAAGGAGAAATTGGTGATGTTGCGACGTGTAAACCAAGGCCCAGAAATCCGGTACCAGAGGTTTCTTTAGAGGATATTCAGAACAACAGACTAGCAATTGAGGAAATCAAAAACTTACCTCGATTTGAGAACTATGCACCAGGTGAACTCAGCAAAGTATGTTTGTGTTTTTAGTTCTTTGATATATGTTTATGCTCTAAAAAAAAATATAAATATTTCTGTGTTTGGCATGGGTTGAAATATTAAATTTGATGAACCGTTTTAATTTTTCTTTTTGGGTGGGGTGTAGACATTGGTAGAGGGTTGGTGGAGATTCATGGTGAAGCAAGTGCAAACATCTTACACTATAACTTTTGTTCCATCTCAACAGATTCTCTACTTGAAGAACCTATCAAATAAAGTTCATCAGCAAGATCTTGAGTCTATATTCAACAAATTTTTACCAGAGGGAGCTGGTGGTTTAGAGTATCGAGTGCTGACTGGCAGAATGAGAGGACAAGCTTTTATTACATTTCCTGGTATTAGCCTTTATTACGTTACCTCTTATTACACATTTTATTGCATTTGCTGCATCAGTTCAACCATCCTCACTAAGTTTGGGTTAATTAGCAGTAAATTAGCAGTTGTAAATGTTTCCTGGTCATTTCATTTTTGATTAAATATTTAAAATATACTTTGTAGATACTAATTCAGCATCCCGTGCTTTGGAGCATGTGAACGGTTATTTACTGAAAGACAGACCTATCATCATCCAGTATGGTAGAAAGAACTCCAGTAGCAATTCTCCAACATAAACGTTTTTTGTTTTCTTTTGCGTAAATATTCTCATAAAATATTCATACTTTATTCTGTTTATTATTATTTATTTATCATATCCTTGTTGGACTCCATTAATGACACACATGGGGATCTCAAATAAAATACTAATTACTTGTGTGCATAAAGCAGTATATCCTTTTTTTATTTGAATCTGTAAAAATCTATCATGAAAGTAAACAACAATTAACAATGATAAATCTCCAATAACAAAACAGTTTTTAAAAATCAACATAAATGAGGTGACAATAACATCATAACAAGGACAGCCATGACATTGCTTACGTTGACACTCGCGTCTGAATTTCTCTACAAACAATTCTAAACTACTGTTACAACAAATTTAAATCCGTATAAAATCAGAAATACTGTATATCCTCCATGAAATCCTTCCGCTAAAAACTGTTGTGATTCTAACAAACGTACAATGTGACAAAATGAAAATTAAATATAAAAATAAGTCTAGCACAAAAGTACCATCAAAAATAATTAAAGTGGATGATAACATATCAAATCTATAAATATTTGACCAGCTGCAGATAATCAGGGGTATAAAGATGTAAAAGAAGTTATAGTATATATACCCCCGCTTTCAACGAAGTGCACTAAGCGCTACAGAATATAACAACACATCTATGATCACACGGCAGTTTTCCAAGCCACACTTTTCTACGTATCTACAACAAACTTATCAAAATAAAAGCTAAAGCATCACAGTAAATAGATCACAGATTGTATAATATCACAGGGTTGTAAAGAAACGAAAACATCAACAAAAATAGAGATAAATATTGGGACGGCTTGTGAAAAATTGTATAAAATTCAGAATTACAAACTGATCGAATGTTTCATCAGCAAAAACGTCTTATTGAGAATAAGAATTTATTTTTGGTGAATTATAGTTGAGATTGATCGAAAGTTCCTCAGTAAAACCTATTGATGGGTGGAATTTAATTTTGTTGATTTAATATTTCCATGAATTGGAGAACAATCCAGAATGATTTCCGGAGATATTCCCGCCATGGGATGACGTGTTTCCATGGTGATAGTCGGCCATTTGCTTCTGCAGGGCGGAAAGTTGTCGTCTGATATCCTCTTCCTGATTAAAAGAATTCAAAAATTGAAATTTGCATAGAAATATAACTGTATGCACTTCGTAAATAACATTTTACTCGTTTTAATACCAATAACCTTTCACTAAAATGACTTATTTCTCATTATAATTCACTGTTGCTCATTGAATTCATATAATAAGTTGCATATCAAAATATGATACGGCAGTACTGTATTTTGGAATATATCGTTTTACCGTCGTCGCATTTGTTGACCGTAGCTCCTCCAGTATGGTGTTTTTAGCGGCGTAGAACGACGTCTTGACGAAGTCGGGATGGTCTCTGTCGCTGGACCCACCCACGCCGGAGTCGCTTCTCAGGGAACTCTTGGAGCTGTAGCCCATCAAGTCCTCTGTCGCCATCTCCAACCTAGAACCAACCAATCAAATTACACATCTTTTCTGATTAATGAAAACTACAACCACATAAGGACGATATAATCTTTTTTCTTATCCTCTACCTTGTTTTTTCAAGTTCCCTGGCCGTGTGTTCTGCCTTGGTGACAAGTTCTGCGCAGAGATTGTCCATGCTCTTGGCGAACTCATCAAATGCAGCTAGAAAGGGTACGAATAGACATATCATTTCATATTTGTTCCGAGCTTTATTCAACATTTTTTGCAATTCTTTAGAAATACATACATTTGAGTCCTTCTTCGACTGTTATGACGTCCTGCTGTAGAGCAGACGTGTTACAGAAGTCCTCTGTCAGACTGTCATTCTGGTCGTTTGGTTCGTTCAGAATGTCGTGGAACATCTGCTCGCTGTCTATCAGACTGTTGTAGCTCAGTCCAATCCGCCGGGCAGCTCGTGACATCTTCCTACACATCTGGTTTATATGCTTCAGTCTTTGAACCTCGTTTTCAATGTCGTCGTTGAGAGTTTGACGAGTGAGTTCGGATTTTTCCTTCATTACATGCCAGTATTTCTTGAAAACGTCCATTGCTCGAGATTTCCATGTTCGAGACCCCCCAGTACCACGACTTGTGTACGCTTTATTAAAGAAAGAAAAATGATTGTTCTGTATTAAATCAACATGTAATGCCAAAACTGTACAACAACCAAAGAAGTTCTACTAGTCTTACATCGGTCTCCATTTTCTTCTTGGTCAATCATAGACAAAGCTCCTAAAGCAGACGGCTCGATCTCCTCTGCGTCGATTTCGTCCTCCATTAAGTGACGTTTCTTTAGATGTTGGCGTAACAGTTCTGGTACTTTTGATGTGTCCGTTTTACCCGTTTTTCGTGGTGTTGAGGAATCTACATTAAACAATGTCAAAATAAACCTTGATCGTATCAAGTTATAAAAAGAACAGAAATGTTTTACTTCTCTTGTTTTCGGGAGGACGATTTAATTTCGTTCAGACGTACCCATAGCTAAGTACGTGAAGTCCTCCTTGATCTCTTCATCGGCAGAATTGTCCAAAGTTTGCACATCAGCATCTCTCGTCAAGCGACTGGAATGCAGACTGCTGACATCTGGGGCTGAAAGTAGACAAATATTGCCGTTTAAATCCCTGGCATTGAATTGAAGAAAGTGGTATAGATACAGTTGTTGCTAGATTTCTTCGCGGCCTTACCCATCTCTGAGTGCTGAACGCGACCATCGGGCATGACATAAATGTGCACACCACTGTGATTGCCATAGAAATATGGAGCAGGTGAATCAGTTGTTTGTTGTGACTTGTCACGCGTCTTCCCTAGCGCGGCATCTCGTTTGTCTTAGTGAATGAAACACACAAGTGTTAGTGAATGCTACACGTCAGAAACGTTACTGAATAGTGAGAAAACCTACAGCCCTA
Organism: Magallana angulata; assembly: GCF_025612915.1. Lineage (NCBI taxonomy): Eukaryota > Metazoa > Mollusca > Bivalvia > Ostreida > Ostreidae > Magallana > Magallana angulata. The sequence continues at coordinate 57,053,657 of NC_069117.1, forward strand.
ACCAAGACTACGCAAATTCTGTTGCAGTATTGCAAGATGCATAAAAACGTGATTTGAGATGAAGACCAAGAAGATACATCAGTTCTTTTTATAGAATTTCGATTAACAAGATCGAGAAAAGAGTATTAGCAACAGGTGATAACACACGGTGGAGAACCAAAGATTTAGGATCGCTTGTTAGTTTCCGTATACCTCTGAGAGTTTGCAGTACTTCCTCTGCTGCAGAGATGTCCCCATCCTCCTCCGGAAGTTTCAATCGCTTTACCTTAAGGAGAGCTCCCTCCAGGCTGGGTATATCGGACATCCTCGTCGCTTTTCTGAGCTCCTTCCTGGCAATGTCTTTTTCTGATTAAATGGGAGGTAAAAAGAAGGAAGGACATATGGTTAAGGTAATCAATGATTTTGGAATTTTTATGAAAGGTATGTACTGAAAACGATAGGGAACGGTTGCCGAAACTGCATCATTAAGTTTGTCAATACGTCATGCAATAGTTCTGGGGCCAAAATAGGGACACGATACGTCATGCAATAGTTCAGAGGTTAAAGTCAGGAGACAAACCTTTGAAGGACATGGAACAGACTGGGAACCTTTAACGCCGTCAGTATACAGCTGGTGCGATTGTTAGACTTACCTTCTTGTTCGACCAGTTCCCGCAACACCCGTTCCGCTCTGACAATCTCCACGTCCACTTTGTCTGGTTTTATCTCTTTGACGCGGTACAACAGCTTCTGTATCTTCTGACGGTTCCTGTCATTAGCTGCCTGTTTCAATCTGACGAGCAGCCGGGCATACTCTTAAAAAATCAGACCAATAAAATCAGTAAATAATCCCCCTAAATGTTATGTGTGTGTCCTAATTTATATGTCGTGTGTATTAATACATACTTTCTTCCTCAAGAGTCTGAAGCTCGTCTAATGCCCTCTGAAATAGTTGCTCTTGTTCAACTTCGATTTGCAGAAGTTCTTCTTTTGAAACAACCTATAATTAGGAAATTGAAAAGGATTACTTAGGATGTTTGAGTGTTATTCGATGGTCATCGGATGATTTTGATATTTCTTTTGTTCTGACGTAGCATTAAAAGTTCATCACCTGGTATGACAGTAGTTTAAATGGCTGGCCGTGCGGGGACTCGCTGGCCATGAGATCTACGGTGCTTCTTGGTGGTCCGGTCTTGAGATAACCTTCCCAATAACCTTCGTCGTTAGGTTTCAGATGACATTCTGGGTGACCTTTAACCTTTATAGTGTTAGCTTCCGGAACAGATATAGAAAGCTTTGTCATCTCTCCAGATGCTAAGTACAGGCTTCTTGGTTCCTTGAGATGGTAGCCATGACACCAGTCTGGGATGCTGGATTGAATCGGAGAGGGCATTCCCGCCAAAGTAGGCAAAACGACTTCGATTATTTTAGTGTAAATAGGAATGTGCTTGTTTTCGTCTTGTACAGTATCAACCCTTGCAAACAGCGTCAGCTTGTAAGTGCCACTTTTGGGGAATAGAGCTGTAACTTTGACTTTGCTGTCTTGGGTATCACAGATTACATAATTGTCAAAGGTTTCGGATTTATTCCCTTCTTCAAGCTCTAATGTTGCTGCAACAAAGATATCGTGGGGCTTATGAATCTGCATAGCGAATTCTCCCGTGACGAGATTATTTATATAAGAGGTCCAGGCGTTGTCTTCTTTGAATCCCAGTTCATGGAATTTTTCGTTAGATCCAATATGGCCCCCGCCAATGTTTGGCAATGGCTTAGTCTGTAGCGGCTCGTCGTCGCAACTTATCAGATAGCTACATGCCGGGGCGAACCTCGTCTTCTTAAACTTTTCTTTCGCCATCACGTTCAGGGCATACTCTCCAGGTGATGGAAGTCTCAGGCTGATGTTCATCTTTCCGTTTTCTATGGTGTGTACCACGTGACCATCCGTGACGGACTCATCCTCGACACCCTTGACAAGGTCGTGTTTGAACTCAAGGTCCTTCTCTAGTGTAAAGGTAATCTCCGCATCTCCGTCGTCTGCTTCCACTTGTCCCTTTTTATGAGTAACGGGAACCATGCCCATGTCCCTCGTGTCTTCTCCCGGCCCCCATTCCTGTCTGATGTTTGGAGGAAGTGGGGTTATGACTCCTTTTATCCCAGTACATCTGATAAAGTACGTTAGAAGCAAAGCATGGTAAGATTCGGCATTCTGACTCCCGTGTAACTCGAAAAGGTACTCTCCTTCTGCCGGGCATCGGATTTCCACACGGATCACACTCTCGTCGCTGTCTCTCTCCATGAAGACGTACCTATCGAGTTCTTTTCTGGACGGATCAATGGGGTCCTTGCTACTCTTAGACCTATACAGTTTGTAAACAAATGACATTCGTGAATCCTCTTGCAGTCCGATAACAAACTTCACAATCCCGTCGTCACTTTCAATAACACTCTTGGGGTGCGTTCGAAGAACCATTTTGTTCCTGAAAAAGTCTGCCCTTAAAGCTGCCATTTCCTTTGCTTCCTTGTAGGAAACCTTACGCGCCAACAACTGCCACTTGTCGTCATCAGGGAAATGATCATAAATAAAGATTTCTGGATCCGTCAGAAAGTAGAACTCTCTGAACCGACACTGCGTCTTGATTGTATTCCGGTTTTCTTTAATGGCCTTTGTGGTATCCACTTTCCCTTTTTCGTCTTCAATGAGTCTCCAGTTGGTTTTGGCGACTCCATAAGCGGCCTCGCAAATCCAGCGTACGTCCAACAGTCGCCAGTTTCCGTCCAGTAAAACTGCTGTCCAGCTCTTTTTCTGCTCCATAAAGTCACTGCCTATTTCGTATTTGATCGTGTTTCTAACACACCCGTCAATGTTGTGAGCCTTAAGACCAGCATATCTACAAGAGAGAAATAACATTACAAAGGGTATCTCTTCGTTGCTCGCGAAATAAAGTTAATCCAAAAGCACTGTATATCGAAACATTTTTGCAACATACTTGCAGATGATTTGGAAGAACTCGTCATAGTCCATGTGTCGTTTCCTTAGTTTCCAAATATATCCTGCAACGGACTCTGGATGACTCCATTCTGTTCTCGGAAGATACTTAAGGTAATCATCATTCATGCATCGTCCCAACCACCTAACAAAGACATTTGTGAACTGGTAAAAAAAAAAAATCTGCGATCAGTCGAAACCTGCTTCGATTTACTGAACGGTGAACACAACATCGTCCTTACCTTGTGAGGACCCGTGCTTTATGGACATCACTAATAGCTGGTCGAATGAGATATTCCACAAGGTATCTGATATGTTGACCCAGGTAAGTAGTCGGAGCCTAGAAAACAAATTTACAAGGAAATTATAGATACCCTAAGATTCTTTGCTAAGGAAAAAATATCTGTAAAGTAAGAAATATTACCTGTAATGCATGTTCGTCTAGTTCTTGGGCCTCGGAGGGATTCAGGATCTCGTCCCTGGAGGAGGATGGTGGACTGGGGAGGGGGTCCCCGTCATCGTCATACTGGTGGGGCCAGTCGAGTGTGTGGTACACCTGCTGGGCCTCCCTCAGCAGCTCGGGGGTGGGGACCTCTCGGTAAAACCCAAGCTTCCGGAAGTGCTCGCGCAATTCCCTTTCCTGAAACAATATAATGTTGAGCATATCTTAATATTGGTCAATATTGACCTCTCGTGTACACTGAAATGGACTGATTGAGTGAGCAAGGCTAGAGTAAGAACACAAACATATAACACACGGATTAGAATGATGCAACAAAAAAATGAAGTATAAGCAATAAATGTTGGCCGAATAATTCTACCAACAGGTATGCAAAGTACAGCTAGGTTACGTATGCACAAATCTTTGCATAACCAAACCCCAAAAGCGGTTTACCTTCAGAGTAAGCCTTTGTTATTCCATTGCATAAGAAATAGACATAAAAACTAACAAACAGCAGTTTCTACATTTAAATGAGAAGACGTTAGAATATGAAGCACAACGACAACCGTGCATTGTTTACCAGCAGAAATATTTGCGCAGCAACATCATCCATGGCTATTCCCAAAACACAACCTGCTAAATAAATGATCAACTAATTTATTTTGTTTCGGATTAATTTTGGTTCGAGACCAACCGGATTTAGAGGATTATCGATGTCAGCGAATGATAGACCAGCGACCATTCAAAGTTTATAACAGAAAGGTCTACGCCTTTTGAGCAGTTTCACCTTCTGCAAATAGCAAAGTTGTGTTAAGCGCATGACGGTCGCTGATAGTTCTTTTGTAACTCTCTGTATGGCTTAGGTCCCCTCATGGTAAAAAATAACATAAGAGGCCTAAATGTGCTTATAGATCTCAATAACATACAGATATTGGTCTAATAAATCTTCCTCAATCATCGTATATACAAAGAGTTGTATGGATGTACATCGGGGAATTAATTAGAATAAATCGGCGACCTGAAAAGAAATTTAAAGGAAAGGGTTAATGAAGTCAATCGATTTCGTTTGTAACTAGAGCGTGTTTTGACCGTTAATCTTTAATACGTTATTGGTTTTCGTTCTGTCACCTGCAAGAAGTTGAATTAAAATTCTATGATCTTGGGCCGGTTGCATTTTTGCGGGGATTTCCATTTTAATCCCTCCGTACTCCAACATTCCTTAGGGTTGCTGAGTTGGCGGGAATAGCAGGCGCCTACTTGTTTTAATAAATAATTTTTTTTTAAGTGCGGCTACTCTCTGATCGATTCTCTTAGGTCGTTAACCAACTGGTCAGTTCTGTGGTTTCGGAACAAGTGAATTCAGTGGAGTTTTTTCTCTCAGCTAACTTTACAATTAACTTTCATTGAATTTTTGCAAAAAGAAACACAACACTTACTCATACAAGTACTAATTGTTTGAAGAAAAAAAATGTTATTCTCTTTTGTTAGAAGTGTTGAATAGTTTGCCAGATTTACACCTTTCTATCACGGATATTTTGTTCTTTGCAAATAGTTTTTGCTGAACATGTTTTGAATTCTTGACAAACACGAACCCTATCGATCCTGTGTTCCTTGTATTTGCTTTATTTATGTTGTTTGCATTTGCACCTGAGCAATCGTAAAGGTAAATGGTACAGAGGTACATTAAAGAACTAGCTATTGAACACACTGGTAGTTATACAACAGATACTGAACTCGTAAACTTCAACGATATGCACTCGGTGAAACAATATGACCGGGTCCATAGCCAAGGAAAGGTCTTAATTAAGACCATTGCCTGGAATTTTCCCTACGTAGTAAGCTTTCCGAATTTGCAACTTACGACAAAACATTTTAATTTAAAGCTTTGACCACTCCCCTCCCCCAACCCCGAAAAAATGACCTGAAATTAGGTTCTATGTCCGTAGTATACAATAACAAGTGATATTACATTTAACCTTCCTTCATTTCATTTTGACTTTGGAATATTAGCAATATTATCAAAAACTGCAGGAAGCGTTCGTGTTTTGAGTAAAAGCACTGAGAATCTAATCATTGGTAATTCCTGATAAAGCCATTGATTTTTCAAAAACGGATTTGGAAATTTGTAACAGATTGGAACCTTTGACCAGATCCAAGCTGTCGGTAAATAAAATACCGGGTCTTCCTCTAAAATAATAGCGGGTGTCTGTGTCCTCTTATCAATTTCCATGTCTTGTCGTCTGCCGAGAGTGCTACTGAATTGTTCCTAAGCTCCTGTACGAAGTTTCTGTAGATATTTCTTTTTTGATTATTTACCTGACTAGAATTTGAATACACTTTCTGATTAATTGGGCTCGGTAAAAGAGTGGTGGAATTAAAGGACAGAAACTAGGATTTTACCCACTCGAAGATTGTAATGTGATCTTCTACCACTTGCATTATTCCATTGAAAGCGTTTTTATTTTGATCAACAATATTAAATTGATCGCTGTGATGACGGGTTTGATTAACTAAATTCTAGACAATAGTGCCAAATAAAGAATTGTACAGCTTGGTAGAATGTTTTCGGGGACCATTAATCTGCAATAGACTTTCACCCATAATGCCATTCAAAAAGCACGCCGGTAATTAGAAAGAGACTTCAGAAAGCTCATTTATATATTGTCATTCATTATTCCAAAACTTTATATTGCTCAAGAATGGTCGTGTATTGAGGATATTGATAGTGGCCGATACATAGTAATTTCGCGTTCCTTCTATGGAGTAAATGCAAGAATAGGTTTGAATACCCGACCCAATACACTAAGCCGCGACAACAAAGAACGGCCAAAGAAGTATTACACAAAGACCTATCTGATTTAATTAGAGCAATGAGGGGTTTTGTGCTTTGAAGTATGGATCGGACGAAATACTACGTTTGCAGTGGTTAGTTTGAAACGGAATATAGAACATCGCTCGGATGAAAATAAATGTTTGTAATGTAGATATGCCAATACAAAATAAAGGGGGCCTTTTAACTTCTTGTACAATATAAATATTTAAATGGTAAATAGGCGAATAAAGATAAAACTAACACTTTTGAAAATTTTATCTGATTATGCATGAAACAATTTATATACAAATTTTCAATTAATTGGCGTACAAATGTACAACAGACAGATGAAGAAGTGGTAATCTGGAATGAAACTGTTAAAAGCAATTAAATCGTTATAGATGTATACATGTTATTAAAACGCATTGTGAAAAAAAAGCCTTGGGGGAATATTAGTGATTTTTAAGCTCAGTACAGAAGTTCTGGACAGTTTATAGCATTAAACGGCATTTAAAATTTTAATATACCGAAGAAACGACCCTTTTCAATGCGTGCACCTGCTTCCAAAATAATTTTTTTTAGCATGATACTTTCCTTTAGTGCGTAGTAAAACAAAACATACAATTAATCTGAGCTCTGTAAAATGATCAGTGGGCTCGATGTCCTGGCGGTTTGAACTATTTTGTTACTTACTATGTCGCCTTGTTTGTGTTTCTCCGAGAAATTTTCCAGAATCAAAGATTCCTCTTTCCTGTAACTCATTTTTCTCTCGAGTTCTGACCCTACACCATCACTGGAAAGTCTACTCTGTCACAAATGAGCGCAGAACGAAATTTTATGCAATCCTAGTTTAAACCTGAGGTGTGCAATATGCACGTAAGTAAATTAATCCTCCTGATTGTTTTAAGTTGGGTCAATCCCGGGAACTTGTCTGGGATTATTGTATTTTCTACACTTGAGTCGTTCCGTTTCGTCGCGGTGTCCTGAGGGAGGCTCTCGGAAGGGTACCTGTACTAACTGGAAGAGCCACGGTACGCCAGTTCGCGATAGTAAATGACATAGAAATCTGTTTACTTTCAAAGAACTCAAAGGAATTCTTCTCAGAATACTATGGTTCGGTTTAAAATCAATATTCAAAGGTTCCGATTGTTTCTTGCTCTAGTTCCATGCTATATGAGTTAATAACCCATCCCTTTTTCGATGAATTGCAATACACATTTGCCTTTGCGTTTATTTATCTGGCACTGTACTTTGAATAATCTTGCATGTAATGTTAAGCAATCCTTTTGATATATTTCAACAGTAAACTATTTATTGCATGCCACTTGAGGTCAGAGTTTTTGCCTTTCAGACGATCAATATTGGTGATTGATTTTGAGGGGACCGATTGGAATCGCCTCTAATACCGGGTACATTTCAAGAGCTTAAATTAAGTGTTTCACTTGTTAGCCATTTTAAGTTAAGAAAACATTGATTGTTGTCCTAAACAGACCCATGGAAGCTAAATTCTCTACTTGTTTGAGTAGAAATCATTAAACTTGTCATATTTGAAAGTGTCAAAACGCAATTGGCCAAAGTAGTCCTAATTGCAATTCATGTAAGAGCGAGTGTAACCTATTATTCCTAAGTAAGATATTTGCCTGATTTTTACTAAATATTATGTTTGTATCACTTCAAAGACAATTGTGAAGATTCCAAAAACATTCTTCATAGACTTCTAATCAATTAGATCCGATGTATTCCAATCTTTGAGATCTGATGTGTCAATGCCTGATTGCTCTATTGAAGTCTCCGCGGTTCCTTGCTTCCGTTCCCGGGAATCGAATGAATCGGCATTCCAGGACTGATACAGCAAGGTCCGGGCACTGATTGGACAGATTCCAAACTGCTATCGATCTGCAGGTAGGCTCGGTTTACCTACCACATTATTACAGTGTCAGCACATAAACCGGCCCCTGTGTTTAACGGCGCTCAGGCGTACCCCGACTCATGTACCGTTTTGTGAGAACATGTGTATGGCCAGGTCTTAAATTTCTTCAAAGACATTTACCGACTTTTATTGTCGTATTTGCGTAAAATCCATTTTATAGGTGTTTTATTCTTCTTTCCTTGTATTCGAGCATTTTAAACGTTTCCGCAAGTTTTGGAATTCGTAAACGGTCTTTAATATTTTAACAAAGGAGCGTTCGATTTGGTTGCGGAAGAGTGACCGAATTCGATCGCCTAAATGAATTAAAAAAAAACAGCATGGCAGAGATAAATACACGTGTGATGTTTCAATCACTTATTTATGACCGGGCATTCATTTCAAGTAGTTTAGTTACTACGTAAGTGGTGTGCACAGTGCCACTAAGGATACTTATTAAATATGTAAAACTTTGTGAAGTGATAAGCTTTAAGTAAGTGATTTCTCTACAACCTTACAGAATCCGGCTAATAAAAAATGTGTCCACTCGGACACACACTACAAACATTACAAGGAAAAGTTTTCTCTCAAGGGTCTCTTCATAAATTATTGTTGCATTGGTTTTTCCGATTGCATATTTTGTGTAAAACATGATATCTAAAGTAAAAAGCAAACAAGTTTAGGGGTGGCTTTCAGTAGTCGATGTTTGATCAATTCTCACCTCCTGAGAGAAAACACTCACAAACGTATTGCTGTTGATATAATTTCAAATCGCCAGGCCTATTTGTTTATCCTGAACTTATCGAATGAGGGAGGTCTAATAATAATGAAATTGTCAGGTTGTAATTACCACGAACCTGTCACTGATTACAAGTACCTGTTTCGTTCTCGGCGAGTGTTGGAGTTATTCTTTTCACAATGGAATTTATAGGTTGTATTTGTTAACAACAAACCTTCAGAATTACGACAATAGATAAAAACTACAATTACCTGGATCTTATGTCTACCTGTAATTGTCAGTTTAAAGTCTGAGACCCGGAGAACTAATTCGTTATCAGCTACACCACCCTTCAATTTCATTCCAAGCTAATGCTTGTGGAAAAACACAGATATTTTTTTTTTTTGAATGTTGAATTGAGATAGAAACTACTTACATGATGTAAAGTAAGCAAATATAGCGATGCCTGAAAAAAATCTTCTGCATCATCTTATCATCACAATTTATAAATGTATTCATTTTTTAAAACCATTTTTTTTACTTAATGTAAGAGGACACGGTTAGTCCCACGTACATCATACATAATTAATTTTCAGAAAATATCGACTTATAAAAAAATCTAAATTCTTCGAAATTGAGGGCCTAAAAACTAAACCAGTCTTTTTATGTTACAATTATATTACTATGCTAATTGTTTAATTTCAAAATAAAAATATAAAAATTCAAATAGTTTCTGGAAAATCCCATTGCTGCCTACCTTTGGATTCTCCATCTGTACTCCCTCGGTTCTGTACTATCAAAGACATCCGGACCCTGTTAAATCCGAACGGTTCATTCCAAATTCATAGAACTATGTAATGACAGTAAATCCTGATCAGTATGTCAATATTGTAACTTAATAATGCATGCACAGTTAATATGTACTTAAGTAGACTAGTGATTAGAAATAGGGCTTGTAGTATCAACAATGGATACACTATTTAAAAGAACCTTATAAAGGGGTAAACGATGCCACGTAAAATAACAAGTGTTTGAAAATGGTACAGAGACAACGCAAAGAGGTTTACATGTAACGATACCACATAAACAGGGTCATGGAAAATCAACAGTGCAGGAAAAACGGCTTGTAATAAGACATATCACATATAACTGGGTTTTGGTATCAACAATGGTTTATAGGGAAAACGCGTAAAGGAATCAGGGCTGCCACATAAAGTAGCTGAAATCTTCGAATGTCATCGATCTGTTACCAAGAAGTTGAAGACTCGTTTAGCGTCACAGTGAAAACCTTTCTATAAAAAAGACATCAACGTTTATTAGATATTTAAGCGATATTCCTACGCTGTTAATCTTATTTACTATTTTTCATAAATCATCTATTCAAAAAATACAAGTTTTAGAGATAGGTTTGCATCTAATGTAATAGTCTGTCTGTGGAAGCCTCTGTATTCATGTGTAGTAGTGCCACGAATACAGAGGCTTATATTCCATCTTCTGCCAGGTAGATTGCAATTTTCTTTTAATTCAAAGCGATTTCCTGGAAAGAACTGGAGAGTTTGGACCATTTATAAGAAGGTACCATGGTGTGTGCTGGCGCAGTAAAGATCCAGGCAACCACCGGCACTGTGGACCTGGTTCTGGGTATGGGCAAACATAACTTCCGGTGGAAACTAATCTGGTGTAATGAAGTGTTTCTATTACACTTGGATCAGTCCATGGTCATAGCCAGCAATGTCTATCTGATAAGGGACACCCCCATATTGTGACGTACTTCCGATCGAAATTAACAATAAAATCAAGCATTTAATATTTTATAAACTTTTTCTTTCTTTCTTTTCTTTGAAATAGAGGTCGAATCCCGCTGGGGCTTTTGGTCAAATATTGTAAAATTTGAAAACGGTGAAAGTATTTGATTATAATAAAAATTTTATCCACATTAATATCAACAGGTGTCTCGTACCACCTTCAAGGAAGAAATGTGCTGAAAATCCACACAAATTGTCAGATTCAACTTCTTGATCACAAATCGGGTACATAATGTTTGAGCAGTTGATAAATAGATTTTCTATTATTTTAAAAGTTTCTGATGGCATAAAAAAAGAAGAATGTCAATAAATGAGATGCTTTTTTATTCCTGTGACAATGACACATTATCTATACACGTTTACTTTGCCCCTGTAGAACTTTTTAACACAGACATGACAAATGACTTTTTCTGTTTTGAGTAAGGTCTCTTTAGACAGGAAACAAGTTGAGCAGAGAAAGATGTACATACAGTTGAATATAAAGACAGAAACATGGCAAGAGAGCCTTCTGTCAGACCTAAAGAATACAGTAAATCATAGTTTTACTTTTTATATACTCGGGTCTCCATATAATGCTATACATGGAAATTTAAAATGCAATTTTAACAAGCATTTTTAAACACTACCAAAACATAGCTGTTCACATAAACATATAATATCAACAATTTTTCTGGAGATTCTTGTTGTTTCCAGAGAAAAATGACAAAACATTTAGGAAAAACAGGTACTGTATGGACAAAACAAAGAGTCTCAGATAGAGACACTGAAACTAGCAGGTCTCAGATCAATAGATTGCACAGCAAGCTTATATTTGTAAATAAAAGGTAACTGATTTAGAATATACACTTATAAAAACCATAAAAGCACTAAATGAACAAAACAAATACATTTAAAAGTGGAAAGAAAAATAAAGAGCATATGAACAATGAAGGAAAGGAATTCCTAACAAAACAATGACTCTCATAACACTAGAGATCTAAATCAGTACAATTAATTGTACTTGTATTAATTAATCTGACACTAGCACAACTATTAGTATTGCTCTGACATCATTGTATAGTACATTTACTAATCTGTACTATTAGTACTGATCACACAATACTGACTCAATCCAAATTATGACTAGCTGTGCAAAGTCTCAGGAACCAGAGAACGGAAGGACTTGTGATGCTTGTATATGTTTATTTCATTGAATAGACTAAAAAGACAGGAACTCACACAAAGTAGGAAGCTTTGTGTTTTACGTTCTGTTAAGAAATGCACAAATTAATACTATCATTGTTCAACACATTTAGAACTTAGAACAATACATTAGCTTAACATATGTCAAACTCAAACAAATTCTACCATCATCCACGGATGACTACTTGCATTGATCACAGTGAACAATTCTACAGATACTGGAAGATCATTGAGCAGGATATCAAAAACCATTTGTTCGTTTACTCAATGCTTTCACTCTCACATTCATCCCATAAGGATATTCAAACAAAGTCACAATTTTTGACACAAATTTCAATCCGAGTTGTATTGCACTCATACAGAAAAACATGTTCTGGTTTTATGAAGTACAAATACACTAAATAATGATAATTTTACAAAAAACTTGTTCATTGAATATCAATGAACAAGTTTTTTTGTAAAATTTTTTGTTACAAAAATCATGAAAATGGACGAAATATATCGAGATTCCAGATAAACATAACGATACAACCAAAGCTGGACACAGATCCATACAAAGGATGGAGAGGCTCTTTGTACAGCAGCACAAGTACAAAGTGGAGATTTCATCCTGTACCATATCCTGAATATACATAACCCAATACCAGAAATTCCACTCAGACACAAAATGAGGATATCATTATGGAAAGATGAATCATAACCAGAAATAAAAACATTTTTCTTTCCTTTTGGCCATTATTTGTTTTATACTCTCTGAGTGGTTGTCGTGGAATGTACGATACTATCATTAGAGTATAAACTCCCTGATGCAACTATCTTCCGTTTCATTACAGAAATTATCAAAATGGCCAGCTTTAAACAACAAATGAAAGAGCATCGTTGACATCCACTGCACATTGTAATTAAGTATATTGTTGTTTCCATAGCAACAGTTTTATCATTGTTTCAGATGTACACAAACCTTTCACAATATTGCCTACTATCTACCAGTATTCTCTTTTTGTAAGTACTACACATAAAATTTTTGCATTGCATTGCAATAGAGATCAGCATTTGTCTCGTGTTTCTAAGTGTAAACAGAGTATTATCAACTCTTCCTTTGTGATTCCTAAAGTGAGTATTATAAGTATCTAAGACATCATTATAAAAATTTAAGACCTTCTGCACTTATTTCTAATGAAGAAATGGGGGGGGGGGGGGGGTAATCAATTAAAGGTAGTCTCCATGAGAAATTATAGATCAATACAAAACTCCAATAACTAGATTACACAGTATTGTTCTGACACAGCAACAAATTAAATTATCAAGGTTCACAAATTTTGTTCACTGTAAAATGGGAGTGTGTTTAATCTAGGAATGTTTATCACAAAAGAGTACTAGAAACCTGGATCCTAAAATACCAGCAGTTAGTTCCCCTTACAATTGTCCCCACTACTGTGACTAGAAGTAAAATCCTCTGACTTTCAAGTAGACTATCACTTAAATAATCATAGATGTACTCTCCCTTATATTCCTCTATGGTGGGAGGGTGGGATTATTTAAGTCACCTCCTTCGAAATACTCTCTTATAAATATACATATCACAAACATCATCACTCAAACTGGAACTGCTTGGAGCCCAGCTCTGACAGTGGGGAACTGAGGCTCTTAGTGACAGCCTTCTTAATAGCACCACGGATGGAGTTATTGGAGTGTGGCTGATGGATGGGGGAGGATGAAAGACTGGGGGACAGGGGAGGAAGGGAGATGTCCAGCTTCACAAACTCGTCGTCCGGAACCAACGACCGTAGCTTGGTGACGGCATTCAACAGAGCTTTCCGCTCCAGCTCCAGAGTCTTTATGTGGCTCTTTAACTTGGACTCGTTTGTCTGCAGGTTGTGGATGGTGATTTCCAGGCTTCTGTGGTGACTGTGAATGTGCTGGATTTTCTCCAACAGTTCCATGTTCTGTTGTTTCAGATTACGGTTAGCATCCTCGATTTTCTGATACATGTCTGTGTCTCCTCGTTGAGGAGAGAAGAGCATCTCTTCACGAAGGACATGATACTCCACTTCATATGCCTGGAGCTGTTTATTTATCTCTAACTCAAACACCTGAGCAAACAAAGCAAAAAGATGTTTAGAAAAACATGAATAAAGAGAGTACATGGTAAAAGAGCATATTTTTAAAAGGTAAATGATCTATATATATGATAACCTTGACTATGCAATATATGATACATAGCATAATAATATTACTAGAATACATTATAATAACTATACACTTATCATGTATATATTATATATAATGATTCTGCCACAATATTGACTTTTTAATTCCATTGCATCAAATTTTTCTGTGTTTTAGAAATAAAGTATATGTATATAGATTATATAAGAGATCAAGGGAGACAATGCTTACCTGATTAATCACTCTCTCCATCTGAATAACTCCCATTTCTGGCAGAGTCGTTTTAATGAACTCTACAATTGTCTCAAATGAATCGCACTGCAGGATCAGCTCCTTGTGGTTGCCTAGCAACACCAGTGCGACCTTCAGCAGGATCTCCACACCTTGAATCAGCAGTAAATCTGAAAAATAAAAACAGAGATGTGTTTCTCTAAAATATAAGCAATATACATGTATCCATTACAAAAGTTGTTTACAATAATCACAGTTTTAAATCAAAAGTCTAAGTTCCACAACATAATAGATTTAAGAGTGTAATTTGTGCAGAGAGTTAGCAAAATTCCTGGCAAAATTTTTACTTTAAGTATATACATGTTTCATGTTACTTTGGAAAAATTTTTGAAAGCCTGATCATTAATATAATTAAGTAGGTTATTGGTTCTTATCCCTTTCGTAACCAGTAATTTTCACGACTTACCAAAGACTCTGGCCACAAAGCCCAGGGGGAACTGTGAGGCGAATACAGTCAGGAACCAGGGGGCGGCGTACAGATTGGGGGCGATCTCGTGCTCCTCAAAGTGGTCGTGTAGGTCCTTGTAGTTGTCATGAATCAACCTGGTTAGCTGGTACAGCTGTACCTACAATGCAGAGAGCCAGGTGTAATAACACAGAAAGCCAGGTGTGACAACCTGCCTGATGAACAGCAATGCCGCTTAATAATTACTATGGTTTCATCAATATTCATAGAACAAAATTTTTTTTCATTGTTGAGTATATCCATGAAATTTAAATTTTCATTAAAGTAAAATATTTGACTACAGATTGTATTGATAAATTTTCTGTCTGTAAATTAACATAACTATTCGGTTTAAGAAAAAAATATTGATGCCTACTAAAATAAATGAAATCAAAGTATGTGAGTCACATATCATTCACAGGAAACATTTTTCTTGAGTTTATTTTCAGAATTTGTATCTGTCATTAAGGAGGCATTGATTGACATCTATACCTGTAACGGCATCATGTTGGGTTGGAACTGTTTCCTCAGACCTAGGTTAAACATCATGTGCCTCAGTGTCTCAAATGCTAGCTCCTCCTCCATCTACAGGTAAAACGTACCCTCTTTAACAACCAAGTTTGAGAATTTTCTGATTCCAGATGAATGTAAATATACACACTTCACTTAACTTACAGAGCTTTCAAAATAAAGACATTGTTCTAAAGTGTATTTAACAACTAACACAAGAGTCTACATGATCAAATTCTATAGGGGTCTTGCCTAGGGCCTGAAAACAAAGCTAGAATAGCAACATTTGATCTCAGGTTTACTCTAACAAAAAATACTAAGTGATGAAGTGAGACTAAGATCAAAAGTGAGCTTGTCTAACTTTTATGCCCCAGTGTCTGATCTTACATGCATGAGCAGTATCCCTGCAATGAAGCTGAGTCCCTGGCAATAGCCCACATCCTTGTCCAGTAGACTGTATGCCTTCAGCAGATTATACAGGGCCAGCTGTCCCGGCCCCAGTTGTGTGGAGAAGTAGGGGTGTCCCGGGAATGTCCGTCCTGGAAAAATCACACATAAACTAAGTATCAACAAAACACATGCAAAACCTCTTTTTCATTACATTTAAACTTCTATATATTTTCATAAGCTTTTTGGTTCAAGATACTATATGTAGAATTATATGAACAAAAGTCTATTTGTTTGGGGCACTAGTTTTACACTGACCTACAGCTATAGTCTATTTGTTTAGGGCACTAGTTTTACACGAACCTAGGTCTATCAGTATGTTGTGCTGGTACTCTGTCAGGTCCTTCAGCAGTTCGTTGTACGGTTTGGTAGGAGTCTGGTTCTCAACTCCTGGATACTGAAGCTTGTGTTGCTCTGTCAGAAGCCACCAGATGTCACCCCGATGGGCTTTAGGAACACCTGAACAAAAATCACACTAAGTGAAACTTCAGCGTTGGTTTTCATAGTTACTGTAACAACTTTTTATCAACCATCAGTACATCTCAGAACAATTCTACCAATACATGTGTAGCCATATTGCAACATATCTTACAAAATAGACTGTAACTAAATCATTCCCATGTACAGTTAGTTGTGACTTGCCTTGTTGAACACATTTGAGCAGGGACTGATGACTGAACTGAATATGAGGCCTGTTTGAATCGTTGATCATGTCCTCCCACTCCTTGGTTACGTCCCTTAGACACGGAGTTATCTCCTCATAGTTCAAAATGGGTGACATCTCAGCCTCTTGTTGTCGAGCTAAATAAAATCAGAATAAAGTTAAGAGTGTTGAATAAAGCTGATCACAATCCACTACAATACTCTGCAATCAATAATCGGCTATACTCAAGAAATTCATCCATTTGGCTATACTCAAGAAATTCATCCATTTATCATGATATCTTATCATGTAGGTTTCAATTTATGTCTTTTCAGCATCTATAGAATTGTCATTCTTTAACATTAAAGCCACAAATTGTAGTAGGTTGGCTACTGATATTTTCATGGCACATGTAAGTAAAAAATTCTCTCTCTAAACTAAATGAAGCATTGAGTGAAATGATTTGGAAGGAATTGTCTTCAATAGTTAAAATTACCTTCATTTTCATTTTTTTTAACAAATGAAAATTTCATTTCACCAATTAAAATACAGTATAAACCCATTTGCATGGTTCAATCATTGATCTAATTAGTGTCCGTTGATTGGATGAGGGAACGTAACTTCCTGGTATAAAACCTAAATTCTATGTACAATAAACTAGCAGTGCTGCTATTGGACCATGCAGCATCATCAGCATAACGGACATTATCCAGTATTCCAAGATTAAAATTTCTTACTAAAACTTGTGTTCATCAACAATTCACTGTGAGCTAAAATCTACAAAAAGCATTCCATGGAACACATTTAATCTTCCACTAAAGGTTAATATCAGACATATTCAGTTCCATGCAAACCTCTCCAATACTGCATATAACTTCATTGTTCTATAAATTCTCTGCTCAAAGAGTTAATTTCTCATGACGAAAAATAACAAATCAGGGCTTGGAACTAATAAATTTCTGTCAATTCTGACTTGGCAAATAAATTATAAGTTCCACACCATGGAATACAAAACAGCAGAGGATAAATAAGACAGGCCTGACACCACCGTTACATCTCTCCTCAAACATTAAGGGTCCAAAGTCTTACAGTTCTTCAACACTTTTATCTCCTATAAACTTTAATGCCTTTTTTTTACACTTAAAATTAAAAAAAAAGTTATTTTTAGAGCATATTAGTATGTTGATGAGCAGCTTTAAAGCAAAGACTTTACCCATAATTTGATAAAATATAACATAAAAGGAGATTGTAGGTGGGTTTTAAAGGGTTGACTTTACTATAAATATATTTCCTTCCTTAGGGGGTAATGCCATCTTTAACATTATTTTCTTATAAGAAAATGTATAAAGCTCCAACACCAGAATAAAAAAAAAAAGCGGTTCTCAATCTCTTTTCATACTTATACCTGGTAATCATAATAACTGCATAATATGCTGTTTGAGAGCAAGTGTCATGCAAACTTCTCCGACATGCCTATAGAAGGACGGCTTACCTGGGAAAACTTTCAATGACCGACGTCCCCTCAGGACAAACACTTCTATATATAGTAACATGCAGTCTCATCATACATCATTAAAATCATTTCTACATAACTTCACTTTTTATTTTCAAGAGAATGAAGATGGCGAAGACTTATGTACCAGGTAGTTACAATCTTTATTCAACTTTTTTTTGAATAAGTTCTCTGTCAGCTTACTTTGAATGTCCTGTTTTTCCTTCTCGATTTTCAGCAGTAGTATGGTCTGCTGTATTGACTTCTTCCACAAAGCCCGCAGTTCTTCCCCACTTCGGATTCTGCCTGCATTTTGAGTCTCAGCTTCTGATTTTTCTAATAGACCAAAAAGAAATTCTGCACTGATTTACTTTCGAACAATTTCTTCATATCCAATTAAAATTGTTCTTTTACTAAGAACTTAAAAAATATGTCCTTGAATATTAACTGGATTGTCGATTTCAGAACCTTACTACATTTTCTAGAATTCGAAAATTAATTCTTTGTGGAAAACATTTTGCATTCTTTCTGGAAAATATTGTTTGATTTGTTAAATACAATATTACACATGTGGTCTAGACATAATTTGAGAAATGTTGTACCTAACACAGTGGGAGGTTTGTCTGTGGCTCGGGCTGGGGTGACCACTCTGTTGAAGATGGCCTGTCTCCATGACCCACGCCTGGTGGAGTGGGGTGTGCCATCCTCCCCATGTTGGAGGGTGGGGGCGGCACTCTGTCGTCGCTTGGACTGACTGCTCGGGGAACCACCACACTCTGACAGCAGGAACCTACAACATGAGGTAGTAAAAACAATAGTGCAGATAAAATAATAGCTACACATTACATCAGGTAAGTTTTGAATCAAAGTATTTTATATAACTTTTTTTCTCTGCATGATTAATTGGTCTGTAACACAGGACCTTGCTTCATTACTGACATTAAAAAATAACTATAAATTTTGCTTCATTAAAATGATTGTGCTTAATTCTGGTTACTTCAAAAATGAAGTGTTCTCCTTGATAGCTATTGGGGAAAATATATTGAAAATATTGAAAGCCTTCTAGCAAATATTCAGCCAGTATCTCTTACATCTGTTTCATGGGGCTATTCATGCTTGCTCTGCGCCCTGAATGTTCCTTGAAATCTGAGGATTTGTCAGAGTGTAAGCTGTTCATCAACTTAGAGGCGAATCCAGGGTCAGGCACTGCGCCCTCTGTAGAACTGCGGGGGCGAGATTTGGGTGATGAGGGGGGACTAGGAAAGCTGAAGTGGACCTCTTTAATGGCTGCTGGAGAGGGCATGGGTGAGGCATCAGGGGTGGAGCAAACTGAAGATTCCTGCATAGGTAAATAATCCAATTGTTAAAGATTCCGGCACAAGTACAAGACTTTTTGATAATACATGTATAAATATACACTAAGGCTTCATCAATGTATTTGTTAAGCATCAATCATCATGGATTTCATTGTTTGGCTGATCTGATTGGACCAACAAAATCAATGGCTCTTGAAAGTAACAAACATAACTAAAGATCGTTTTGGAAGAGTAACAGTCCATGTTTATGAATCCTCAAAACAGTTGATTTCACACAGTCCATGAAAACCAATGTCAAAGAACACTCTTGAAACTACAGTATTCTAAGACAAATGATATGCATAAATTAACTTAATGAGAATTATTGAATAACGAGACTACTCTACTGCATACATACATATGTGATAAAATAAAGCTAAACTGCAGATTCATTGTAAAATGAAAGTCACTTGCCATGGACTTTGAGAAGCTACTTTCACTTTCAGTTGTTCCACTCCGATGTCGAAACCTGTCTCTTGCCTCACTTGGCCTTTTTTGCTAACATAAAATAAAGATTATTAAACTATGATGTAAAAGCAAAGCATTATCAAAAGAAAAACAAGAGGCCCAGGGGCCACATTGCTCACCTGAGCAGCAATATCCTTAACTCTGATCAAATAAGCATTATAGTATCAAAATCAAAACCCACATTGTGGCCCCAATTTTCTGGCCTAATACATTGTAGTTTTTGAGAAGAAGATTTTTAAAGATTTTTTCTTCCCACTTTTCCATAGAACAAACTTGAATCTAAACTACCTGCGGATGCCTCCACACAAGTTTAAGCTTTTCTGGGCAAATAGTTTTTGAGAAGAAAATTTTTAAAGATTTTCTCTATATATTCCTATGTAAAAATTCATCCCCCCATTGTGGCCCCACCCTACCCCTGGGGACCATGATTTGAACAAACTTGAATCGACACTACCTGAGGATGCTTCAGTACAAGTTACAGCTTTTCTGGCTAAATAGTTTTTGAAAAGAAGATTTTTGAAAAATACCAACATTTTTTCAATAATTCTAAATTATCTCCCCTTGACAGAGGGTAGGGCCCTTCATTTAAATAAACTTCAATCCCCTTCACCTAGTGATGCTTTGTGCCAAGTGTGGTTGAAATCTGCCCAGTGGTTCTTGAGAAGAAGAGGAAATGTGAAAAGTTTACAACAACGACAATGCCAACGCCAAAACCGATAGACAATGGACAAATTTTGATCAGAAAAGGTCTCTAACTTTCAGCTCAGGTGAGCTAAAAATGATATCAAAACTAAAATGTATTTCACCAAGTTAAACAATGTCAATTCAAAATGAATAGATTTGAAAAATCAACAGTATTTCAATCGCTAGGGATGACTTACTCCACTGTCTGCGGTACCACTTCGATGACGGAAGCGCTCTAATGCCTCGTTAGGCTTTTTGTGCTAATGCAGCAAGTGAGATTAAGAAGAAAGTATTAATAAACTTCAAAACAGTGACTCAAACTGTGAAACATCAAAATAAAAGGGAAGTCAAAATTAAAGTTAAGTTTAAAAATTATACAGATACACAACACCTAAACAACATGCTGCTGTAAGAAATGAACACCAAAACTAATGAACAAAATTATATTTGCAAATTTCTGTTAAAATAATCAACTTTTTCCGGGTTAATTTCAAACAAATTTCAACACAGATCTACATAGTTATAGATTATGAAAAAAAAATTCTGTTTGTACAGAGACATGTCACTCACTGGAACTTTGGCCATGACCTTCTCGAACGAGTTGGTCAAGCTCTTCTTGATATTGCCAAAGGCGGCGGCTCCTACACTGGCCCGACGATTCTCAAACAAGCTGAACTACAACAACACAAGGATTGTCAATTAGTGATTTATTCTGTTAAAGCTGTTTTCTTTCAATTTTATTTTTACACCCCTAAGGCTTAAGAAGAATCTTTTTAATAAAAAGTAAAGCTATTGAAACTAGATATCTGGTGGTGAACCTTACAATACTTCATTGTCAATAGAGATTTCATGGGATCAGCGATCAGTTAACCTACCTATTTGTTAAAGTGAGGTTTGTTAGGATCAGAGATGAGAAAACCAACCTCTTTGATAAAGTGAGGTTTGTTGATATCAGAGATGAGAGATTGGTCCTACCTCTTTATTAAAAGAGAAGTTTGCTGGGATCAGAGATGAATAAACCTATTTCTTAATTCAAGTGAGGTTTGTTGGGATCAGAGATGAGTAAACCTACCTCTTTGTTAAAGTAAGGTTTGTTGGGATCAGAGATAGGTGAACCTACCTTTTTACTAAAGTGAGGTTTGTTAACATACCTCTTTGCTAAAGTGAGGTTTGTTGGGATTAAAGATGAGAGATTGGACCTACCTCTTGTTCAAAGTGAGGTTTGTTGGGATCAGTGATGAGAGATTGGACCTAACTCTTTATTAAGAAGGTTTGTTGGGATCACAGACGAGTGAACCAACCTCATCATTAAAGTGGGGTTTGTTAAGATCAGAGATGAGTGAACTTACTTCTTTATTAAAGTGAGGTTTGTTGGGATCAGAGATGAGAAAACCAACCTCTTTGTTTAAGTGAGGTTTGTTAGGATCATAGATGAATAAATCTACCTCTTAATTTAAGTAAAGTTTGTTGGGATCAGAGATGAGAGATTGGACCTACCTCTTTATCAATTGAGGTTTGTTGGGATCAGATATTAGTGAACTTTGTTAAAACGAGGTTTCTTGGGATCAGAGATGAGTAAACCTACCTCTTTGTTTAAGTGAGGTGTGTCAGGATCATAGATGAATAAATTTACCTCTAAATTTAAGTAAAGTTTTTTGGGATCAGAGATGAGAGATTGGACCTACCTCTTTATCAATTGAGGTTTGTTGGGATCAGAGATTAGTAAACCTACCTCTTTATCAAAGTGAGGTTTGTTGGGACCAGAGATAAGTAAACCTACCTCTTTATCAAAGTGAGGTTTGTTGGGAACAGAGATGAGTAACCCCAACTCTTTGTTTAGGTGAAGTTTGTTGGGATCATAGATGAATAAACCTACATCTTAATTTAAGTGAGGTTTGTTGGGATCAGAGATGAATAATCCCACCTCTTTGTTTAAGTGAGGTTTGTTGGGATCATAGATGAATAAACCTGCCTCTTAATTCAAATGAGGATTGTTGGGATCAGAGATGAATAATCCCACCTCTTTGTTTAAGTGAGGTTTGTCGGGATCATAGATGAAAAAACCTGCCTCTTAATTTAAATGAGGTTTGTTGGGATCAGAGATGAGTAAACCTACATCTTTGTTAAATATAGGTTTGTTGGGATCAGAGATGAGAGATCGGACTTACCTCTTTACTAAAGTGAGGTTTGTTGGGATCAGAGAGGAGTAAACCTATTTCTTTATCAAAGTGAGGTATGTTGGGATCAGAGATGAGTGAACCTTCCTCTTTATTAATTCAGGTTTGTTGGGATCAGAAATAAGTAAACCCATCTCTTTGTTTAAATGAGGTTTGACAGGATCATAGATGAATAAATCTACCTCTAAATTTAAGTAAAGTTTGTTGGAATCAGAGATGAGAGATTGGACCTACCTCTTTATCAATTGAGGTTTGTTGGGATCAGAGATTAGTAAACATACCTCTTTATCAAAGTGAGGTTTGTTGGGATCAGAGATAAGTAAACCTACCTCTTTATCAAAGTGAGGATTGTTGGGATCAGAGATAAGTAATCCTACCTCTTCATCAAAGTGAGGTTTCAGATATAAGTAAACCTACCTCTTTATCAAAGTGAGGATTGTTGGGATCAGAGATGAGTGAACCTTTCTCTTTATATTAAAGTGAGGTTTGTTGGGATCAGATATGAGTAAACCTACCTCTTTATCAAAGTGAGGTTTGTTGGGATCAGAGATGAGAGATTGGACTTACCTCTTAATTTAAGTGAGGTTTGTTGGGATCAGAGATGAGTAAACTTACCTCTTTGTTAAAGTGGGGTTTGTTGGGATCAGAGATATGGGAGTGGTCCTGTTGTTTCAGCTCACACAGTTTCCTCAGTTCTATCATCAAAACTTCTACCATCTCCTCATAGCTCTGTGGGTTTTCAGTCTTTGTAAAAAAAAAAAATACCATGAGCATTTGGAGAATTTTTCCAAATATGAAATTCTTTTTTAAGAAAATTATTTTAATTGTAGTAAAATATTATTATTTATAACTTTAAACCAACTAAATTTTGACCAAAAATATTGAATTTGAATTTAGACTTCACCAGTTCAATAAAACAATATTTCCTGCTATCTAGTGATTCGATTTAGCATGCTATATTGAAGTGAGTGTACCTTTAAGACTGCATGAATTGGCCCAGAATCCCCCTCCTGTAGATTCTGTATGCAATCCATCAATCGCTTGTGAGCTTCCTGAGGGTCTAGACCTATAAGTTACATTACACAAAATGTAACAAAAAGATTAATGAGACCCTTAATGATATCTGAGTCCTAACTACAGCCAACAGCGGTTTAATTTATTGGTAACAGAGAAGATTTTTTCATTCTAGTAATTCTCATAAACTTTGAATAATTGATCGTTATAGAACCAGCGCTGGGGTAAGCCTCGTGTACAGTGATTAATTGGACGAATTCGTGAGAGGAGTGGATAAGTTTATGACAATAAATAATTATATCAATATTTGCTTCCTCTAGAATAACAGTGTGATCACATTTCATAGATAAAATAACAAGCCAAAGATTTAACAAGCACTATTTTTAGTACATTCTTAAATGTAAATAAGCAAAAACTCAAACAAGAAATTTTTGCTTTGTTGTAAACACGCAGTAAACATTTACACAGAGTTACATGTTTGACACAGAGTAATTATTCCATGCATTTAAACATACAGCAATGAAGTGCCCCAGCCGTTGGTAGTCAATGAAGATTTGTATTGAGCCGTTTACATTGAGACACGTTCAGTTCGGCCCTGGCCAGTGTACATACCATTGATTTCCTGACAGAGGCGATGAAGCTGATGGAGGGGACACATAATGCAGATCTGTTGTCGCTGCTCAAAGGCACTGCGAAAGGCTGACCTCAGAACCATCATTATCTCGTCCACCTACGGTTACAGTTTACGATTACAGCTACCTCTCTTAAATCTCATAACATGCTACTATGATACTTTTCATTAACAATTTAAACCAATAGCTTTGACTCAAAACCTTATTTAAAAAAAAAAAAAATACCTTTAAATAAATCTAGTCCTGGAGAGCTCAGCCACTAATATGTGGTGATTTCCGAACATTTTCCGTAACTTTTGATTTTCCTCAATTTAAAATAATTACATTGTCATGCTTGTCTCTGCAGATCGCAATCAATACACTTACTATTGTAAAATTGTGACATTTCATTAGATAGCAGACAAATACATTCCCTTTCTCTCGAGCAATGAACCCAAAAGTGTCCGATTTATCCTTTCCCTGAAAGTAGAGTCATACATACAATATTAAGGACAGTCAGACACATGTCTTTGTTTGAATTACATCTAGTTACATAAAATACAAAAAATCAAACTTGAAAATGAATCCAAATTTGAAGTTCAAAATTTTTGCTTTATGCAGTAAGCACGGTTATAGCAAACATGCTTATGATGGATTGACACTTACAGCGAAGTGAATTTAATTCCCAAAGACTCTATTACATGTTGAAAACTTGACGGATATAACAAATTATACTTATAACGAAGTAAAATTGACCGTCCCTGGGACTTCATTATAAACGTGTTTTACTGTATTTACTTACTGTTGTGATTTCATGTATTTACCTGTGAAACTGAAGCAATGTCCTTGAACTTTTTCTCCAGTATGGTATGCTTCTTGTCCAAACTAATGAGAGAAATCTCACTTCCGCCGAGCCTGAAAAGCATGGCTCTGTTAGGATCACCATTGCTTTCACTACAACTGTCGTGGGCTTCGTTGAAATGCACGTGTGCATCTTTGGAAGTCCCTTCTCCGTTTCCTCCAGCATTTGATAATTCACCAAGACTTTCTTTAGAGTTTTCAGAACAATACAACCCAAATGAATTTGCCAGACTGCCGGAGGAGTTCTCCAAAACATTTTCTGAGGAGCTGAACTCATCTGTACTGTTGTTTGGACTGTCTGTGTGGGGCCCAGAGTTCAGAATCTGTTTCTCCAGGTCATTTTCAGTGACAGTCACCGCTCCCTCAAGATTTGGAGGCAGACTTCTGACACTAACTCCACTTCCGTGCCTTTTTCTCTCCATCTCAGACTCCCTCTGTTTTAACTTTCTTTCCATTCTTTGTTTATCAAGACGATTGCACATTTTGTCAACCTGGTCACAGGTAATTTTCTTGGTGTTTAACTTGGCCTTGCCCAGGTACAGGACTTCGTAGAAAGCTTTGGCTGGTTCGTTCATTTTGCTCTCTCCCATGTCCACAAACAGGTCTCGTCTGGACGCCTCTTGGATGGAACTGAACAACACAGGGACCTACAAAGACATTCCTAATTTACTCATGCAAATGTGCATTATACAGGCTCAATAACCAAAACAGAATGCTGGGGACCATATGTAACTAGATTCTGTACTGAAATCAATGGAATAGACCAAGATATTGTGTTTTTTCCAATGTTCATATTAGCCTTGAGACTTAATTCAGGCTGTCGTGTCTAATGTGTATCATCATTTTTGTCAAGTAAGTGCATTCAATATTTTAAGAAAGCTGTCAATTTCAGTTACAGTAAAATAAAATAACAGAAACTGTAAAAAAAGTAATAACTATGATTTTAGTTAAATCAAATTTACAATTTAGAGATTGCTGTTTGTACTAAGTAGATCCTTTTACAATGATATTATCTGCTTTATTGCAAGTCCTCTAGTCTTGAGAGCTCATTTGACTTTTAATGACCTTGTGTAATCTCTGCTTCCTGAACTACTGATGAAAACAACACGATCATTTCCTCCTAACGCTGAAATCCTGTTGATCAGAATTATTCTGTTCCCCAAACAAAGAATCCCCCAGCTAATTATAACTGTAAAAACGTAATAATCACTAAACAATCTACGATCCATAATTGGTACAATGACACACACTTTGTGTCAACATTTGGGCAGGTTTATTGCGGATAATTTGGTCACTGCATGCAGATATGTCTGAAATCTGATGACAAATCGTAGGACAATACTATGCACAAAATCACTGAGCTCTCTTCAATACAGAAATACATGGTTTCATATGCACAGATTTAACCTATTTGAATAATAATATATAATATTAATTTTTTTGTTATTTATCATGTATAGGTAGTAAGAGATCAAGGAAAGATTGATTCATAATGAGAATACTACTCATTACAATGTCAAAATGACCTTGAACTTTGTACAGAGATGCCAATGAGTACTTAATTCAGATAGAAGATACTGTGGAATCATTAGATTTCGTGGTGGCTCAATTTTCGTGGAATTCGTGGGTACCTCTCATCCACGAACTAACATCCTCCACGAATTTATAAATTATGGTAATAAAGTCATATTTCCTTTGTAGGTTTTAGAGAATACACGAAATTACGTCCCCACGAACCAATAAAATTTAAGCAATCCACGAAAATTGGCCCCCACGAAATTTAATGATTCCACAGTACTAAGAATCTGAAAGACTGAAAAGACCTTAATTGACCTTAATCAAAGACATTTCAGTTCAATGTATCACAAATTTACAGAGCAGAATTACCCTGATCTTAATGTAGTGGTCAGAGGGTTACCACAAAAATACTGTATACAGGGTTAAATTATTTTTGCCATGTTATTTTTGCCTCCGTTACTTTGCCCTTTTACATTTGCAAACAATTTCAACCTGTCTTTATATTGCCCAGACAAAGCAGATACAAGCACAGTTATTCAAATATAAAATTGTTTTGGATTTGATCAGTCTTAAATTCGCCCAATGACAATGAGTGTGGAAGGAGTGAATATAAAATGGGAATAAATATTTTCCTGTATACAGCAATACTGTTTATAAAATAATTTTAACCACATTGAGCTTAGAATTTCAGTTGATGTGGTGTTATCTCAGATTCTCTTGTAATTCTGACAAAAGTCTAAAGCAGAAAAATCAGGATTTAACTACAAACTTAAAAACTCCAAAGATGCCTGGTTCTTGGATCTGTGACCTATAGCAAGTCTGTCAAGGGCATGCTTTACGTATTTTGATGATAGAGTTTTAAGTCTTCAGCCTGTGGGGTTATTGCTCAAACTATAAACAATTCTCTGTAGTTTATCTTCAAAACCAATATAAAACATGTTAGAACCTCAGAATAAATTGATAGAAGGCAATTTTTTTTAAGTGATAACAGTGAATTTTATTTTTTTCATCATGCAACTAACTTATATTCTTCATATGGAATAAACATCATCCAATAAATACAAGAAGGTGCATGCTAGAGTTATTTCATTAAATAGTATCTCAAAGTCTTCATAAACAATTAAACGCATTAAGGGAGAAAAAAAATCATTTATCATCATCCTTAATGACAATAAATCAATCAAAATTGTGCTGTTTACAAAACAAGCCACAATAAGCAAATGTCAACAACTTGATTTTTGTACATCGCAGTTCAAGATCCCAAGCTGTATCTCTACATAAAATAAACAAATGAGGGAATCTGATGGATGAGGACATGATTTGAAATCATTTCTACGGAAAAAGTTCATTGAATCTTAAAACTGTTTTATCTTCCCAAACTCTTCTATCTATATCACCTCATAGAACAAGTGCTTTCCACTCAAAAATTGCAATCTGGATACCTGCTGCTGAGGACCATCCCTTTTGTAAAGACACTTATCACGCTACTGAGCCCATAGAAGTACACTATAGATGTCCCTACCTCATCATTAAGATCCTCAAACTCGCAAGGTTCCTCAAACGAAACCTGCTTTTGTATGCAGGGTTCCTCAAACGAAACCTGCTTTTGAACTTTGTATTGAAGACGCTTCCATGGAGCCACAGACTTTTTATTACGAGTATCACCCCTCTGAATATGGTCCAACTGGGCACTGTCTTGGCCTGGTCTAGGGGCCATATTGATGAGCATCAAATCAACAGAAAAATAAGTCCCTTGCACAAAAAAATGGTCAACCTAGATTTGAATGAGGCCTGAACATCTAAGTGATCCACTGCAGCTGAGCTGTATAGGATATCTTAAGAGACTGGTCCGTCACCTTTTTATCGCTCACACATCCTTATACGTCATCCCATCATTCAACTTCCAGGTCACACGCGCAGTTTGTAAACAATGGGCGAATTATGTCAGTTCAAAATGAGTTTCCCATGCTGAATTTCATTTGTTTTTTAGTGTTCATCATCTCATGCATAGATGACAAGCAAAAACAGATATTTTTTATCATTTGAATCATTTCAATCCGTAACAATAGCATCTGCTTGGGATGATAACATCATGAGGATACGCTAATCACAGTATTATTTGTACAGTTTATAATTCTCAGAGTCCTAGCTGTACCTTTGTATTAGTACAACTGTTTGTTTGATAGTACATGTACTGAATTACAACACAATGACTGATGTTATACTCCACGATCCTCACTGTATTAATCTTCCATAAGACTTTACTAAATTTCTCCTGGACTCTGATTTTACTAAATTAATTCTTGATTATGATGGTACATAGTTACTCCTTGATTTTGATTGTATTATATTTGCTGTTTTGTAAGTAGGTAAGTACTGTGGAATCATTTTTATTCATGGGGTCAATGTTTGTGGATAGCAAACATTTTCCTGGTTCGTGGCGACGTAATTTCGTTGGTTCAAGTTCATGATAATTTTAATAAATATTAAACAAATACTTGTATATACGTTCATGGGGATGTAAATTCGAGGGCAAAGGTTACCTATGAATGCCACGAACATTAGTCCCCCACGAACAATAATGATTCCACAGTATATGATTTATTCTAGTGACATGTGTTTCATAACACATTGTTTCATAACCAATTACAGAGACATGTATATTATACAATATAATATATCATAATAATGTAAGGAATAAACACCCAGCCCATTGGACCTATAGATATACATATATGTATATTATATATGTCACTTTATAAACATTAATATGTACAAAATTTACACATTGCTATTTTTAAATACGATAGATTGTCTGCACATTAATCCTGAATATAAGAATTTGGCAGTTTGGATTGTACCAAGGCTATCTTTGTAAAATTGTTTGTTTGCCTTAAAAATTATCCTGATTTTTGATCAACTGATGAAAAAGTATAGTTTTGAGCAAATAAGAAACTTCACTATAAACATGATAAAAGTATGATTTCACAAATATGAATAATGTAACAAAATGTATATCAAATTGTATTTTCCACATACATTCTTCTATTTTGAGCTTTGTATCCTCCCTGGAGTTCCAATATTTGTTACTGACAGGGTTCACAATTTTGAATCATCACTTTATAAAAAAAAACATAATACTTTTCAGGTGCATTGGTTCTTAAGAAGAAGTGACTTTAGAATAATTTTAACAAGAGCTTGGACTTTGGGTAGTTGTGTCAAACAGCATTGTGACGTAGGCCTGACCATTGCTGGTCATTCAGCCATGGCTCTTTGAAATCAACAAGATTTGTCTGAATATGGAGCCAAGACTATGCAATCGCAATCGTGTATATTTCGATTGAAACCAGTGTCATTTTTTAACTTGTTTTTACGTAAGATATAGATAGTTACATCCTACTGAAAGCCCAAGGCATTGTTAAAATGGTTCGAAGACAACCAACCTATTTTCACAATCTATTTTTTTTTATCGCCATCCCTTGGTAATGAGTATATTTATTTGTTTTTATCAATTAGAATCAGCTTCACCTAGGGATGTTTTGCGTTTGATTGACAATGACCAAGTTATTCATAGAAGAAGTAAAAAATGTACAGACAGACAAATAGACTGCTGGGAGCCAAACAAGTATTTAGTAAAGCCCACTTTGAGCTTACAGCTCAGGTGAGCTAATCATTAAAATAATAGGTATACTGGAACTTTTTTCTGTAAATACTATATATTTATACTAAAATTTTTCAATTAAAAAAATCAAACGATTTACCTTCTCAGTTCAATGTAAAAACCATCAAAAAATCAAACACATCTTCAAAGCATGGGGTTTCCAATTCACAATGATTCCAGACTGACTGTTGAGCAATAAAAGCCTCCCCCCTCATAAACACTAGTCATCAGTACTGACCACTGCATGGTTAGTACACAGGACTCAAAGTCCTTGACTCTATCAACAGGTGCCTTCTGATAAAGGGGTGATTTACATAAACCTGTCATCAGAATCTACTGATTTAGAGTGGGGAGCTTTCCAAGTGCTATACATATACATTACTATAGTTCCTAAATCTAAATATCAACAGAATGAAAAGTTTCTCAAAACAAGCAGAACATCTCATTGGAGTAGTCTGAAATATCGTATTTTGTTAAATACAATATTCATTGGTGTACAATATAGCCTCTCTCCTCCCTTTAGGGGCCTGAAAAAATTTTGGTTGAATTACAAGCAGCAAAACTTTTGACCAAGCAATAATCTTGACTTTTAAATTACTGTAAATGATAATTTGCAGATAAAATCTTTACATAAACTTAAATACATCGAAAATTTGTATGTACATGAAATTTAGCCACAGTATCTGCAACCTGCATAGTTTGGGTATTGAAGCAAGATTCTGATCCTGGTAAAGTTTCATTGTCAGATTATGAGAGTGATTTTGGTTTTGTTCTGTGAGATATTGGTGATCAATCTGTAAACAATCTATCTGATCTCTGACTTGAAAAGGAAGGACAACTGACTGTACCCAGAGTCTATTACTTACAGGTACAGGCCCAGGTGATGCATTTCATAACAACACTGTTTCATCTACACTGAGTATAGAACAAGCTACTGGTACACACTTAATATCTTTCAGAGCGACGCAAAATCAATTTCTCTCACACAGATTCCAGCTGCCTAGGAATCTGATTTTAAGTTAGGTTTCAGAGAAAAAGCCGGTGACAAATCAGTCTCAGCCAGGGATGATGACAACAAAAAAACCTAAAACCCATCGAGTATGATAAACAGAAAAACCTAAAACCCATCGAGTATAATAAACTACAACTACATGAAACCAGCAGGACTGATTATGACAAAACTGAGAGCATTACGTGAAAACCGTTGATACATCGACCAAATTAAAAATTGGCCATGCATATATATACACATCCTGGAATAATTGGAGCATTTAAAAAAAAAAAAACCTCAAGCATGATGATC
Organism: Magallana angulata; assembly: GCF_025612915.1. Taxonomy (NCBI): domain Eukaryota; kingdom Metazoa; phylum Mollusca; class Bivalvia; order Ostreida; family Ostreidae; genus Magallana; species Magallana angulata. Next base: position 57,085,136 of record NC_069117.1, read on the forward strand.
ATAATGAACAGTATTACAATCTGTAATCACACAGGCACTGGATATCACTTCATAGTGCCTTTCAAGCATGATATATTATGTATATATCATTATCCACAATTAATCATGCATTGAATATCATAACCCTGAATCAGTCAAGCATGATGATAAATCCCTATCCAGAATCCATATAAATCAGGCATGAGATACAAATGTACCACTTTGTACATGACCAATGTCTGCCAAAAGTTGACTGTTTTCATTTCTGCCTTCTACAACAATGTACAATGAATGTATTTTCCTTCTATAGGGTCAATCTGTTAACAACAATTGATTCTGGTTTTTTTTAATTGTTTCATAATTTGCGAAGAAACTTTAAAAAAGTCTAAAGTATTTGGTGCTTACAATAAAATAATTCTGCTTTGTCTGAATGGCAAGCTCTTTATAAAGCTCTTACTTGTGTACAAGTGAGTAAATATATGTGGAATAAGCAGGGAATACACATACACAATTGTCAAAAAAAAATTCTCTGAGTACTGATGAACGTGAAATACATTAAATATACAGGTAATCTCATAGCATACTATGTTTCTGTGGGAGACTGGATATACAGTAGGAGAATATTACCCGTATTTGATCGGGATATACAGTAGGAAGATATTACTGGTATTTGATCTGGATATACAGTAGGAGAATATTACATATGTACTGCCAGGGCTGCATTTTACAAAAGAACTTACGACAAAGTTGTAAACATTTACTGTCACGTAAGATAATTTTAGAGAACAAAATTGACATAAAACCATTTGTTTACAAATATTTCAATTCCTATAATTATATTTTCCAGCCATAAGAATAATTCATTGATCAGTTGGTGACTAATTAGCTTTCATTAATTTGGTCGTAAGTCGTAAGTTCTTTTGTAGAACGCAGCCCTGGTATGTGATCTGTATAGGTCAAGGTAACTGGTATACAAAACTTGATCTGTACATGTCAAAGGTCAATACAATAAAACCACATTTATAATGAATTCAAACTTATAGCAAAGTCATTGTTATCCCCCCCCCCCCCCCCCCCTCCCCCCTCCAAGTCTCTTAAATTGAATTCGAAACTTACTAGATATAATGAATTAGGTTAATGAAAATTCAAAATTGTTATGCCACTTTGCTACAAGCATGTTTTACCATATTTACTGTATTTGTTTTTTATGATATATGACACAGGTTTGTAAATGTTAAGGATCAATATAAGTGCTGTGTAGTCAAATATCAGCGTAAGAATGATGACCAATGACATGTACGTGTACATAATTATGGGCTTAGGTCTGATGATGGAGAACTTTGGGGAAACGGGGATTATCTTTTAATGACACTTACTATTAAGAGCATGGTTTTTTAAAGTGACACTGGAACACAATGTCAAATCAATCAAACATAAAAAAACAACATTAAAATTCATAGGTTTCATTTTAGTTAAATTGGTATTTACAGTTATTCTCATACTTGATATATGGTACTGATATATCCCAAGAAGTCTTACCAATATTATATATATGCATGTAATGATAAATTTCATAAGCAATACTTACCATAGTCTCATCATGAGCCAGAAAAACATGACATTCATAATCACAGTACAGGTTCTGTCTGCTCAGATAGGCAAAGCATCTGGGGTCTTGATGAGTTTTAGCAAATCTAGTCATACATGTGAGTTTGTGCTCAAACAAGACCCCTTCACTGTTGAATTTCTGGGCACTGAGGACGTGTTCCTTAACCTCCAGAGTCACTTCATGAAAGAGGGACTTTCTGCGTTTGACTTCTGCCATGACCCAGGGCATCACAAACTGTGGGGGGTAGCGTCTGTCTAAAATAGCACTTCCCAAATACATGGCAACAAACACTGAGTTTGGTGTTGTGGGGGTTGGGGTACTCGTGACTTCTTCTGGTGGGGTCACCACTGTTTCTCTCCTCAAGGGGTCATCTCCAGAATCAACAACCTCAAAGTTTTTGGACACAGTTACTTCAGGCTCCTTGGTTTTATCCATTGTGTCTCCTGATGAATCCATCATTCTTGGATAAAAACATAATTACAGAGTAGTTAAACACATAGCAACAGGTTTACCATTCATTTTTTTCAGCATATAATTATCTTGCTAATTTGCAACAATTAATCTTAAATCAAACACAAGTAAATTAAACGTCGTCCAACTTAGTTTTCCAACATGAAACTTATGCCTCAAAAACCCGTAAATGAATATTTACAAAGGGTTTTCATTAGATGCTCTGCTTTCACCAATAGTTTACACTTTAAAAGTGCAATTTTGTGCATGTGACCAATATACACATCAAAATACCCTAAAGATAAAAGAAAAAAGAAAAAGATAGTTGCCATACTTAAGAAATGTTTTAACATCTAACCGACAGAAAAACCCCATCTCAAGCACAATATTAATGTATATTAAGTTTTTTTTTTTACCAGCATTTTGTTGAGTATAAAATTAACTTATACACTACTGAGTTATCCATATATACCTTGATAATGCTATTTCTATAATACAGATATTTTAAAAGTTATAATAAAATCACATCTGATACAAAAACACATCAATACTTTGTTTACACTTTTTATTTTCATTCCCGTTACCTTGTATCGTCTTAATCTAATCAAACAGAAACTGACATCTTTGAACGACACTCAAAAAGTATGAGATATTCATGATAATAAGTAACAGTTGTAAAATTTCACATTGCCACAAAGATTAAAACTGGGTAATAATTGTATATGTACCTGAATCCTAATGTTTTCTCGCCGCTCAGCTGATTGACTTTTTAGACCACCGCCATATTGTGACGTAAAAAGTGGGTTAATCTTTGCCGACCGTGAAATAATTCTTCATGATAATCTTTAGCTGGTTTCCCTTATATTCGTATACCTTAGCATATGTTTAGATTGGTTTTGGTTGATGCAATTTATGCAAACGAATAATGCATAATAAAACTTTTTGCACGTGCATCGGTCTCCGGTGAACCGGAACTCGGAATAAGGTAAAGTTAGTTACAGAGAAGCCGAGTTAGTTTTTTGTTTCTCATTATCCGCGTATTTTTTCAATAACATGTATATTTGCAAAATGAATACTTAATCATCATACTGATTTTGTCAATACTATACTATTTTAATATCATTAGTTACTTAAATAAGAAAGTTAATTAACTTAAATTAAATTAAGTTTCTTCCAGAATTTGGGCCCAATAGCCATATAAGGTATAAACATATTAATCAAGTAAATAATTTCTTCCAACTTTTGGTCCCAGTGCAATGGCCATACAAGGTATGGTAATCATATATTCAAGTTAGTGATATCAAATTATTCAAAATGAAAAATGTGATATCAGCTACAGCATATCAGCATCTATTGATTTTTCAATCAGTTCAATATCTTCAGTTTTAAGTAATCATGGCCTTACAAATGAATCGGTGATATCACTTACTGAATAGGAGATATTATTCGAACATGTTCTTCTTTTTACCTTTTTATAAAGGTTATATCATTTATTTGAATAAATAATGTTCATAAGGGACGGCTGATCTGGTAATATCACACTTTCAGATTTTGGTTGATTTTTAGTATAACTTACTATATATACACTTGAATAGGTAAATCTAATATTACTTTTTTGGATAGTTGCTGTCACATTTTCAGTTTCAACTGGTGATATCACCTTATATTCAAATAAATGCTATCATCTCATCTCCAGTGATGTTTCCTATTAAAACAGGCATCATCGCCTAGGTGATATATCCAATTCAAAACTGATAGCAAAGACCAATTGGTTTTTTTTTTAGATGATATTCCTAAAAATATGTCACCGGCTCCTTTTACACGCTGAATTAGAGAAAAATGTACCGTGATTTTAATTTTTTTTTTATTTCAAAGCAGTGTAAACAAAGTGATATATCTGGATTAGTGTAAATAGCTTTGATCGCTTTATAATTCAATAACTGAAGGTTTAACCACCACCCCTCCTCAAAAATAAGGATTTTCGTGATTTTTTTTTTGTCTTTGCTTGTCAAGAATTTTTGGATGAATCTGCACCCCCTCAAACACACGCACACTTTCAAATACTATGCTACGTGCCTGAGACCATTAACAGTGAATTTCGTTCTAGTTTGTGAGCTTGTCCTTACAATGAATGACAAGAGAAAAGCTGTCAATATGACAGCAAACCGGGGGGGGGGGGTGTGAACCTTATCTATAATCCATTTCTCAACCCTGAATTGACGAACACTACCTATCCAGTGAAATGGGGCACTCTATATGCAATACTTTGCCAAAATATGACTAAGTTCAACAGATGTATTTTTAAACCCTAGCAATATGCACACCTCTAATATATGTCCAGTTGGTCTGCTATTAATAAAAGAACAACTTCTTATCTTGAAAACTGTAGGAGGAGTTATCCGTACAACAGGGGTACCCTATATGCAATATTTTTGCCAAGAAATGACTATGTTCAACAGCTGGTATTTTTTCATACATTATAAGAAATCAAAACCCTAGCATTATGCACACCTCTGATATATGTCCAGTTGGTCTGCAAAAGAACAACTTCCTACCTTGAAAACTGTAAGAGGAGTTATCCGTACAATAGGGGTACCTTATATGCAATAGTTTGCCAAAATATGACTAAGTTCAACAGCTGGTATTTTTTTCATACATTATTAGAAATCAAAATCCTAGCAACATGCACACCTCTAATATATGTCCAATTGATCTGCAAAAGAACAACTTCCTATCTTGAAAACTGTGGGAGGAGTTATCCGTACAATAGGGGCAGCTGGCAGCCCGCCTGCCCGCCCGCCCGCCATTTTCACCATTTTAATAACCGGATATTTCCTTTGGAAAACCCGGTTAAAATGAATCAAATGGGCTGACCTTAGCACAATGGAGGATATGTATCTGAAGAAACGAAGGACTTGTTTACAGACATTGTTTATCGCCAAAATCTCACAAATTAACAAGTTGGTTAAAGTAAAAGTTAGTGATCAGAGATAATATTCGTTGAAAATACAACTTACAAATAAAATACATTGACCAGCTTAAGGAGAAGAAATGTACCTAATAGCGCTCATGTATTTTAAAGCTTTCAAATATGGGCGGAGATAAAAATCTTCGGGGATAATTGTATGTCTTTCATTTGATTGTTTTATCTCGGATAAATTAAAAAGGGATTATCTAAGGAACAATACCGGTATCAAAGACTAAGTACATGTAAAATCTCGAAATTTATTTTCTTTTTTTTTGGTCAATTTACGGGGGGGGGGGGGGTATTTGTCGTCATTTTAAGCTTTATTTTAACCTATCTGCCAAAAATTTTAATGTGTCTTATTTGTTACAGTATAAAGAAAATACTCAAATAATTGACAATTAAGTTTATTAATGTACGAAATAACAATGCAGTGGCTTCGGAAGCAAATTGAAAGTGTGGGGGGAGAGGGGGGGGGGTCTAGACTAGACTAATCATAAGTAATCTTGACAAGCAAAAAAAAACCAAAACAAGGGCATTTCCCAAAATTATGAAATTCCTTATCAGTGTTTGTGTGTGTGTGTGGGGGGGGGGGGGGGGGGGGGCGTACCTATACCTCTAACTACAATTTTCAATTTCACTCTTAATATTCCTTATCCTTACATTCTACCGGAAATGTGGGAGCGGGGGGCGGCACCTTCCTGATACTTTTTTAATTTTTTACATGTAAATGTAAGAAAATAATATCATGTTTGCTGCGAGAAAAAGGTGGGGCTGGCCCCTCCCTGATGCTATGTGCCTGATGGTTAGGTCTAACTTTGCAAAAAGGTGGGGGGGGGGACCTTTTTGCAAAGTTCCTTCGCCTATGCAATGTGTGTATTCTTTTGTTCTTGTTTTTTCCTGATAGAAAGAACGGTTTTTGACTCTTGGTGGACGCTAAACAATTAACACAGAAACCTAATGGCTCGTTTTTCATCTTTTTAAGTTAATTTTATACGCCTCCTTCCTCAGAAAAAGTTGCGGCATAGAAAGTTGGCATCATAATGTGATTTTTCTATGTCATTCATTTTTTAAAAAGAGAGAAATTGTTGCGTAAAAATTGGTACAGACTTCCTACATCCATCCCTGAAAACATATTATACTTTATCACAGCCAAAATTGCACAATATAATGTCACAAAAACATAAATTCACCATTACCGCAGTTATACTAAACATTTTTGATATGGCTAGTGAAATCAATTTCTGATATAAGGGGAGACAGTTTTCTACATGTATTTGATAAATCAAAAAAAAAAAATGGATGTATTCACTTTAAAACATGGCAACAAAAAAAAAGTATTTAAAGATATTCTTAAAATAACTCCGACAAAAAAATCCGCCTAGCAACCAATATATATGTACATAAGGTATGTAAAGCATCACTTGGTGAAGGGGATTCAAGTTTGTTCAAATGAAGGGCCATACCCTCTTTAAAGGGGAGATAATTTTGAATTATTAAAAATTTGTTGATATTTTTAAAAAATCTTCTTCTAAAAAATTACTTGGCTAGAAACGCAGTAACATATATGGAAGCATCCTTAGGTAGTGTAGATTCAAGTTTGTTCAAATCATGGTCCTCGGGGGTAGGGTGTGGCCACAATGGGGGATGGACTGGAATGTTTATGGGGGGTCAAGTTTTACATTGGAATATATAGAGAAAATCTTCTTCTTAAAAACTATTAGACAAAAAAAAGCTTAAATTTATGTGGAAGCATTCTCAGAAAATGAGGATTAAAGTTTGTTGATATCATGCTCCCATGGTGTAGGATGGGCCACAAGCAGGGGGGGGGGGTCCAAATTTTACATTGGATTATATATAGAAAATCTTGAAAAAAAACTTCTTAAAATCTATTTGCCTAGAATAGCTTAAACTTGTGTGGAAACGTCCTCAGATAAGGTAGATTCAAGTTTGTAAGTTTGTTTAATTCATGGTCCACGGGGGTAGGGTGGGGCCACAATGGGAGATGAACTTTTACATTGGAATATATAGAGAAAATCTTTAAAAATCTTCATCTCAAAAACCATTGGGCCAAAAAAAAGCTTAAATTTGGAGGAGGCATCCTCAGTTAGTTTTGATTCAAGTTTGTTTAAATCATGATACCTGGGGGTAGGATGGGGCCACAATTGGGGGGGGGGGTCGAATTTTTACAAGGGAATGTAACGAGAAAATCTTCTCAAAAACCAATTGGCCAGAAAATCTTAAACTGTGTGGAAACATCCTCAGATAGTGTAGATTCAAGTTGTTTTTTTTCAAATCATGAGCCGTGGGGTAGAGTGGGGCCACATCGTGGGGGAGGTGAAGGGGTCAAATTTTTATGTGGAAAGATCTAGAAAAAAATCTTTAAAATTTTCTGGAAAAGTATTCAGTCCAAAACGACGTAACTTGTGTGAAAGCACAGGTTGTGCAGATTAGTTTGATGAAACAGAAAACTGGGGCCTCAAAGTGTGTGTGTGTGTGTGTGTGGGGGGGGGGGGGTTATAGGAAAAAAGAAAAAATCTCCTTACAGATACAACAACAAAAGGGGCTTAATATATTTACCATAAAAAATGTGGATAAAAATCAGCAGATTATTTTAATTTTTTGAGCAAGAGCTACTATACTGAACTGTCAAGATATTTTGATTGTGATACTGTAATACTGATTTGATTACCATTGGTCCCTAGGACTTCGTTATAACCGAGTTTTACTGTACAATTTTCACTCCTCCATATAAAATTCCATACTTCCACTCACTGTCCTACCTTGAACATGTATCAAAAAGTTATAATCAAATAATATGTCTACATTCAGTTGTATACATATATATATATATATATATATATATATATATATATATATATATATATATATATATATATATATATATATATATATATATATATATATATATATATATATATATATATATATATATATATTTATATATATATATATGGAATACAAATACATATTGGGGCTGTATGTAATGTGTATGTATCAATACTAACGTATTGCTTTGAGGGATTGTGTATTTATAGCTGTTTATTTCTGCACTTGCAAATAAATGTATACCCTTGCATAATTAAAATTATGTGTATGACAACTTGGTATGTGTTATATCAGATGTACCTCCCATTGTAAATTAACTATTATGTTAATTATAATCATGTTCTTTTATTGTTTTAATGCGTACCCCCCCCCCCCCCCCCGAGGGCCCTTGATTGGTAATCTCAGCGAGATTCGTCGAGACTGAACAATTTTTGACGGACGTCTCTTCCGGAAGAGACGTCCGTCAAAAAAAATTTCAGTCTCGACGAATCTCGCTGAGATTACTTGATTGGTAAATAAACATATCAAACATATAATGGATTTTGCACCTAAAAAACACTTTGAAATCATTTAATTTACTTGTTTCGTTTTTTTTTAAAATTCATTAATACTGCTAAATATAAACAATGCATCAAATCCATTCTCAAAATACATACAAAATACATAATATAATTATATATGTATAGACCTGTATAGGCATTAGGGTAATCAATATTGATTGATATATACCTTGGAATTTCCCTATTCTAAATATAGTTAGTATCGCACCTGTAACTTACATGGATAAGATTCTTATAGTTAAATGATTCTGTATTTCTGGACATGAACTAAATATTTTATCTAGAATGTTCAGGGATAGCAAATTTTTGTATATAAAGGTTTAAATCTTCCGAGTTTTGAGAGCCACACACGACTGAAAAAGTGCATGCAGTCATAGGTAAGAATGATACTGATGATTTTATATGGACCATTGCTGTATATTTTATCAAGGACCCCCTCCCCCTCTCAGATACATCTATAGATGTAATCTTGTTATTTTTACTTTATTCTGTGCGCTTATAATATTTATTTTTACGGTGACGGGTGTTTTGCAATAATTTAAAAATTAATATGCTGCCTAATATGATTACGGAATGTGAGAGTAATTAACATATGTAGGTAACTTTGCAAAATATTCTGCATGGAAAATTTTAAAGAGTTGACAAATTAATCCTAATCAGACAGAAATAGAAACCAGGAATTATTCGACCAGCGGATCGGAAACTGCTCAGGAACGACGTAATCAATAGTGACATTGCACATTGCCGGTGTGAAAGCGAAACAAGAAACATGGCAGATAAAATTAGTTGGATACCGCTGGAGTCTAACCCCGACGTGAGTGTGAAGGGTCAATTTTGACAGTGTTTTTCAATTGTTGTTTAAGATTACCATTAGAAAGCTTAATGACATTTTTCTCTTTTTCATTTTTAACAGGTTCTTAACAAGGTAAGGTTTGTTACCAGGAAAAGTTAAAGGGAGGTCACTCCAAGAGGTTTTAAATAACAACTTCAGCTGCATTGCACCAAACATGAAATTAACATAATTTTCAGTGATTTTCATAATTTTAAAAATAAAGAATAAGTTTTATATTATTTGAATCCATTTTGGTAAAAGAAAAAATTAATTGTGGAAATGTTTACATAACGTTATACAAATGCCTTTGAATAAATAAATGACTCTTATACTTTAACAGCTGTATAATTGATGTGACTCAAAACTTAACCAAATATGCAATTGTCTTCCTCCACTTTATGATCAGTACATCCACAACTTGGGTGTACCCAAGGAATGGCAGTTTGTGGATGTGTATGGATTGGAACCGGACCTTTTAGGCATGGTGCCCAAACCTGTAGCATCCGTTGTCCTGTTATACCCAATCACAGACAAGGTAAGGGTGTCTTTGATACAAAGCTTACCAAAATTGAGTTCAGTCCCATTGAAGTGAATCATCAGTAAGCATACATTGATCTAGGGGAGTGTCAGGGGGATGTAGACCCCTCTCCCATAAAAAATAGGGTGCCTCTGGCAAGCAAAATTATCCCTCATGTATCACCTTTGCAAAGTTTTCTAGATCTGCGTATGAGTAAGTGATGGTCTATCAGAGGCCGATAGACATGTTTTGAAATCTCATTTTAGTCGGAAGCAACAGCTCTCGGGGAACAGAAGCAAGATTCGGACCTGTACTTTGTGAAACAGACCATAAAGAATGCATGTGGAACTGTCGCCATTGTTCATGCCCTGGCCAACAACCAAGACAAAATCAAATTCCTTGGTCAGTATGCCTGGAAAGCATTTGATGTGAAGAGACATAAAGACCTTTGTGCATATTTCTTTCATATTTATATTTTCTCTTTTCACTGTGTTCTGTTATATATATTTAGATAAGATGTTCTTCATTTTTTTTCGTTATAAATATAACAGTTGAATGAATGACAAATTTTGCAGAGGACAAGCCCTTTGCTAAATTCCTGAAAAACACTGTCAATATGTCCCCTGAGAAAAGAGCAGAAGTTCTTCAGGAAGACACTGTAAGTTCAGATTTTTTAAATACATGTATTCCTGTACATCTGTAATTATGAGCCAAATCTTCTCAATTTACTTGAATTATCTCTTTTAAAAAAATCCTGTTTGAAAATTTTGAATGCATCATGTTGACGTATTGATATTTTCAAAACTATATTTATTTTACACTCTGGTTTAAAAAGTTGTGACTTTCTGAAGGACATGGGATCAGCTCATGATGACACAGCCCAGGAGGGACAAACAAAGGTTAATATTTCTAAAGACTGTTTCATTATTTGTTTCGGTGGGAGTGTAATACATTAATACAAACATCACAAATACTCAAATTAAAAGAACTTTTGCAAATCTGTATTTAATGTTCTTTGCTTCTGTTGACAGGCCCCTCCTAGTGAGTCCCAACTCAACACTCACTTTGTGTCATTTGTGTGCAAAAATGGAGGATTGTACCAACTCAGTAAGTTTTGTGCTCATAATGATCATTCAATCATCAGCAATAAGAAGACTATATGCAATGTATTCAGTTTGAATTAATCTGTGAAAGGGAAGCTGCTTGTTGTATTCTCCATTATGTTTTCATCTTCCATACTTGTAAAATTATCTTTCCAGTTGTCAGGATTGCACCCAGGTGATTTGTATTCTAATTTTTGTTTAATAAATGGAACTGCATTTATGAAAATTATGATACATTGCACATTGTGATGACACAGGAAAACATTGAGGAAGTTGAGTAATCTACCAGCAGCCATCATTGATGTACCGATACATCATTGTTAGAAATCTCTTGTTAGTTTTGACTCAGGATTTCCTATTCATTAATCAATATATGCTTGCATTAAACATGAAATATTGAATCAGAATATTGATATTTTAAGGCTGCTTTAATATAACTAGCTGCTGAGTATTATACTGTATTTATCACAGAGAATGTTTTATACTCTTGTAGATGGGCGCGATGATGCCCCAACTTACCATGGACCAACAACTCCGGACTCTCTTCTGGAGGTAATCATTTTTTAATCGACTAGTTTATAATTTTCTCATGTGTTGAGAGATGGTAAAAAAAATTTCTTAACATTTTATGCCACAGTTATACCTGAATTGAGTTTTAAATCTAGATATTAAGGAGGTTTTCCTTTTTTCTCTCCTTAAGTGTTAGAGAGCATTTAGACTGATTTCCTATCTTTGAAATATTTCTGTTTCCCTCCATTATACACTTACTAATTAATTATCGTCATATAAATGTGATGTTCACTGTTTTCAGGACATGGCAAAGGTGGCCAAGCAGTTTATGGAGAGAGACCCAGAAGAGGTCAATTTTACCCTGATGGCCCTGAGTAAAGTGGATTGAATACAGCCCCAGTCCATTGCCCAGAATCCCAGCTTATTGGTGCAATGCTTGGAATTATTTCACAGGAATTATTTGCCTCAGTGCATCATTTGAAGCCTCGATTAATTTTTTGACATTTGGAACTGTACACAAACACTGCTTCTTGTGAATCCGATGCTGTTGTCACAATTTACATCCATGCAGTTGCAAGGATCAGAACTCTAGTTTGCATCACTGTTTTTTTTCACTAGCTGTCATAAGAAAGGAACTCTATTTTCTTTGTTTACTTCAAGAAAATGAAGTGGATATAATTTTTGTATGTGTCCATTTATTGTTGTAAATTTTATATCAAGCTTTTAAATGCTTGCATCATCTTGCAATAATCAATATCTGTAAAAACAAAAAAATAATTTAGGTGAATGATTTGTCAAATTCTCAAAAATTCCAGAATGGCAAGTTGTTTGTCTGTTTGTCTGACTGTCTTATATGAAAACAGAAAGTTGACAAATTCTTGCCTGCTTTGTGAAGCATTTGATGGTAAATGTACAAATAAAGCAAGTGTAAACTACGTTACTTTGAACTTTATTTTAATTGCAGTAAATAAGTTAGTACCAAAAAAGATATGTTCCTCAATACCAAGCAAATTTCTTAAATGAACTGTGGAATCATTAAATTTCGTGGGGGTCAAAATTTGTGGATTGCTGAAATTTTATAGGTTCGTGGGGACGTAATTTCATATGCTTTCTTACACCTACAAAAGGAAATATGACTTTATTACCTTAATTGATTAATTAATTCATGGAGGATGTTAATTAGTGGTAAAGAATTACTATCGAATTCAAGGAAAATTGAGCCACCACGAAATCTAATGATTCCACAGTATGCGACTGCCCAATATAAAAAAAAAATCTCGATAAAGAAAATCATGGTGCATTTAACAGTTGAATCCAATTGAAAATGAGGACATCTATATTTAGGAATAATAATAATATAATTAGGTCTTTCCACCTTTCAGGTGAAAGACCTTTTGTATTTCTTATGTTTTTTATTTTTTTTCTTCTCTTTTTTTCCAGGGACAGCTTTTTTATTTCAAGAGATATTAAAACAATTTTTTCTTTATGTTATTGGCCATTTAAAGTTATGGTACCAAATGACCCTGTTCCTGATAACTCCCAGAACTTACAAAGTTATTGCCCTTGTGTACGAAAAGCTTGTTATCGCTACTCCTCTGAAACCATAAGAGATAGAAACTTGGAACTTTTACCAATGTCTTCAGTACACTTAGAGGGTTATTCAATCTATTCATACCGAGATAATTTGAGCCCCCCTTCTAGTAGTTATTGCCCCTGAAAGTATTTACATTTCTATAAAATCACTTCCAACTTTTTTATTATTTGTCATAGAGACTTTGGACCACTTGGGATTGAAGCGTCTACCTTGGCCGAACAAAATGACATAAAGGTCAAAGGTCAAGGTCATCTGAAAATCTCTTAATTAATGAGTTTTTAGATCTCTTTTGTTTAGGGTGGTAAAGAAAAACTTTTTCATGGATGTTGTAGGACATCTTAAGACATTTCAAAATATAACCCTTTGACCCTTACCATGTAACAATTATAGAGTTATTGCCCCTATTGTACAAAATGTTTGTTATCGCTACTCCTCATTAACCGTAAGAGATAGAGACTTGAAACTTTTACTAATGTATTCAGTACACTTAGACGCTCTTTCAATCTATTCATACCGAAAAGGTCCAAAGTCCCTTTCTAGCAGCTATTGCCCCTTAAAGTTTCAAACATTCAACAAAAAACACAAAAACTTTTGAATAAATAATCATATATACATTGGACCACTTGGTATTGAAGCGTCTACCTTGACAAATGAAAAAGACATTAAGGTCAAAGGTCAAGGTCAAGCAATAAAAAATTGCAAACTTAATCGTTTTTTTATGAAGTAACGCAGAAAAAATACTTTTTTCTATTGAAGCAATCTTATTTCAAACATAAAAAATAATGAGGTGGAAAGACCTTTAATTGTTCGAGAACAATTAGTCTACTAGTTTTAGTTACAATTTCCGATCCTCAGCCATGTTCGATAACTCTACAATTTCCGCATTGTATTCATCGTGGGCAAAGCAATAACTGTACAATGCATGGATACCATAAATAAATTTCGTTCGATTTTATTTCATTTATAACGTTTGAAGGATAACAAACATTTTTATGATAGAAAACAAGGCTTTGAGGCTGAGGGTAAGAAAATTAAGTGTATTTGAAAAGAGTCATGTTGAATTGTTCAACAAATGACCATCATACCACTAAGGCTTAATGCTGAGCATTGTCGTTGATATCCCTGCATTATCAGCATAATGTTTAATGCTGAGCATTGTTGTTGATATCTCTTCATTATCATTATAATGCTTTATGCTGAGTATTGTCATTGATTTCCCTGCATTATCAGCATAATGCTTAATGCTGAGCATTGCCGTTGATATCTCTTCATTACCAGTATAATGCTAAATGCTAAGCATTGTCGTTGATATCCCTACATTATCAGCATAATGCTTAATGCTAAGCATTGTCGTTGATATCCCTGCATTATCAGTATAATGCTTAATGCTAAGCATTGTTGTTGATATCCCTGCATTATCAGCATAATGCTTCATGCTAAGCATTGTCGTTGATATCTCTGCATTATATCAGCATAATGCTTAATGCTGAGCATTGTCGTTGATATTTCTTCATTATCAGTATAATGCTTAATGCTGAGCATTGTCGTTGATATCCCTGCATTATCAGTATAATGCTTAATGCTGAGCATTGTCGTTGATGTCTCTTCATTATCAGTAAAATGCTTAATGCTGAGCATTGTCGTTGATATCCCTGCATTATCAGTATAATGCTTAATGCTGAGCATTGTCGTTGATATCCCTGCATTATCTCAGTATAATGTTTAATGCTGAGCATTGTCGTTGATATCTCTGCATTATCAGCATAATGGTTAATACTGAGCATTGTCGTTGACTTCTATGCATTATCAGCATAATGTTTAATGCTGTGCATTGTCATTGAATTCCCTGCATTATCTATAATGCTTAATGCTAAGCATTGTTGTTGATATCCCTGCATTATCAGCATAATGCTTCATGCTAAGCATTGTCGTTGATATCTCTGCATTATATCAGCATAATGCTTAATGCTGAGCATTGTCGTTGATATCCCTGCATTATCAGTATAATGCTTAATGCTGAGCATTGTCGTTGATATATATCTGCATTATCAGTATAATGTTTAATGCTAAGCATTGTCGTTAATATTCCTGCATTATCAGTTTTGGGATCGTACATGCTCATATTGATGCTAAAACATATTTATTCAGTGATGGAACAACATCAACATCTGAATTCATTATAATTACAACAATCTCCTTTTTGCAGTGACGAGGAAACAGTCAAACCATTAACTCATTACTAAAACTGGTAGAGTACAGATAGATGTTTGATAGTCTTTGAATTATGATTTATCTCTCACACCAATCTCAGCAGATACCAAAGAATGATTGTAGATGTAACAGCCACTCAGTCCCATGGGTAACCAGAGACAAATTGTAAGTACATGTTGTTACATGTAGATTGTTACATGTAAGTTAACAATCACTATCTCACATTATACCAAGAGATGATTGTACATAATTACAACAGTTGCTCTATCCTTTGGGTAACCCGGAAATAACTGTACTATAATTTTAATTATCCTACCAGATACCAGGAAATAATTGTAATGATCCAAATACCAGGAGATAACTGTGTAACCAGGCAATGATTGTACAGACAAGAATAACTCTGTCTCACTAGAAACCAGGTGTTGATTGCACATGTAAATAATTCAATAATATTTCTTTTTCTTGGTCTCCTGATGATGAATCGGTCATTGATGAGCATTTGATGGTAATAATAAAACAAGTGAAAAGTTTGAACTTTTTAATTAATTCCAGTACATAAATTATAGTACAGAGATCTTATCCTCAATACAATGTGACGTCATGTTATAAGTGTACAAAATGATAATATTTAAAATCTCACAAAGGTATATTATGCTAACAACTGAACACAATTGAAAACATTTTAATATTTGCATGTACACAGGAATATACATAGATATCGGTAATAATAAGAAAGAAAAAAGTTTCATCAAAATCCTAAGATAAACATCCTTAACATTTGCAATATAGCAAGAAGAGAGCTGGACAATTTTTGTAAGTACGATTTCAAGACAAATGCTGATATCGGGATCAGATTTATGACACGAGATTATGAACAAATCTTGTCGCATATGACAAGTGCGTTTTTTTGTTTTTGCTGAATATGTCAATATTCATAAATGTGTGTGCAGAATATGTTTGTTCTACAAAGTTAAAAATTATATTAAAAGAGTCACCACGCTTTGCTGTGATTAAAACGTAAATTCATATACAATGTATATTGTTTAATGATAATACGACTTTAATGCCTTTGAAATCCTATATCAGTGCCTGTTAACCTTTATCACATGCACAAAAGTTGTTGATAATCATGCACAATTGAGCACCACTATTAATGCTTTTGATATTCACGCATTATGCTGAAACAATATTATACATATACAAAAACATCGAAATAGTTACATCGCAATTATTAAAACATCAATTATATTATTATATACATCATATTTACCCAGCGGTTGAAAAACAGAATCTTTTAACCATTTGCTCTTGTGCCTGTTAAGAAACTACAAAACTGATAGGGTTTAGAAGTTTTTAGATAACTTCTGATAAGTAGAAAAAAAATTATCTCATATACCTATCTCCAAATAGTTTTTGCATTAAGTATACAAACGAAGTTTTGTTTGGGATAAAAGACGTAAGCAAACTTCAACACGTCATCACGATCTTATTGTATGATATGTATGTTATTGATATCGTTTGATCTTTTGATATCCATCGCATCTATTTGGAATTATTTCTATATTCATTAAATATAAGTACTTTTTGATTTGTCAAGTCAACAAGCAGCAATTTGTAAACATCATGTGATGGATACAATTTGATTGTATAGAGATTGGGTATAATTATCCTTCGAGGTTTTGATATCCCTCACACCTATTTCAATATTTTATTTCATTAATTCAATAGGCATATATGTATTTTTGATTGACATTAAAAAAGCAAACAGCAACATGCTAACTTTCCTAGAAAGATGCAATTTGATTGTAGACTACTACTGACAAGGAACTTAAATGCGAATACAATACCATCGTCAATATAGAGAGCAAAACACAAGTATAAAGGATGCACCAGTTTGAGATTCTTTATGATAATACTGTCATGAGTGGATATATCCAGCGTTTGTGTACCTCTGATCTGATGAATTACCTACAAAGAAAACAATTCACAAAGAATTAAGAAAAGGGTGTCATAATAGCAAGCTATTTCACAATATGTTATTTCACAATATACAGTCAACATTAAAACAATGTAACATTTTCTCACTTGATAGCAGGAGGTTATTGTAAAAATACTTCTTTAATGACTTGGTCCAAGGATTTTATTGTTATGTATTAACGTATCACTTGACACCAAGAATAAATTGACACAACATTCAATTTACTTGAACTCACCTTACACGAGAAACTACACAGTAATTGTTACACTGGTAAAATTACTTTACCTCAATTGATACCAGGAACTAATTGTAACTTTATTTCCTAACAGGAACTAAATCACTAATTGTAACTACATCTCAATTGATACCAGGAACTATTTGTAACTTTATCTCCTAACAGGAACTGAATCACTTATTGTAACTACATTACACTTGATACCAGGAACTAATTGTAACTTTATCTCCTAAAATGAACTACATGTAATTGTAACTTTATCTCCTAACAGGAAGTAATTGTAACTTTATCTCACTTGATACCAGGAAGTAATTGTAACTTTATCGCACTTTATCCTTTAACAGGAACTAATTGTAACTTTATCTCACTTGATACTAGGAACTAAATTTAAAATACAATGCTAGTATTGATTCCCCCAAACGTAGACTTACTAGATACCACATATCCCGTCTGAACACTGGGGTCGGGCTCGAGCTCCATGTACACGTGGGAGTCTATGGACCCCTGACGCTGTAGACCTGTCATTTGCTGCTGCTGCTGACGCATGTCAGGCCGGTCGTAGGTGTGAGAATAGCCCCTGAAATCACGCGGATTGTCTAAATATGACGTTACAAGGAACACAAAACCAGGCCTTAAGGTAATAATAGAGATCATATGTTATATTCCATTTTGTTTGGGTTTTTTTTTGTCCGCATGAGGCATCCGGCAAACTTAACTATTTGCGTACATAGTCATGATAGTGAGTACTTTATTATCTATGCAGCGACATCTTCATGTAAATCTTTAATTAATAGTTTTATGATTAACTAAGGAACATATTTTTGATGTATTTGAATTGAAATTTAAACATTTAATATTAATTTGAATCATGTTCTGTTTTTCTTTACATGGGTAAGAATTTTGTAAGTACGTTTCGTAAAGTTAATTCGTCACTTTCTATGTCGGAAAGCAACGAAATTGCGCGGATTATCCTATTCAAAAAAAAAAAAGAAGAAAGAAATACTTGTTTCTATTTAGTTTTAGAATTAAGAAAATATGACTGAGTACAACAGCTAGAACTAAACCAACAAAGCATATCAATTTTTAGATAAAATATGTTTGGCACAGTAGACAACCACGGGTGGCAAAAAGCAAAAGGAGGTGATGTAAAATATAAAATTTAAATAACATCCTGGCTACAAACTACATACCCGGAACTGATAGGCCCCATATACTCTTGGGTCTTTGGTTGTCGTATCTCACTCTTGTAGAGAGGATTTGACTGTGGGGGTCTATTTTGTTGTTTTACTCCATTCCTTGGCTGAAAATATGCAGTCATTAAGCACTCTAAAAACGTTATAGTGATCTTGGCTTTTTTTTGTTTTTGTCCATTTAATAAAAAGTTGAATTGTATTCAAAAGCCGTTTACAAAAAATAACTAAAAATCATTATGTCTTTACCGCATCAGGTCGATATTTTAATTCAGCCCTTTCGCTTGGACTTTTGCGACAACAGCAACAAGCAACAATGATAATGACGATAAGCAACAGGCCACCGCCACCACCGGCCGCAACAGGTATCACCCACGCTAACAACAAAAACAATTCAGAGAACCATTAACCCACCCACGCAATGAACTTTCTGACTATGCTCACAAGTTCGGTAACAATGAAGTCAATGAACAAGACCAAACAATGAAGTAATGACATGAATTCCATGGTGTCATGAATTGAATTTTTCTTACTTGGCAGAGCAGTACTGTTGGCGCGGGGGGTCGGGGTGGACACGATGTAGTACCGACAGGTCTCACAGCAGTCGTCCAGCACCCCCGCCGCGGCGTAGGTGGGGCACTCCGCGACCCGACAGTCCAGCACCTTGTCCCCATACATACAGTCTGTACCGCAAAAACCAAAAAACATCGAGAACTGATTGACACGTTAAATAATTTTAATATACAAGTACTTTGTGTAGAAAAAAGGAAAATACATGTACATTTACAACACACGGTGAACTATCAATCAATTTAAAACTCCTTATTCAAAGGAGGATAATGTTCATTTAGGATTTTTTTAAATAAAAAGTTCAACAATTACTGTTGCACTATGAAGTTCACATTTGATTACCGCGGTACCTTGAATGCCTGTCTCATATTCGGCACAGGTTTGGCAGCATACGGTCCGCGCGGCGCTTCCGTCGGACAGTGGCGCGTAGCAGTCCATGGGGTTGGTGAGGGCGGAGCAGTTCCTCTTGTCTCCGTACTCACAGGCTGAAAAAGAAAAGAATCTACAGGTCAGTGTCGTGGATTCAAGGATACTTAAGATGCATCACAATTATTAACCCGTTATATTTAGAGTTAAACTGATAGACAGTGCATAGTTTTAGATCAAACAAATGAAAGAGCCAGATCACTATATGGGCTGACTTTTCGTCTAACTGAACCATTAAGAGGGTAAGCGCTTTGTTTCAGTGTGTACGATATTAATGTGGCGGAAAATGATTCTTCAACAAGTTAACATGGATTTGAAATAGCGTATTTCTGAATGGAACAATTCTTATACATTTACACATGTGAAAATATTAATAGCATTTAGCAATGCATTTGATCTAGCGTAAGCGGAAGCGACTAAAACGCTAAAAAATACACAGCTAATTAAATACAGTAACTAGTTAAACAGGGCTCTCTTTTGGTGTTTTATACAGCTATGAATGTAAGGATGATTTAAAACATTAACAAGAGGCCCAGGGGCAACATCGCTCACCTGAGCAACAATTGCCTTAATTCTGATCAAATTAGCATTACAGTATCAAAATATCTTGACAATTAAGTACAGTAGATCTTGCTAAAAAATTGAAAATCTGCCAATTTTTATCCACCCTCTTTTTTTTGGTAAATACCAAGCCCTTTTTGTTTTTGTACCAGTAAGAAGATTTTTCTCTATTTCTATATACCCCCCCCCCCCCACCCCATTTCGTGGCCCCACTTTTCTCTATGGAATCATGGTTTCATCAAACTTAAATCTGCATAACCTGTGCTTTCACACTAAGTACTGAGTTTTGGACCGAAAACTTTCCCAGAATATTTTAAAAGATTTTCTCTATATATTCCTATGTAAAAATTCAAACCGCCATCACGGCCCCGCCCTACCACTAAGGACGGTGATTTTTCAAACTTGAATTTACACTACCCAAATGCCTCTACACAAGTTTAAGCTTTTCTGGCCAAACAGTCTTTAAAAAGAAGATTTTTAAAGATTTTCTCTATATATTCTTATGTAAAAATTCATCCCCCATTGTGGCCTCACCCTATCCCTGGACTATTATTTTAAAAAACTTGAATCTATACGATCTGGGGATGCTTCCACTCAAATTTGGGCTTTCCTGGCCTAATAGTTTTGAGAAGAAGATTTTTAAAGATTATCTCTATATATAAAAATTCATCCCCCATTGTGGCCCCACCCTACCCCCGGGGACCATGATTTGAACAAACTTGAATCTACATTATCTGAGGATGGTTACACGCCAATTTGAGCTTTCTTGGCCAAATAGTTTTTAAAAGAATTTTTTTTTTTAAAGATTTTTTCTATATATTCCTGTATAAAAATTTATCCCCCAATTGTGACCCCAACCTACCCCCGGGGACCATGATTTGAACAAACTTGAATCTACACTATCTGACCCCAACCTTCCCCCGGGGACCATGATTTGAAGAAACTTGAATCTACACTATCTGAGGATGCTTCCACTCAAATTTGAGCTTTTCTGGCCTAATAGTTTTTGAGAAGAAGTTTTTTAAAGATTTTCTCAATATATTCCTATGTAAAATTTGATCCCCCAAATGTGGCCCCACCCTACCCCCAGGGACTGTGATTTGAACAAACTTGAATCTACACTACCTGAGGATGCTTCCATTTTTATTTGAGCTTTTCTGGCCTTATGATTTTCGAGAAAAAGATTTTTAAAGATTTTCTCTCTATATTCCTATGTAAAACTTGATCCCTCCAATTGTGGCCCCACCCTACCCACAGAGACCATAATTTGAACAAACTTGAATCTACACTATCTGAGGATGCTCCTTTTTTAATTTAAACTTTTCTAGCCTGATAGTTTTTGAGAAGAAGATTTTTAAAGATTTTCTCTATATATTCCTATGTAAAACTTGATCCCCCTCTTGTGGCCCCTCCCTACCCCGGGGACCATGATTTGAATAAACTTGAATTTACACTACCTGATGATGCCTCCACACAAGTTTAAGCTTTTCAGGCCAAACAGTTTTTGAGAAGAAGATTTTTGAAAAATACCAACAAATTTTCAATAATTCTCAATTATCTCCCCTTTTAAGAGGGCGTGGCCCTTCATTTGAACAAACTTGAATCCCCTTCACCTAGTGGTGCTTTGTGCCAAATTTGGTTGAAATCTGTTCAGTAGTTCTTGAGAAGATAAAAATGTGAAAAGTTTACAACAACGACGACAACAACATACAACGGACAAATTGTGATCAGAAAAGCTCACTTGAGCCTTTGAGCTAAAAAAAGTTTAAAACCCTAAAGAAAGAGTACCTACATGGAATTTGCGTTCTGAAGGAGGCACATGTGTCACAGCATTGGATGTCTGTGTCTGAGGCGTAACAAGGTGCCCCGGAAGTGATGGTGTAACACACACCCTGGCGGTCACCGTATTCACACCCTTAGGAAAAGAACAGTTGGATGATATGCACTGTTTTACGGAACAACTATGGTAAATTCGGCCGACTGGTATAAGAGAAAAGTGACAAGTTTATTAGTAATATTACAGTATTCCTAAACAGGTAGAACATACCGGATACACCAGTGCTGACGTCATTACAACTTTTACAACAGCTAGTCGCGGTTCCAAAGTAGCAAACGGAGGGATCCTTGCCTATCCCCGAGCAGTCTACTTTGGGGTAGTTGCCAAACAGACAGTTCCCTAAAATAGATAGACAAAGCACCTGACAAGCTGATTGTAAAACGGTTCTGTAATAATAAATTAGCATGGTGACAGTTTACCGCGACTCTAAGGAGCAGGCGCATACTTACCCGGCTCTCTAGGCGCACTGTTATCCGCCATGCATTCACCATTGACGCACCACTAAATGGATACACAATATTTACATACATCGTTTCTAAAGTATGACAAATCTTGACATAATTTAAATATAAATGTGGGTTTTTTAATGAGTTTGATCGGATGAGGCGTCAATTTGTACTCACTTTACCCGTCCCGCATGTTGTATAATCAAAGGGAACAACAAGGTTACAGGAAAACCCAGAGCTGGGATTGAGGCACCACAGTCCGGTACAAATGGTCGAAAAGTCGTTGTTGAAATTGTTCTAGAACGCGAGAAACAAATTAATGATATAGTTTTACTGCTTGATATTGGATTACACATACATGATGGCAGCGACAATTTTCTGTATTCCCTCACCATGCAAGCGTAAGATTGTGAATTCCTCATGATGTGAGCACACTGCTGGTGAATGTTGTACTGTTGTCCGATGTTCGACGTGACGTATTCTGCCAGGTTGGGGAGAGTACCGGAGTAGTCCTTTCTCTTCAGACAGTTGGTCCCATTCCTGTACAATGACAGGTTGTACCAATACTCTCTAGATATCTAACCGTGGATTAGTAAACTAGCAGACCAAAATTGCCCTCTACGTTGTCTGAGGATTAACAAAATGCAAACGACTTTCAATTTTGTTTTAATGTTTAATTACTGTGTTGATTCAAAATGATTTTTCTTGAATATTTTCTTAAAACCATTTTGCAACAAGAAGCACCTTGCCAATGTGATTTAACATCGTAGGATCCAAATGACTAGGTAAAAATGAGAAGGGGCACAAAAGCCTTAGAAACAATTACTAAAGAAAGCCATTTCAATACCGTAATTTACAATTTAAAAATTTACTAAAGAACGCAATTTCATTGCCGTAATTCAGAATAAAATGGCCTTATGTTAAAAATTAACATAACTTACAATGTGCTATGTTTATAGATTAATTACAAAACTCTTAAATTGATAAAGTAAAAGTTTATCAATCTTTTTCAAAACTGAACGTACTTATCAAGAGACTCCAGGAGATTGCTCATTTCGTTCATGGAGCAGGAAGAGAACCTCCAGGGATTCCTCGCTTTACCCCCGCTCTGCGCTGAACTGGTGGCCTCCATGATGTAATGGTCGTAGGCGCGGCAGCTGTTCTCATTCCCGTCGTGTTTGGCGCCGAGACTGCGATAAATAGTCATGATATTTTAATTGGACAGAGAAGGAATAGTCATACAAACCGCTTGTATTAAAAAAACCAAGTAATATGAAGATAAATAAACCTTTACATAAACCTGTTATACACGCAGAGAGAGAGAGAGAGAGAGAGAGAGAGAGAGAGAGAGAGAGAGAGAGAGAGAGAGAGAAGGGGTATCGGACCTGTGTCCCAGTTCGTGAGCAGCTACTGTGTGCGAGATGAAGTTTAGGCTTTCTTCCACCACAGACACACTTTCTGGTTCACATATTCCTCCTTGGAAAGCGTAGCCTGTCAAAGTTCATGATGATCATGCATGATATTTAATGGATCCAGAGATGAAATAAAAAGGTATAAGTTTTTGTGACATCGACAAATGTTGACATAGTTTGACAAAGTTCAAAAGTCAAAACGGTTGACGCTCATACTAGTATAGCACTACTTGTATGTCTAAGCCATTTTAGACACTTGATGGTAGCAATGGTCGACTTGTCTAATTGCTATATGATCATGATATTATGTGCATACCTGCAATATCGGCACTAGAAGATGTACCCAGGGACCTCACTATGTTGTGTCTATCCTCAAATAAAAGAATATCAAGGGTCAGCATGATTATGTCTTGTACAACAGTATGACTTTGTAATTAAACAGCACAGTCTTCGCTTTGAATTTATCAATGTTAAGAATGTTATTCAAGTTTTTCCATTTCAAAACCAAAATTCACGATACAGTAAGATTCTATTTTTGCACCTATATTTTAATACTAGTAGCAGGGAAACGTTATAAGAGTGTTGGAACATGTACTGTAAGAAGGTGGGAAAAACAGTATAGTTTTGACCGTGTTAAGTCGATGGTCTGCTTGTCTTTCTCTGTTTGTTCTTTTGGTGTATTGATTGTATGAGAATAATTGTGATGCCAAAATATGGTCGTATTTTGGTAAGATATAATTTTACCGTGTTAAGATTTTTAACATGATAGAACTATATCTTACCAAAATTAAGTTAACTTAAGAATATTGTCACTGTGGTATTGTTTTCAAACGTTGTCTTTAGTGTTGTGTTCGTTTTTTTTAGAATGTGTAGAAATGCTTATTACCGAGATAAGTCAAAGGCATGGACGTGTTTTGTTAGCTTGCCTCTTCTTTTGTTGTGATGGTGTATATATAAAGTCTAGTATTTACCTGGTGAACGCCATGGCGTGGTCGTGTCTCGGCAGCCTGTTCCTATTGTTGGTTACCCAATCTTTAAATTCTTTCAGGACCTGGTCAGCATCTACAGTGTCGTTGCTATAGGACCAGGGCGACTCTGTAAGGCTCTGTAAAGAATGCGCAGAATTCTGGATAAGAATGCTCGTATTGGATAATAATGTACGTATTTATGGTTAGGAATGCAAGTATTTCTGTATAAGAATGCACGTATTTCTGTCTAAGAATACACAGACTCCTAGATAAGTCTGAAAACTGTTAATTATATACATGTATACAGTATAAGAATTTTGTCTGATTTTAATAGGGATAATTTCAACCAATCTTTTTTCTTGATTTTTTTAAATATTTGAAGAATTCACACTTAATATGTTCTTGAAAATTTATCATTTTTAAACGTATATAAAAGTGATTCAATGATTTGAACTCAAAATCATGTACTAGAACATATATCAGTACCAAGGATTGCATCATTTTCATGATTAAATGTACAGATGAATAATTATTGTAATGGGATAATTTGTTCTAAATGCTTTTATATAAGTAAAACCATATATAATAACATATCAGTTATTGTGAATAATCAAAATTTTTTCTGTTGTACAACTGGATTCCCAATGTGGACGCACCCTACTTCTCAAGATTTTGATTTGAACGAATTTGAATTGTGAAAATTCGACCCCTCCCCCATTGTGGCCCCACCATATCCTCGGGAGTAATGATTTTCACAACTTTGAATCTACACCACTTAAGGATGCTTCCACATAAGTTTCAGCTTTTTTTGGTTGATTGGTTTCTGAAAACAAATTTTTAAAAGATTTACGCTATAATTCAAATGTAAAATGTCGACCTCACATTGTGGATGCATTCTATCCCTGGGGGTCATGATTTTCACAACGTTAAATCTACATTACCTAAGGATGCTTTCACAGTAGTTTCAGCTTTCCTGGCCTAATGGTTCTTGAGAAGAAGATTTTTGAAAATTTCTCAAAAAATTTCAATAATTCCTAATATTCTCCCCTTGTAAAAAAGCGTGATTCTTAATTTTCACAATTTTGAATCCCCTTTGCATAAGGGTGCTTTGTGCTAAGTTTAGAAACTGGCTTTGCGGTTCTGGAGAAGATGTTGAAAATGTGAAAAGTTTACAGTCGGACAGAAAGACGGACAGACAGACGGACGACAGACAAAATGTGATCAGAAAAGCTCACTTGAGATTTCAGCTCAGGTGAGCTAAAAATGGATTTGAAATTTGCGCATTCAAACGTACAACCAAATTATTCCCTCTGTACCTTTTATTGCAACATAACTATTCAAGATGTTCATAATTTTTTCAGCTCTCATAAATGAGTAGTAGCTGTCTTTAGTCTACATGAGTAGTAACTACGGTTCTATCTAGTTCAATTAGGTTCTATGATGCCACTACCTTTGCGATGACGACTCCTATATAAACAACTCCAATTCTGTATGGCTCTGTGTTTATTCCAAGATACCGGACGTCCACCTGGGAACAGACAGACAGACGGGAAATTTATCGACACAACGGGTAAAGGTGAAACAGATAGTACATGTATCCCAGGAATATATTTACTTAATTGCATATCAATGGTCAGTTATAACAATGTTAGTTCATTTCTCAAATTATGTTAAGGCAGATGGTTAGTGGTATAAATTTTCATAGGGTGGTATTAGAATACTGAAAAGAACTTGTTTTACTGTGGGTGGGGATAAGAGGGTCTTGTTCTTACCCCGTTTGCAAGAAACGCATAGAACGTGTTAATAAAGTTCTCTACATCAGCTTCAGAGGCAGCACTACCCGCAAAGTATCTCCAGCTGTTGTATAAATAGTCGACAAATTAGGACTTGAATGAAATATAAACTTAAATGAAATGGTCGATACATCGTAAATAGAACGAAATAATCGATACGTCGTAACTTGAATACAACAATCGATAATCAGAATTTTAATTAAATGAAAGCGTCTCATTGTTACTTGAATGAAATAATCAAACACCGTTACTTGAATGAAAATGTCGATACATCATAACTTATGAGTAATGAATTAAGCGTCACGTGTTACTTTATTGACATAGACCTAACATCGTAACTTTAAAATAAAATAGTCGATACATCGTAATTTGAATGAAATAGTAGATACTTTTAAGCGTAACATTATAACTTGAACAAAAAAGTCGATACATTGTTATTTGAATTAAATTCAAGCGTCACAATGTTACTTGAATGAAATAGTTCCTGCATTGTTACTTGAATGAAATAGTTGATACATCGTAATTTAAATTATGAAATAAGCGTCACATGGTAACGTAAGTTAAATAGTCGCTACAGTGTTATTTGAATTAAATAGTCGATACATCGTAACTTGAATGAAATTTAAGCGTCACTTTGTAATTTGAATAAAATAATCGATAATAACAACGTTTTATAAAGTAATTGACACATTATAATCTATAAGGTATCTGTTAAATGAAAATAGACAAATTATAATCTATCAACTTAAGTCTCTTCTAAATAAAAAGTAAACACATAATAATCACTAAGGTATCTTCTAAATTAAAAATAAACACATTATAATCGATAAGGTATATGTTATATTTATATAAAGTGTAGACACATTAATTGTAACTTAAAGGGTACCTGTTATATAAAACGTAATTGCATTGTAACTTTAAGGGTTTATGTTACGTATACTATTCTATATTGTAACTTACGGGGTTTATGTTACATACAATATTCTACATTGTAGCTTACGCGGTTTATGTTACGTACAATATTCTATATTGTAACTTACGGGGTTTATATTACGTATAATATTCTATATCGTAACTTACAGGGTTTATGTTACGTACAATATTCTACATTGTCTTATACATACTGTTGATACACGGAGTAGTCGGTCACAAACAGGAGCTCCACATCGTGCTGGCCGCTGGCCCGCTTATGTCTCCCCCGTTTGGGGGCGCGTCTTGTCTCGTCTACAAGAAATCAGTCATATTAAAGGAGTAAGGAATCATTCTTTGAGGGGATCAAATACGGTCGGGCCTGATCGATCATATCCAATAGAGCCCGAAAGGCTTTATGATAGATTTGATCACGTACGACCGTATTTGACCCTCTCATAATTTTCAAATGATGAATCCTTATTGATTATATTTAGATATAATTTTCAGTAATAGTAAGATTAACAATTAAAATAATCAGTGAACTGTATTGGACTATACATTACGAAATCGATTCGTAATGTTATCACGGACAAATAAATGTTACAAAAATGTTACACGGGAACCAGAGAGCAATAGATGCTATTTTTCGGTGTCATCACCAGTACTATTAATATTTCATACATTCTTTTATGTTTTACCATGTGATGAATACAAACCTAGTTTGATGTAATCCGTCTTAAGTTGGTTTGATCCTGACAGTTTCTCTATTTTGTATTTTCTGGAATCCTTGATAGGCTCCATGGAGTACATGGAATTTTTCCATATAAAAGTTCCTTGCTGAATTATCGAAAAGTACAGTATTGTTTAAACATCAGATGTTGAAAATTTTGAATACATTGTTTGATTTCAATTTTTTTTATAGAAAGGGTAAAGTAAATCCCCATCTACATATAGGCAATACATATTGAATGGTGTTAAAATTATGAAAATCAGTTTATTAAACTAAATGGAAGGTCTGTATCTTCAAAATGGAGGAGCTGGATCCCCCAACCATCCAGGTTGCAACCCGCGGAACACGTGTTTGTGTGTTTAACATGTAATTTGTGACAAAATGATAGTTGACTGTATCTTAAAAATATATTGAATGTGAAAACAATATAAAAAAAATATATCCAATATTAGCCTACTTAAAATCCATTTTCACTTACCAGAGTAAAAGTTCTACACAGCTCCTCAGAACACGTGAGCTGAAAAGAGGCGCCATTGTTCACGTCCTGATAGAAGGTCACCAACTTCTTGAAAATAACGATAGGCAGCATAAGTATACATGTATTTATCTTCATTTTGGAAGATTTAGAATGCATTTGAACATTTTTTAAACTTAAGTTTGGCACGTAGCAACGTTTTGGAAAGGGACAGAACTAAGCCATCAGGGGAAGGGCTGTTTTGTTTCAAGTCTTCATGCCCGAATGGCGATTTATATCAATTTTCTTAAAAATTTTTTTTTTTATACTGGTTCAGCATCATCTGTGATAAAGAATTTAAGGGGTTGTAAGGGTGAGGTCCAGATTAGAACTATATGACAAATTGAATGTCGGTCAATTTGTGTATCTTGGTCCTCAGTAATACTTTCGGAGTCATTAAATGGGGAGAGATTTTTATTTCGCCATCACCAACCGTGACATGGGTCATTTTTGTAAATTCGACAATTTGGATTAATTCTCATCCGTGACGGCTCTTTACAAAGCTTCAACACAGTAGCATTGTAATGTACCACCCCAAATTGTAGAAAATTCCGTGCAATTGATGTATAGTTACCTGTACATCGGTGGATGGGCATCTCCCCGTGGGGTGTACACATCCCACTGTTTGTGGGCGGATCCCAGTGTTTCGTGTCAGCTCCAGGGTGTGTCCAGAATGATGGAGGTGGAAACTCACCCTAAAGAAGGAGGGGGATAAAACTCGAGGGACCCCGGGTGTGTCAGGGACATCGTAGGAGACGTCGAAAATCTTCACATGCCTCGAAACTGAAAAGGGTACTAAAATAAATATGTCCGACCATGTTGATTCAGAACCTTTTTTTTTAATCATTATACATTATCTGTTTAATGCATAAAAAATTGTCTCTTGTTGAGGGTCTTAAACAAATCAATGACCTGTACATAGAGAAAGAATGCTACATGCCACTCTATCTGTGACTAAATTAACCTATGGGTTTATGGTTTTCGTAATCATTAAAGAAGATGGGTGGATAAGCAAGTGAAATGCCTATACTCGGATGGATAAAATACTGGAAATTAAAATATCAATACGATTAAATCTGATAGTTTATTATTTGAAAAAAAAAATATTCAAAACAATATATATTTAATATGTCATTGATTTTAAACCTTTAGATATGTTCAATACTTGGAACAGGCGTATACGTAATCAAAACTTCCATAAAGTGTCATTTTTAGAATTTTAAGGCCTTTTCTTTTATAGAGTGGGTTTGTGTTCCATATTTTTCTCATAGTCTAAAAATAAAGTCTAATGGAAAACACAAACCGATATGCAATCATATAAAATGTGGAAAGATGACCAACTATACATTAAAAATATCATTTTGTATCCAACAATTGAGCGTTTTGAAACAATAATACAAGTCCGTTAATTCGTGGTCAAAGTCACACATAGTATATAAACAGCTTACTTTGTTGTGTCTGAAATGGCTCAATGGTTAGAGCACCATACATAAGCTAACCTTATATAACTAGAGTTTTTATTATGTGGGTTTTGATACCATCAAAATTTAAGGCAAGAGTTTTCTTATCGTCTGTTAAAATATATCAAAAACTGAATATAGTTTTAAAAAATTGCTTTTGCAAACTTGTATTATAATATATTTGAAAAGATTTAATTGGAGAAAAATAATTTCAAAATTGTATTTCTCGACAAAACCAAATGGGCATTTGCGCTATCTACCCCCTCCCCCATCTTCTTTGTAAAGATGATATGTCTAATCGTATTAATTTTTATGTGTAGGAATATAGATGTCTCTCAATTTTCAAAAAATTGGGATAAAATTAAACCCCAAGGATTGAAATACTTGTTGGTTTAGTAATTCTCAAATGTGAACTGCTTTCATTACTTGATATGTTTTAATACAAATAAGATTTTCAAAGTTATTTTTACAACGATACGTTTCAGAGGTCCAACAGCTGTTTTCAGTAGAACAGTGACGGTCCCTTGATTTTTATTGTAAATACCATATAAACACTGATAAACTAGTGACTGTTTACAGCTGTGATGCATCCCCAATACATTGCGAAATAAGCGCACTTTTTATTAACAACATCTACCAGACAAAGCCACACTTTCTATAAACTAACCTTCTGTCTCAGTGGAGTAAGCTAGTCCCAGAACCACGGCACTAACAGCCATCAAAACACTGCCCCCGCTCAAACTGACTGCCGACATTTTCCCCCGACATGAGCTAAACCTTGACTCGGCTGGACAACAATGGTCTCTCACCTGAGCCCGAGTACTGGGTAGATACACAGGTAATTGGTCACGAACGGCCTAATTCATAGCGTTCCAAACAGGTTTACGGCTATTTTTAGATCTCTTTAAGTGATTTTAAAATTGGAGAGAGATTAATAGAAGGTGCAGCGGTTGTCTAATGAAGGCAATACTGTGATGGTTTAAATAGATTTGTAACGACATACTTTATCGATTTTATTTTTGTTTATGACCATATATACACATGTAGCTTTTGTATATAACATCTAAATATTATAATGACAATCAAAAACGCATACTCATCATAGAAGTTTTTACCTCTCAACACCGCATATGCCATATAAGCGAAAAATAAAAATGATTAGTTTAATAATATACAGAATGCAGAAGCTTAGCATCATTCAGTAAAGAAAAAAAGAGAAATAGGCTATAAAAATTGTATTGCTTACTTAAAGAAAAAAAATGATTTTTAAGTCAAAATTAAGATTCATGAAGTCCCGAACTATGACAACCCCACTGCAAACTAGACGTAGTATACATATACGCTCACGGTTCTGCTATTCAGTAGATCAAAAGTAAGGAAGATATTAGCAAAATAAATAAAGATATTTAATTATTTATTCTTTTATTTATTAATTAAAGTAGGATTTTCTATGGAGGATGAGATACCAAATAGGATTTTATTTGTTTAACATGTGTGTAATCGGTAGGTTGAGAACAAAATGATCTCAAACCAAGAAGTGACCATGGCATCAATGCAACTTTTATAGCCTTGATATAATAAATGACACCACTTTATCATCTAGCTAACAAACAATAAGAATATAATAAATATTCCCATATTTATACGCAACAACTCGCCCACATACATCCGGGCTACTAACCAATTCCTTGTATTCATAAAATGTTGTTTTCTGACATTAAAGATTTAAAATCAATGGAATCGCTTTAAAACCTTAAGAATATTTAATTAAACTTCAACAAAGTTGTTAGAGAAGTCTAATGAATCTTTAAAATAAAATCAAAAGCATGGCTCACTCAGTGATGTAAATTGTTAGATATCAACTTCATGTATCGATTGCAAAGAATGTGTTTTGGCTAAAATCAGAGTCTCTTTTTTTCCAGTTACAAAATATTTGCCCCCAAAAACAACAACAACACCGGTAAAAACTGGTTGTTAAATCATTTACATTTTCAAATATGCTTTTTACATGAACCTATACCAGTAGAATAAAAAAACCCATTCAATTCAGTGTGAACTTTTCAATGACGTCACACTGATTACCATTATATCAAACATTCTGAACGATTTGTCCTTATCAAATGTGAATATAAGTAATAAAAAAACCAAAGTACTGATAGTACTCTGATAGCACTTGAAAGCAGGTAGTAAGCTTGTTTTTTGGATTTATGTATTTGCATTAAAAATTGCAAATAATGAAAAAAAAATCAATATTTAACGTTAATTGTGACTGGCAAATATCTTTCCCTTCCTCTAATTCCGGTCTATGTTTTCTAAAAGCTGGACCAAAACTCAGTAAATGCTTGCATCATTGTAATTTTTCATGTTTTTGTTCCCTTATAATATCATTGATCATTGGTAGCACTTTGACAAATATGCGGTTGCATAATAGTTTTGGTTTAAAGAGGTTCGTTCCTCTGTTTTTGGGTAGCCATTTTGGGTCACCTCTATTCTAGAAATTATGCATCATATATTGATTCTACTTATAAATTCAAATTTTATAATGCCAATTAAACTATCTTAAATAAAATATTAAAGGAAACATTACATTTTTACAGAGTTTAGTATGGGACTGTATTTTGTGGTGGAAGGTTTTTAAGAAGAAAATGAACATTTTTCATAACTCAGTTGTTTTAGAGTACCGTCACTTTAGCTTCCTTATTTTCAGTGTAAACAAAATTTCCAGGTAGTTTGTGCATTATGATATCTTCATTTTGTTACGAAAAACATAATTTTACAATTTTTCAATATTTCTATCGACACGTATTGGCAAATGTAATTTATATTTCATAAAAGTCAAGGAAAAATGAATCCCAATTTTTGCCTAAAATCAGCTTATTTCGTGCCATATCTCAAATTTTATATAATAGACCCATACTTTTTGTTTTATTTTCTGAAATTTCAAGATTTTTCTGACAAGTTCATCATAATTTGAGAAAAACTTTGAGACTTTTAAATAATTTCGTTACATGTTGAATTGGCAATGAATAAAAATAGCGTTTTATCAGTGCAAAAAGGTCAAAATATTAATTACGAGAAGAAATTGTAACATTTTTCTTTATGATAATTTTAATTTTATTTATTTTAAATAGTATAAATTTGTAGTTGATGCCATGGTTCATTCCTATAATAAAATATAGAGGGAAAAGCGATTTAAGTGCAATCTGCACTTTCAGTGTAGAAAGGTCATATTAAATACACCGTAGCGCCAATGTGTGTAGATTTTTAAAAATTACTTTAGAAAAAAAACTTTAAGACTTTTGATCGCAGGATCCAACGTCCTTAATGGAATATAGCTTTTAGCGTACTAGTATACGCTAACCGCTTAGAATTAAGGAATAAGGAATCATTCTTTGAGTATTATATGGTGATAATTTTGGTCGGGGCGTGGTCAAATCTAATAAAGCCCGAAGGGGTTTACAGACCCTGAAACGTACTACTACACCACACGCTCGCTAAACGGTTCACACGAAACCCTGAACGGTTTTCACGAAACGCTGCACGCTTTGCCCGAATCGCTAAACGATTTACGCGAAACGCTGAACGGTTTTCACGAAACGATTTGCTCGCTTTTCACACGCTTTTATCCTAATCGATTTTAGTTTCCTTCGGGTCCTCTCGGATTTTTCCGACTCTTATAGTAAGAATTAATTACATGTATGATAGATTTTACCACGCTATGATCGAAATTACCACCTCATAATATTCAAAGAATGGTTCCTTATTACGTATGTTTATATTATTTCCAATTTGTACACTTTAAAACAACATTATTTTAAAACCTGTATTTTTTATGTACATGTAGCACGTACATGCTATGTATTTCTACGCGGCGCAGCCAATACCGTTTTTCGGTTATGCCATAAGACACGCCCATTTTGATTAATGTTTTATGAAGTTATTGGGTTCAAATTTGATTCGTAATGTTATCACAGACAAAGACAATTGAAAATGTAAATATAGTTTGATACGAACTTGGTTAGTGCGTGATTAAACGTTCTGATCAGCCCTTTGAGCTTCACACTATTTGATCACGTGACTTTACTAAGTTTATATCCCAGATTTTTTTAAACATGCTGTATACTTGTTAGGTGAAATTTTTTTTTAGAGAAAAGCAGGACAGTGTCTGTAATGATATGTAGTTTCACATTGCCACGTTTAACGATTGACAAATCTTCTGTAGGAATTCTGATTTGGTACACGCCAAGTCGTGGTGTAAATGCCACTTAGCTATAAACTTGTTCTGTTATAATGAAATATGCAATTTCAACGTTATGACATAAGGTAAATGAATCTGATTCAATAACTTTTGAATAAACAGTTTTAATCAAACACAAGTATAACTTGTAACACTAAAATAAAACATAAACACATAAACAAACTA
Source organism: Magallana angulata (assembly GCF_025612915.1). Taxonomy (NCBI): domain Eukaryota; kingdom Metazoa; phylum Mollusca; class Bivalvia; order Ostreida; family Ostreidae; genus Magallana; species Magallana angulata. Next base: position 57,119,771 of record NC_069117.1, read on the forward strand.
CATATAATATAGCACTAGACGAGACACCTAAATACCTCAACACGGGTCAAAATAAATACACGAGAGTCAACAATTCAAAATCGCCTTGTCCATTTCCTACTTTGGCTAACATGACCATTTGTTTTACCGGCACCGCGGGTACAGCTGATCGAGTAGGGTGAGTTAAATTGCACCGATGTTGAAGTTTCACTACGATCATTACAAGTACATGAATCTATACACACCCGCTTTGTATCACAACATTTTTAGACAGTCTTATTGAATCCCCGGTTTTCCAGGGGACACAAGATACTCCTGGTTACCCACTCGCGGAAACCTGTCTGGAATGGGGTGAAGTTCGGTTGCATTGATGGATAGGTTTTTAGACATGTAATAACGAATTTAGAGAGTCAGAACTTTATAGGTCACATGAGTTGCTTCGGGTCCCAAATCTGGGGTGTGGTTCCGATACACCACCGTTGACGCTCCTGAAATCTGCCACGCCCTCGCTGTGGCGACGGAAGTCGGACACACTTTCACTGTGACGTCGACCGGAACCCACAGTCCCGATCCTGATCCGGGAGATTAGTCTCTGGAAAATATTCCGATGACGTAGAGACTCGATGTCGACGCCTGCTTTATCCAACCAATGGCGGTCTCCCTCCAAACAATACCCTTAAATACGATAGTATACAATTATTTAATGCTTGAGCAGTCAATAGACCAGAATATTTTTCCGAGGTGCAGGGAACAGCTCAGTATGATCTATTGCCCGAGGCCAACGGCCGAGGGCAATAGATCATACTGAGCTGTTCCCTGCACCAAGGGAAAAATTCTGGTCTATTGACTGTTCAAGCATTAAATAATTGTTTTATTACCTAATTCCTTTTTTAAGTTTTCCGTGTTTATAATTTGCAGATGGTTTTCGTGCCATTATGCAATATACTAAGATTTGTTTTCATCTTTTACATGCACCAAAGAAACCAAACCTTTTTTGTGGGCAGGCAGTTTTTTGGATGCTTGTTTTTACTTATGTGTCTACAGTAGGGGGTCTGTCATGTATTCTTTGTACATGTGTTACATATTATTTCTAGTCCTTCGGCCCCCTACCTTGTGTTTTGTGTAGATATTTATTTTACATATGTGTGTATAATAGGGGGTCATGGTTGCATTCAGCACCACATGTTTTATTACTATGTAACATGTTTTTGAATGCCCCCTATTTTGTATATATCTTTTCGTCATTTACTAAATAAATGACAATTTCCATTCTTACACATGTGTTCTGTCTTATGCCTGCTTAAGCAAAAAACAAGCTCAGTCTCCTTGGCTAGAACATAAAAGCTAAGGAACATAAATTACAACATCTCAATTTAATATCAGTTTACACAAAGAAGGCGGAGTCTTCAACCCATTAGATTTTGAATAGTCTTTTACCTTATATGAGGCTTTAAGACCGCGGAACATTAACTGGCAAGATTGGAAATATACAGCTTTCGTCAGTTTCACTTGTTACAGTCAAAACATTTGAAATGGGCGGGAACAAATTGACACGGACGTCTGAGAAAACATTGGATTGAAACTGTAGTTATAGGAAATGTATTTTCAATCCACCTCAGCATTTATAACTTGCATACTAATGTAAAGCGATCGAAAAAGATTTTAATTAGTATCAGAAAAGCGGTTGAATTTTTTTTTATTTCATCAATAAGTATAATCAGCAAATGTGAAAAAATACCAATTCGGAGATATCATACGCAGGGCAAAGCATTGTCCGATGACATCTTATATGAAAATTTTATATATTCTATTATTGGATATGATTTTAATCTTATTAATGGGAACTTTGATTGATCTTCTCTGTGAATAAACCTCACTTGATATCAGACTTGTGACGACTGATTCTCTGAAGTCATCGGACAATGCCTTGCTATTATCTCTCCCGAATTGAAATCTTCTCATATTTGCTGATTACCGGTATATACTTATTGGTAAAATAATTTTTTAAAATCCTTTTTTAAATTTTGTCCTTTGCTGATACTAAATATAATGTTTTTCGATCGCTTTAATTGGCATGTATATAGCAAGTTAGAAATGCCGAGGTGAATTGAAAATACATTTCCTATAACTACATGTACAGTTTCAATCCAATGTTTTCTCAGACGTCCCTGTCAATTTGTTTCCGCCCATTTCAAATGTTTTGACTGCAACAAGTGAAATTGACGTACGCTGTATATTTCCAATCTTGCCAGTTAATGTTCCGCGGTCTTAAAACTGTTGAATATTTGATACTCCATTTTGATAACATTGAATTTGGATTCACCAAGTACTAAAAACAGCGTCTATGTAAAGAAATATACATTCCCTGAGAAAGGATGTAACATTATAACATACATGTACACGTTGCCGGTCCAATAGATCACAATCTATTGACCGGCGGTCCAATAGATCGCAGTCTATTGACCGGCGGCCTAATAGATCGCAGTCTATTGACTGGCAGTTCAAAATAGACGCAAATATTTAATTTGTAATAAAACAACAAAATCCCTTTGATTAGGTAATAAAACAGTTTAACGCAGGGTTCTTATGAAAAAAAACCCCAGGCAATCTAAATCTCATTCAAGGAGATATATAGCTATCAGGACATCTCGATATTGTGATATTCTTAGTAATTTACTTTTTAAAAAATTTGCTTGCCCCCATAGACATGCAATCTTGATTAATTAAATACTGCGTAGGTAATATTTTTAAAAAAAAATTCTCTTGGTTAATCCTTTTCTACTCTAAAGTGCTTAAAATAAATATCAGAGTATTTAATACATGATGGATATTCAAGGTTGGAAAATAAGGTCGTAAATAAATATGAATCGGATACCTTAAAAGTTTTTGATATCTATTCTACGGTCAAATATTTTACATGTAACTTGAAAATTTTAAAAGGTGATAATATATATAATTTGATGTTCATTCATCCATATTAATATTTCGAGGTTCAAGGTATCCCAAACCACCAAGGCCTTGTAAGTTTCTTGTGATTTACCTGCTCGCAGGAGTTTACGTATATTTTCCGAGGAGGATATCGATACATTGGACGATGCGACGGCGAGGTAGAGCGCTGATTGGCCGAGCTTGTCCCGTTTGTGGATATCACATCCGTTCTTGATGAGGTATTCCGTCGTCCGTTCTCGACCTTCGCCGGTTGAAATCAATAATGCCGTTTTCCCCGTGGAATCTTGTTCATCAAGCACGGCACCTACGAAAATAATTATCATAAAAATGTTAAAAATAATAAACTTTAGTTCAACAGTTTTATTTTTTTCTTATTCAACATAACCTATTTTGGCAGTCTAAATTCTCAGTACTCATTAATGCTTAATGTAATATCTAAAAAACTAGTATATGATTTTAAAATCACACAAGTAAATGACTGGTTGTCTGATATTGGTAGGGAAAAACCTGCTTATATCATTTTGTAATTTTAAACAACTGGCAAAACACGTGCTATATGACAAAGGAGAACCGAAAGCTCTATTAACGGCATCTAGGGATTTTATAGCTTTGTTTGTTTCCCTTTCGCCTAACTTTATGTCCTATTTATTGCTGATCTGTTCATAAGCTCTGTGTTCATTAAACCACACCAAGACACAGACACCAGGAATCACGATTTGATGGTGACCAGTTATGGGGTTTGTTCTGACCGCGGACGGGCGGAAGTGCCGACGACCTTGCCACCTACCGGCTTTATGGAGCAGTTTGAGAGCCTCTAAGTCGTCGTACAGCACCGCCTTCATGGCCGCCGTCTGTCCGTGTCGGTTCTTGGCGTTCACTTGGGTTTCCCCTGTCAAAGACAAATAAACCATTGTACATTTAAGGTGGCATGAAATAACTGTCGATATTAATGTGGATAAAATTACACTTTAATCAAAATACTTTCACCGTTTTAAAATTTTACAATATTTGACCAAAAACTATATTTTATTTTTTTGGAAAGGTAAAAATTATAATTGCCCTAGCAGGATTCGATCTCTTGACTTACAAATTTGTACTTAAACCATTGCGCTACGCTGTTAGGTAACAATTTCGAGAAAGAACAAGTTAATAAAATTATGCTTGATTTTATTGTTTATTTCGATCGGAAGTATATACGTTACAATATGGAGGTGTCTCATACCTCCTTAAAGAAAACTCCAAATTGCTTCGGTACTTATTCTAAACAAAGTACTGAAGTACTGTCGGGAGTTGATTTTATTGATTATTATCAATTTTAAAATCAACGATATGTTATGCAAATTTTTATAGTATGAATTCTCGAACTTTTCCGACAAGAATTTCGAGAAAACCCCATATGAATCATGTTGTGTAATATTTAAAGATAGAATTAATTCCATCAAACTGTGTATCAGTAATCAAAATGTGTTTAAAAATTGTACACGTCTGGATCCAAGCAATATTGAACTCTAGTCTCGTACAACCAGACGCTCGGCTGTCTTCGTTTATCTCCGACTACCAAGAGAGCCTCTTTGCTTGTCCGAGATTTACGGAGACAGCCGAGCGTCTGGTTAAACGAGACTATATTGAACTCTAGCGTAGGAATACATGCAACTACAATAAACAATTGAATTGTTCGTACTATATAAAATCTGGCTATTTTCAAGGTATTTATAGATACGTTTCTTTTGAAAAACAATGGTACAGCATACAGTTCACCGAATTTATCTATTATTTTCAAGATCAACGTCTTGTCAGCGGTGGTGATTTGTGCTTAGGTCCAAACACTGTTTCACTTTCGGTTGGCCAGAGTAACTGCATAGGAGAGTTGATTAAAAATCAACTCCCAAAAATATGATATTAATATTGTCATCCGCCTATGATACACTAGTATGTGTGCATGTTAATTAATTTATAAACGAGAAAAATTTCCTACATGAAATTCTTATATAATTGTACCTTATAAAATAAAACGCCTCATTCGTTTCGATGGCGTACTTTTTTTTTTTTTGCTGTTAACAATATGGCGAGTCAATGTCCATTAGAGATTATAATCTCCATAAACTATCATTCTGACCGCTGACAATATATAACGTTAGATGTTTACTGTCAGGGCTATATGCAGTGTGTCAGGGGCAGAAGGTATAAATCAATCCCACGTGTGCATCAGTGACAATTTTCATGCATGCATGTACATTGTGCATGTCTGGATCGTATAAAGGTAATAGAAGTTTCAGGTGAAAGCAGGTGACGGACCAAGAATTCGAATCTATATGAGTTGATAGAAGCTATTTTCTTTGTCTTTCTAATACCAGTGTTTTGTTTTATGTGTGTCGAAAATATGTTTTATGTCGTGATAATAAATTTGTTCAGTATATAAACTGACAAGTCGTAAAAATGGAGTGTATTAGAATGGAGTATTCATATCATTAATAACCTAAACACGCTACACACGTGCACGTCGTCCAAAATAAATGTAATGAATTAATTTGTTTCCATGAACAGCTTCCTCTAAAACAATTTATGATATTTTGTCGGCTTGTTATTTTTAACGACGTGAACACGATAATTCACTAATGTCATTCAAAGCTCTGTATCTTATTAATTACGAGACCTCGTGGTTTCAAAAATTATTCATTGCTGCAAATCAAATGCGCCCTCAATTTTTTAAAACAGTTTTGGGGAAACGATTACACAGAAAAAAATATTTTTTGGGTTTTTTTTCTTAAAAAAAAAACAAAAAACAAAATTGTACGAAAGCTAAACTATTTTGTTTACATCAATAAAATAAGGTAGCGAGAAAGTTTATTCAAAATTGTGTGTTTTGCATTTTTTATTCAGATGTTGTTCAGATATTATCTTCCTTCATATATCTTCCACAGTAAAAAGCAAAAAAATTCAAATGAGCAATAAATGTTTGGTTGATGTTTGAATTACTAGTTTGTAAGAGACTTTTACTCACCATTGCTGAGCAGGAGTTTCATGACGTCATAATGGCAACGTTCCGTTGCCTCATGGAGCGGCGTACTGCCGTCGACGTCAGCGATGTTGGGATTACTTCCAGCGTTGAGCAGGTTTTTGACGGCTTGGATTTTCCCGTAACGGGCGGCGTAAAACAGCACCGTCCGCCCGTTGGCGTCACGCATGTTCAGTTCATTTGTCGTGATGTTCGCGGCGTTTGCAAGCGCCACTGCTTTGTTAGTTTTACCAGAACGTTTTGGGGATTGCTTTTGTCGCAACACAGCCAGAGCCATTTTGCAAACTCTTGAATATCCTCGGTGGATTATCCGTTCATCTAAAAGGTAAAAAATTGTACGTCTTATATATCGTTTTAAGCTAAACCGCATTGAAATATTTTAAAGAAAATTAAAATTTGTTGATACGCAGTTTTAACACCTACTTTAAAACTTTTTACGTTGAACTAACCTATGATGAATTACAATTAAGCTATACAGAGATGTACTTGTCGTTAACTGAAAATCCCAGCTAGAGATGCGAGTCCATGAGCGGAGAACCTCTAAATAATATTGATGTCTTGTCCCAATTTACACACATGCATAAATACATTTTAATCAGATGACCTCTACCCTATCACACAATTTTAAGCATGAAATTGGTTTTCATAGTCTGGGAGGTGCATATCAATTAATCTTAAACCAGATAATTACCTTCCTGGTGTATATAGCTTGTTAATTTAAAATGTGCATGATTCTCGTAATTTTCAAAACGCAAACGTCAAGATTTTATTTTGTGTAGAAAAAAAACCCAAAATGTTTAAAATATACGAAATACCTGCATTTGTATATATCTATGAATGACATAAAAAATTACCTTAATAATTTGAAATGTCCCGATAAAATCACAGATAGAGGCCTTGTTATTGAATCACCCCCGAGTTCCGACAACGTGAAGGCAGTGTATTGTTAGAAGTGGACAGCATTGGACGTCCGACTGCCGGGGGTGAGGGTGAGTGACGTGTAAGTGACCTGTCCCTCTGACAGCCGGGAGCCGCACGGTGACGGTCAGCCAAAATTACCTTGTTTACTCTCGGACCTACTTGTGCAAAAACAGTAAACACGGTGTTAGCGGATTGGCTGTGGACAGTGATGTTCCCGCCATAAAACACAGGGGCTGGAGACTATCGGTCCGCGGTGGAGGATTCGCTTTGTCTAATTCCGATCACGACTATTATGTATTTGGTAATCACCTAGGTCCATTTATCATTGTATGTAATGTAAGGCCATTATTTTTGGTATATTAGGTTGATATTCGATGATTGAAAACTCTCTTCGTAATAAACTTTGTTTTTGAAAGTATATTAAAAGTCAATTAATAAGACACGGTATATACATGACAAAGCAGTTCCTTTGTCACCTGCCATCAGCCACTGACCGCAGAGGCAATCGAACGCGCCGTGGTCCCGCCATCAGGTGGGTGTGTCTCCTCAATCCTGACATAAAACGGGAAATCGGCCACGCCAACAATAAAGTCATTTGATATTGACCAACTTTATCAATTTCTTGTTAAACCTCGGTACCCCAACCCCCCATAAAAAAGTTTCCCAAATGCGTTCAGGCTCGACTCTCACCAATTTCCCTCAAGTCAATACTCAGACTCAATTTCTGAGTTTTTACTTCAAATTTATGTACCTTTTCTTTAAGGATTTGAGTTGAGGACCGAGTTGAGTGATTAGACCATTTATGTGACAGCAGGGCCAGGATTAAAACTTTGTACTTTGTCACAACGGCCCGAGTGTTTATAAGAGACGTTTTATCTATTTAACCTGCGTCTTTTAAGTTCATATGCTTTTTTAAATATGTTTGCCTATTATGGGCCAACAACGGGAAACAAGAAAGCACATTTTAAATACATGGTCATATACATGTAATATTACATGTACAATATACATATATACATGAGAAGAATAATTATTGCAGATGAAATATACATGTATACAGATGACATGTACTTACACATAAAGAACAATTGGGTCTGGTTTATCGATACAACGCTATCAATACGCACATTCATAAACACATGTTAACTTTTACATATACATATTAGTATGCAACAGAGTTTAATGTACCATATTATCAAGAATAATTTCATGAAAACAAAAAAAAAATACATAGGCATATATAATAGCCATTAAAAATTTTCCATTAGGCATTGATAATAGCTACGAATGCAAATTATACAACTGTTCTCATCAGAAGGCACCAAAACTAGAGGGGGAAAAAAAATGAAAAATTGGGGTTGCCGTTGTTTAATGGCATTATTTAAATGCGAATCAAGAACAGAGTATAGAAAAGGAGTCTGACAGGCACATTTAACACAGCATCATTTATGGAGATTTTAATGGGTTGCGTCCAAGGACAGGAAAACAAGTATTAAAACTTATACAGTGACAACGATAATTGCATAAAAACTGGTGTTCATCATTTTTTATTCAAATTTCAAGGTTGTATGGTATAAGAACATAATGTAAAGGTAACTTTTCTTTGCCACTCAGAGCGACGTTTGTGGAATAATAAACAAAAAGTGGATGTATGGATATGAAAAGAATAAAAATGGTTGATACCTAATTGGCGACTATACCATGCGTAACAAATAAAACACAACCTGAGGATTTTTTTTATCAACTTGAGATGAAATTAACAGTGTCACGCGGGGTCGCGCTCTATGCCACCAGATGAACCCCACGTGCAAGCAGGTGCCCGTACATCAAGTCGTACTGCAGCAATCTGACTTGTACTGTAACACGTGGCGAGAGTGGAAGCCAGTTGACGAGGGTCAGATGATATGGGACAAGAGGTGCTACAGCACTCCCGGTCCATCATACTGACTCACCGTAAATAGGACCACTTCCTTGTCCCCACGGTCCAGTAATGAAATGTTCGAGCATATTGACATCTAAATCTACTAAACAATTTTTTTGATTCTACCTCTTGGATTAAGCGTCAAAAATCCTATATAAAGATAAATAACCAATGTTTTCTACATGCATCTAAACCAGATTCAGTCTTCCTAACCAACTGTCGCCGAAACGCCAAATACGTACATGTATTAGTGGTTGACTTTCGAGTATGGTTTAAGGAGCATAAAGTTAGAGTACAGTGAATGTCCATAAGTTAACATGAATTCATTTACATAGTGTACGACAATGATCGTAACAAATGTAAAATCATGTATATTCTGTTTCGTTCATACATTTCCAGTTGATAATAATATATCGTATGAGATAGTTCTTGTACAAGGACTGACCTTATGTCCCCCGCAAAACAAGAAACGGTCTGGTAAAACCCGCCGGAGCGTACGATGAACAACCCGCTGGTCACGTTAAAGTAATTAGATTAGGGACTTAATTGGATTACATAAAACCCGCGGCCATTACGTGACAGGGCGTGATCGACCCCTCGTACATCAGCCAGGTAAGACCAGATATGATCCCTGGGCGGTCGCCATCAGATCACCTGGACAGAACCTTTCACTGCTGGAACGGATTCCCTTTTTACGCTGGACAAAATTCTTTTTTTTTTGGCCGAACGGTGCAATTCACCATTAACATCTAACAATGAAAGACCGTGTTAAGCCAGTTCTTGTCGGGTTAAGCTTAAAAGCAACAAGCTTAAACCATTTCATATTGACTAAAATCAGCAGAAAGATGACGGCGTATATGTTGGATTCTTTAATGATAACAATGAGGATGAACCGACATAAAATCAGAGACACAGATATAAACCACATCCGGGTGCCTGTTTGGCTGGGTTGCTGAGTCAGCATTATTTCACTTGTATTCCTAATGATCATGACGTCAATTGTATACCTATGTACATAGATTTGATGGTTTCAATTGAATAGCTAGACATAATATTTCAACATAATAATTTCAATTGTATTCCTATACATGAAACATGATAACACTTGAATCAATTTAACTTCATGATTCCAATTGTATAATTATGCATATAAATGTACATGATGTTGTCAATTGTATACCATACTTAAAATTATGACATAATGATTTCAATTGTAATGTATTCCTATATATCATATTTAAGACAACAACTGAGTTAAAACATAATCATAATAACTATATATATCTATATAGAGACATAATGGTTCAAAATTGTAAGACTAACGAAATGAATTATCATGAATATTCAATCTGAATCCCTATACACACAAACATAACAGTATCAACAAAAACATTTTCAACCAATGACATGATGCCATTTCTTTGACATAAGATATCTAGGGGTGTGTAGCGTGGTTGCCTTTGACTCTCAAAGCTTTAGCAACATCAATGGATGATATACCCGTTGGTTAACATTTATAAAATATTCACACTTCATTTCAAAGAAAGTTAGGTAAAGTGGTAATCTTGCCAATTGATCAAGTGTATTGCATCAATATTGCCGGACTCTTCCAACAGGTCAAACTACAGAACTCAGAACCGAGTACATTAGTTATTGCAGTATTTCATCTCCTCTCAGTTTTGATTAATGTTCACTAATGATTGAATGAAAAGCAACATTGTAGATAATATCAGTAAGATGTTCCTTGAATCCTTAACATTAACAATTATTTTCACTTTGGTGCTTTCACTTTCATTGAATCATGAAATTGTCATGTTTCAGTGACCTCAATCTATAACAAATACATGTAGCCCCATGAAAAGGAGAGCTAACTACCATTACCAGTAGCTGTACCAACTCCACTGTTTTTGCATTCCAGACACATTTTGGTGTACAATGTACATGTAATTTTTAATATATAGTTACATGATTTAAAATTCACAATTATCTCATTTCTTAACCCATAACAATAATTTTCTAAAAATCTCAGTTTGAAGCTGCAAAAACCTGTGAAAATTAGAAAAACAAACAACAAAACAAAATATTGCAAGAAAATTCCTTGACTTTGCCCCCATAGGTCAAGGTCAAACTGAATACAGACATGTATTACACAATAACAGACATGGCATAAAATACAATTTGATAAAGCAGACCAACATGGACTATAATATACTCCCTTAATCCCTGATAAAATCAGTTAATGTAAAATCAAAGTTTGAAGGGAAGAAGGCTAAAAACCTTAATTCTTTTGCAGACTTCATCCTACTGGTAATTGTTAACGCTATACAATGCTGAATCGTAGTCTTGATACATGAAGACAAACAATCAAAGCTGTGAATTGGAATTTGCTGGAAGCATTTAGTGGAAATTCACATAAGCTGTATATGATAAAACACTAAAATTTGTTGTAAATATCCTTGACCATCCTAGAACTACAACAGAAAAGCACCAACACTGATCCAAAGATGAATGAATTGTCTGATGAGAGATCACTTTCTGTCCACCAGTTGCTGTCGCTGACCGTTGACTGAGAGGTCAGTCGGAGCCTCAGTGTAGGAGGTCATCATGCCTGTCTACTGGGGGTGGCTGGTCGGGCATGGTGGACCGTGTTCCAGCCGTAAGGTACCCTGCAACACTAGGTCCCGTGGGTCCTACAACACAACGAATAGATTAGTCAGGCTAACAAACAATAGGTTATATAGGTCCTACAATACAACATATATACCAGTTATAAACAAACACTAGGTCCTATGGGTCCTACAATATTAGATACACTACAGACAAAAACAAATAACATACAATAGGTCCCTTGGGCCTTATAAACCAAAGACAGAAACAAAAATAAGTCCTGTGGGTCATACAATGCAACATGGGTCCAACATCATCAGACTTAGTCACTTACAAACAATAGGTCCCATGGGTTCTACAATTTATACAATACATCAGTCAGATAAACAAACATGAAAGTTGTAACTTTTGTCCCCCTATATCCTCTAAATACAGGTTTTAAAATGTTGGTCATTTTAACAATCTCCATACAACATATTGGTTCTACTTATGCTAACTTGAAAGTAAAGAACATATATCTTCAATAGTTTTATTAAATTTAAAAGCCCAAAAGTAAGTTCTTAATTTTAATGTCATATAACAGGTAATTATTCCTATAGCTTCTATTAGACTTTTAACACATCTTTTACTTAATTAAGGTGGAATAACACATCTGATCGAAACAACATTTCGTAATATTAAAAGGATTTAATCGACGGCAACATGTACCTTACTTCATAGTCGAGTGGTTAAAGTGTTAGGCTTGTGATCCGTACATCCCTAGTTCGAATCCAATGGGGGCTTTTGCTGTTACTTACTGAATCGAGTATTATAGATATTAATTTTTTATCCCCAAACTGCAAATTTTTCGCTTATTTGACATATGTACAGTTTATTTATCATAATATCTTTCATAATCAAATAATTTACTGTTAATTCAAGTGACTTTTTCCAGGTGTGTTATTCCACCTTCAAGGAGTTTGGCCAAAATCATGTTTAAATAAACAAATCATCCACAGTTCTACAAATTTATCTTGGCATAAACAAGAAAAAGTGACAAAACACAAACAACCCTTGCTCTACTGGTTTGTTAATGAGTCAACACAACAAAATCATCAGTACAGAGAGGCCAACAATGACCACTTCAGATAGTAACACATCAACAAGAAGTCATTATCTGGATAGCAGAATGTTCTGTCCCCAAAATAACTTTGGTCACGACTGACAATTTTCTCTCAATCAAAAGTTTCAAGCTGTAAAACATTGTCAAAAGTTTTTAATTCTGCAAATGGTAAATTTTCAGGTGCTACTCCCTACTAATCATGTTTAGCATTTTACAAAAAAAAAGGGTTTTATGAACAACAAATAAAAACCCCCCAAAACACCAATTTTCACTTCAGTTATAAATAACTAATATTTTTTTCATTCTTAAACATGGGGGAATCTTTATCTGTTCGCAGTATATCCTGTTTAACTACGAAAAAATCTTTCATGGTAGTGGATACAAAAGCCAGATACAGTATTTATAAACAGGAATATTGCAAGGAAGGATTTCTTTGGACATTTTATATGTTACACAGAAATGATAACTGCTTTATTTCTCAGATTAATGCTTATTAGAAATGCGATCATGTTAGCCGGAGTGCTTAACAACAGGTATAACAATGGAAAGGACTGAACACTGATCCTCAATGTTCCTAGGTTCAGAGTAATATGCATGCATTTATAAATGTCTACATATCAATAATCTGCATATATATCACACCCATCTAAAAAACTTAACATGCATTCAGTGCTACAAATCACGATCACCAATTACTCTATGGCAGACACACCATCATATTGATCTATGCATGCCCTTTCATTCACCAGAGACATTCCAAAGCATTACAAGAAAAAAAAAAAAGACTCAGTGAAAAAAAAATAAAAAGTGAACATCACATTAAAAACTAGGTGAAAACTTTTTGATTTTAAAATTGAGGAGGATGAAAGACTACAATTATTGAATCTAAACTTTGCATGTATTTTTATGGAAAAAAATCCCCCTGCTCTGTTTTTACAAAAATGTAATCAACAAACACAAACCCATAAATCTGCAATTATTCTTGAAAAGACTGACAATAAACAATAGCTCTCAAGCAAATTGTACAGATTCAAATTATACCATATCTGAAACTGACTTAGACATTTTTTAAAGAAGGTATTTCTATTGCGGTACTATTCTTTTGTCTATCTGGATGATTTTATTTGTATTGTTGTTTTACATAAATACAAATTACAGAAGCCATCGATAAAACCTACTACAATGTAAATGTGAGAGAGAGAGAGAGAGAGAGAGAGAGAGAGAGAGAGAGATTGTTTTCTACAGAGCTACAATACATACAGCATGTACCAGTATTATAACTAAAAACTCCTAATTTTCAAGCAGTTCTAATTTTTATTGCAGGGACCGGGTACATAATCTCAATAACAGATTTTTATTATCAATGGTCATTACAGACTATCAAACCAGCACAGAAATTCATAAGATCCTATTCTATATTCAAGTTTAATTAGGTGAAGAAACTGCAATGTTAGTAGGAATATAATTGTGCGTACCACAAACTAAACTCTACCCAAACCAGACAGTGTAACTGTTCACAAAGCTCACCTTTACACACGAAACATCATCCTTACCCTCACTCTCAAACACTAACCCTCACACCTTCATACTCACACCCTTACATACATAACCTCTCTGAGTTATTTACTGAGCAAATACCCATCATTTGTAATTATACATTGTAAATTATCCAAAGATTTTTTTTTAATTCCAAAACTAAAACAGAAAGACAATTAAAAATGCAAGGTCTAATTTTTTGTTATAAGAAGGCTGGATGTCAACAGAATTAAGCATCAGATCTACCTTAAATTTTGAAAAATGAACTATTATTTACATGTAGTAAAGAAAAAAATCCATACTGTGGAATCAGTTAAATTCGTGGGGGCCAATGTTCGTGGATTGTTCGTTTTTTAATTATTCGCGGGGATTTAATTTCGTGTGTGCATCGGTTTTCACTTTTAGTAAGAAGAACACGCTTTCTGAATTTTTTTTTGTTGAGGATGTAAATTCGTGGGGAAGGGCTATACCAACGAATACCACGAAAATTGAGCCACCACAAATTCTAATGACTTCACAGTAAATACTAACTCTAAATTTTAAATGTTTTCCTCTACATGAAACTTTATACAGTGTTCTATTATGAAAATTTATTTTGTCTGAAAAATGGCCGCGACCATCCAGCTCTCGAGGTGAAACCAGCAGACTGCAGGCAGAATTTTGATCAGCGCATTGATCAGAGAGTATCAAAAGTAACGCCATGATAGTATAGAAAAAAAAGCAAACACACGATTCATCATTACCTTTGGAGGAGTCTAGAAAATAAAGCAGAGGAAAAAAAACAATCACGGGCAATGATTGGTCATGCTTCAGTCATTCTCAAACTTATCAGAATTAAATAACAAAAAATACTGTACAGGTCTACATAAGAAAATAAGACAATAAGAAAATTGTCAAAATATAATGGTCAAACAAGAGTTTACATTTACACTCGAGTTTTGTCTAAGAACTGAGTTGCTACTGTTTGTACAACAACAGATGATTGGTTATATTCTGACCTGTCAGGTAACCGGCAATGGGCGTGTCTGATATAAATAGGTCGTGTTTCTGTTCTCTGTACTCTCTCCAAACGGGCGACTTGTCCAAAATGTTGGTTATCTGCAAGACAGAAAGAAAATGTTCATGTTGTCCTTGTGTTGTGGAATTCAAACACTCATAAACAAATAGATACACACAGGTATCTACATTTCAGCAAAGTAGTTTTATTTGTTGTGTACCCCTGAACCAAATATTTTTATAGAAAAGCAAGCAACATAAAAAAACTATCAACTATAGTTTAATTTACATGAGGTGGTCTCAAACAGAAAATACTAAATATCTAGCTTTAAATACTCTTCAATTAGTACACTGTGCACATTTTAACTTTGTATTTAGTGACAAGTTAATCTTGATCGACTGACCTGTTCTCCATACTGGAAGGACCTCTGCATGGATTTAAGGGCCTTCACTATCTGGGCTTTGGTGGCCGCCGGCTTATCCAAGGTCTCTAATCCACCCTCCAACAGCTTCAACAGGAATGGCACCAAATCCGTCCTAATGGCCTGAAAACAAAACCAATGTCTCTTACCGGGTAAATACAGCATTCATAATATAACCAGTAGTTGTGGGCTTTTTTTTTTTAAACAGACTGATATCCAGCGATCCACTAAACAGTAAATAATGATTGACTTCCCTAAAAGTCTTTGGCCTCATCTTTCTTTTTATAAAATGATTGAGTCACATGAGTACCTGTGAACTCACATACCATGTATGAATATAAAATGGCTGGCTTACCTGTGTGTGTGTGATCTTGCTCATTCTTGTATGATCAGACTGACTCACCTACAGCTCTATGAAATGAGTGACTCACCTGAGAGACGAGCTCCTCTTTTATGACTCACCTGAGAGACAAGCTCCTCCTCTCCCTTGTCAAACATCTTGTACAGGGCCTCTGCCGCCAGGGCGATCTGGTCCCGCCGACTCTTCATCCCCACCATCATCGCGCTCAGACATTCCACCTGGGCCATACTCCTGGTACATATCTGTAACAGGAATTACAGGTAAGAAACCATCAAAAAATACATGTTTACTGATGTTGAGTGTGATTTGTTACATCATAGCACTCAGACACTCCTTCTCAGCCATACTCCTGGTACATATCTGTAACACAACACAAAGGTCAGAAAGCAGGCCAAAATACAGGTTTGTGTACATGTGTGTGCCTGTATGTTTTGTGTAAGTTTTTTTTTTCTCTTTAAAATCAAATGCAATTGTTATATGGTTTGTTATTCTACAAGAAGAAAAACCACAGAAACTATTGCTTACCTCATTACCAGCCAACTGATGGACAACTTGGATGGCAGCCTTGGGTACAGCGTTGTTCTTGCTGCTCATGGCCTTGAAAATTTTGGGTATGTAGCCAAGGGAGGGCACCTGGTCTAGTAGAGCTGGTTGGGAGGAGAAGAGACACACTACTGCTGTAGTCACTGTCTCCAGGGTTTCATTCTACAGAGGGGGTCACAGAAGTCAGTCACAATGGTTGGTTTGATAAATTGTTTATGAATTTTATATTCTACCAAATACATGCATTTACAAACAAAAGGTACTCCCAGGAATTTATTATTGGATCTGCACGTGTAATTCATAAATAAATACGTGTTACTCTGTAAAACCAATTATAAGCTTTTTCCTCTATTTTACTGATATAAAGTACAGTATAAGACCCCTTCCTTACATCATTGTTTTGAGCTGTGATCAGCTGTGTCCATTTCTCCATCAGCTCTGTCAGGAATTCCTTTGGTTTCCTCAGAACCCACCCAGGGTTGGCTATAAATAGCCTGAGGAATACCCCTCCTATGGTCAGCTCTCCCTGGACGTCGGAGTAGACCACACTGAAGTCCTCGGTCAGGCCCCACCGCGTGTCTGGATTCTCCCTCTGGGCCTTGTAATGGCTGCAAAGAGAACAAGGAAAGGAGGATGTTGTAACCAACTTGTACTCAATACAATAGTGAGAAACTTTTAAGAGGTCTGGCATGAATCTCTGTCAATAATATTAACATTTGAATATCATGATCATCTCTTGAAAAAAAAATTATTTCAGAATATTTACATACACATTTCGCCACTTTGCATAGCTAATTAATCAAACAATTTTGCCATTTGGGATTTATGTAATGCATAGGCTTTTAATCTTAACTTCAGTGGCTTTGCAATTGGTACATATGTCATGATATGTGTATATCAGAAATGGTCATGTACCTGTTTTTCAGTTTCTTGACAGTTTCCGACACCTTCTCTCTGGATTCATCATTCCAGATCAATTCTGGGTTCTCATGGGTGCCTTGAAAGATCAAATTAGACATGCTATATATAACCAAGCCATAAAACCAGAGAAGAATATACAGTGAAAGAGTGAGACTGAGATTAAAAGTGAGCTCGTCTAATTTTAAAGGTCCTGGGGTCAGTACACATAGTTAGTATGCTTCAAGCACCGATAGTTCTATCCTCATGTTCTGCATATCTACCTTCAAACATATGGACACTTGCTTCAGGAGAATCCCTCATGGCATCCATAAAGATTCCCGGCAGGAACTTGGACAGGATAATCCTGACCTTTGGCCCCACTAGCTTGTCCGCCAACATCTTGGCCATCAGCTCAGCGGTCTTCTCTCTCACGTTTGGGTTGGTGGCATTGGCAAACAAGTCCAGGAGGTAGATAGGGGCTCCCTTCATCAAGGCCTCCTTCACTATCTTTGTGCTGGACATCAGAGAAAACAAACTCTCTAGAGTCAGTAACTGACCTGTAAAACAAGAGGGACTTCCAGTCAGATCAAACAACGATACATAATGTACATAGAATCAATGTGTACAGAGTATTGTAACCCTGAAATGAGCATATCTCAATCTCTTTTGGCCGTATATAAGCCTTTCTCAATCTCTTTGAATCTGATGTGAGCCTGTCTCAATCTCGTTTTGATCTATGTCTGACTTACAGCTGGGTAGCATTGGAAGGGCCATTAACAGGTAAGCCAGCACCTCTGAGGCTGAGATGTCATTTACACACTCCTGATTGGTCGTGACACTGTTGACCACCTGCACAGTTAAAAAAAACAATTTAAGGTGTTCTCTTCATGGTCTCATATATTTTAACTTTTTTTAAAATATCTATTTGATATGTATTAGCTGTGGTCTTACTTCTAGAGCATACTGCTGCAGTTTGGCACAATCGTCCAGCCTTAGGAGACAGAAGAGAAGCTTGAAATGTCCGATACACTGAATCTCCACTCCTGTAGAATGAAAAGGAGATGCTTTCATTTCTCAGACACAATGTACCACAACATGCATATCATTAATCAGACAGGGTTTTGATAAAATGGACAATTTCCGTTATTTGACTGCACATGTATTAACTACCAGAACAATTATTTCTGGGCATACAGCTTTAAAAATCTTTTCTCCATGCCATGTAAATAGAATTTTTAACATCTTTAAAAAAAAATTTTATCTGAATTTAATACATATACACATATAATAGTTGTTAACTGATGGATTTGAGCATCTTTGACTATTTACATGAGTTGTTTAACACTCACCTGGATTGTTTCTGATGACGTTACGCAGCCCCTCTAGTGCCATTTCCACCTGCTTCAGCCTGGCGCTCTGGCCCGCCTGCTGCCCACTGTTCTGATTCAGCATCATCAGGGAATGGAGATACTGGGCCTGGGAGCCCATGAAGTCCAACAGGTCAATAGTGAAGCCCTTCGGGTTCTGGGAAGAGTACAAGAGCATCATTGTTAACATGCATAATAAATCAAGCTAAATTTCTTTATGATTACATGTACAGGTACTTACCTCCAGAGGAAAAGTGGGCTGCTCATTGTAGATGCGAACATATATGTCTCCTACTATCAGTTCCTTGGCATGGATTTCAAACACAAACTCTGATCCGTAATGTTTGTCACACTCCCCCTGTAAAATCAAAATAAGCTCAGACATGTACCAGGTAGTGTAATGGGAGATAAGTCAGAGAAATGGTGTGGACACAAGTGTTCTGAATTGTATCTAAAACACATGCATAGATGTTGATGTACGGTGGGTAGGAGTATACACTCACCGTCTTGATGACTTGTTGCTGTTGATCTGTCAGGTATTCTGTCAGCTGAGCTCGCGTTGCATTGTCCCAGATTAAGTATGGATTCTCAGAATTACTATTGAGCAACTTCAGCAACTGAAAGAAATAAGCAAGTATCAGCAAATGTAACCTAAAATAATATTTTGCATATTCTAAAAATATTACAAGTCTTCAGTAAATTTGTGTAAATGACACTCACCTCGCTTGGGTTTTCATTGGACAGTTTCTTGGCAAGGAATGGAGTCAGTAGTGCAGTGAGTGACTTCTTCACAGGGACGTTTTCTGGGGTGGACAGCTCTGAGCTCTCCGGGAAATAACCCCCTAGTCTGGCACACGCCCTCACACTCAGGCGAGCCAGATTATTGGAGACCTCCTTTTGTCAAATAAAGATACACTCAGTTTATATGCTGTAAACTTTAACTTATTCAGAGTGTTTTAGAGATGCATTCATTTTTCTACTATTTTTTCTCAGTTTAAATCAACATTCCAAGAGATTTTTGAGACAAATTTTCCAGGGGGGGGGGGGGGGGGGGGGCGAGTTGACTGACCTGCTGATTGGATTCCCCGCTCTTCTCTACACCTCCCTCCTCCAGCGTGTAATCATAATTAAACAAATACAACAGTAGATGCCACAGGACCCCGCACTGGAATAGATTGGTCTGTAGCCAGAAGTCCACAGAGAAAGCACTGACACAATGGGCCACCACTGAACACAACTTGGCCAGGTTCTGGATGATTAACATAAAAGATTTTAGAGGCAAGATAATGCAATGGCCAAATATTAACAACTATAATCTATGCACCAAAAATTCAATGCACTGTTTTGTACTTAATGCCATGAAGCAAAGAAATCAATGCGCATCTTTTTGGTCTACCTTGTAGTACAGGATACGACTGATGTCTTTGTTTGGCCTACCTTGTAGTACAGGGTACGACTGATGTCTTTGTTTGGCCTACCTTGTAGTACAGGATACGACTGATGTCTTTGTTTGGCCTACCTTGTAGTACAGGATACGACTGATGTCTTTGTTTGGCCTACCTTGTAGTACAGAATACGACTGATGTCTTTGACAATGGCTGGAATTTCTTGGATCTTTTCTCGACAGCTTTCAAATTGAGAAGCTACAGCGTAGCACTTCACTATATGTGAACACACCTGCATAAAAACCAATACCTGAATGAATCTTGCACTGATGCATAAACTCGTAAAAAAAAGAAAAATGAGCTTTAAAAATTTTTGAGGGATTCAAATAAACAAAATCTGGTGGATAATTAAAACCCTGCTGATAACTCTTATACATGTTACCTATACAGACACATAACAAAATCTAATAGATAATTAAAACCCCATGGATAACTCTTATACATGTTAAAATGTTACCTGTACACGGATAATTCTTATACATGTTAATATGTTACCTGTACAGCTACATCCTCAGGTTTACTCATCATACTGAGGACATTGATACACCTGGCAAAGGCTTCTTGTAGGGTCTGAAACATCAACACCACTCACACATTATATACTGTACTTGTTTATCTATTTCATGGACTGATAACATGCTTAATAATGTGCTTAGACTAATATATAGAGTGTTGAACACCGATATTGTTCTGACAACTATCTTTAACCTGAAATTTAACTATCCATTGAAGTGTCAATTTTCTCTGCATTCTAAGAGATTAGTGTATCATTATACAAGGTCATATTTCCATTCAAATACCGTGGAATCATTAAATTTCATGGGGGCCAATTTTCGTGGATGGTTTAAATTTTACAGGTTTGTGGGGATGTAATTTTGTGTATTCTTATATATCTACAAACCTACAAAAGGCAATATGACTTTATTACCCTAATTTTTCAATTCGTGGAGGATGTTATTTCGTGGATGAGAGGTACCCACGAATTCCACGAAAATTGAGCCACCACGAAATCTAATGATTCCACGGTATTCTACTGATACCAATACTTTAAATTTCTGTACTTAAAATCAACAAAATGTAAATGGCTTCACATGCTTAAAACATTTATTATCTCCACAGACATAATTATCTAATAAACTACAAAGAATCATGATTGTATAAATATGAAATATTGACCTGGATTCCGTTTTCCCTTCGGAGCTCCTCTGCATTTAATGCTGAACAGTTCACGGTGTGATGACACAGCTCCGCTGCAGCTGCCAGAAGTGGAGCGGACTTTGAGAACAGGGCATCGTCGTTTGTCTCCATGCGAATGGTTTTGATCAACATTGGATAGCCAGCATACTTGTACGGCTCAAGCTCTACAAATACAAAGGTTTCTAACATGAGATCTGCTCTCCAGTGTACTGTGGTTTCATCAATATTCACTGAATACAAACTGTAATAGACTTTCTTATTGAATCTAACCACAAATTAAGTGTTCATTGCAGTAAAATATGTAGCATAAAACTTTATCAAAAACACCACTGCCTACATATTTATGCATCCTTAAATCTTTAAGTTTTACTACATGTATTCCTATGAATATTTGATACCCATGAATGTAAATGAAATCCCAGAATGCATGTGTATATACATGCATGTTCTGAATAGAGTGAGTTGAGAAGTGCGAGTCCTTACCTGTCCTGTATCTGTTGAACAGAATGGACTGGGCTCTGAGGATCAGTACGATATTCTGGGGGTCAGGTCCCTCCACTAACCGGGACTTACTACACAGGAATTCATACGCCTTGTTCACTTGCTCAAACATTTCCTACAGGAAACAGATAAAACAGTAAACAATCAATAACTGGGCCCACCTAACTCTGCAAGTCAGTAGAAACCTGACCTTGGGGCAGTTAAACTTTGCTCTCTTTTGATCTCAGTCTCATTTTTCCTCTATATATTCCTTTCATAAAACTGAGACTGAGATCAGAAGTGAGCTCATTTTACATGTTTTATGGCCCAAAGGCTAGATGCTGACCACAATTACATGTACATCTATATCTCAGTATATCTCACATCTATATCTAAGTATTTCTCAGGCACACCCTTACCCTGCCCTCTGGGTTTTTATCAGGATGGTATTTTTGGGCCAGTTTGAAGTATGCTTTCCTTATTTGAGCTTCTTCATGCCTATAACAGAAATAAGTATATTTCAAGCAAACCACATTCAATGTTAAAATTTTTACAGCAATTTTCATTAATTTCTCTAATTAAACAACTGACTATCGACAATAGATAATAGTGAAATTGAGGAAATGCAATTTCCTTAAAATTTTCTGACTACAGAGGATGATAATGCATTCTGGATACATGCTATAAGAATGTTAGCTTCTTTTTTTGCATCGTTAGTCCGAGGAATAATGAAACATACATATTGTAGCAAATATACGGTAAAACAAACAGCAGTAAGCATTCCTAAAGGGGCATAATCACAATT
The DNA here is from genome assembly GCF_025612915.1 of Magallana angulata. Lineage (NCBI taxonomy): Eukaryota > Metazoa > Mollusca > Bivalvia > Ostreida > Ostreidae > Magallana > Magallana angulata. The sequence continues at coordinate 57,142,318 of NC_069117.1, forward strand.
TTGGTCAAATTGTAGAGATAATCAATAGGCATATTATTTACATAAGGTTTGAGTTTTATTAATAATCAGCTGATCGATTACAGATGAACTTTCGAGTTAATTCTGTGACACTGATACAACTCAGTCTGGTAAGTACGGGTATTATTGATTCACTGACTGGGTACTTTGCATGCTATAATGTATCACCTTTTACAATAAAATTTAATTTTATCATTTCTACAGTTTAAATGCATTAACAATGCATTTCTAATGAAATTGAATTGAATATGAATAAACAGTTCCTAGCCACAGTTTGTCGCATTCATTTAAGGTCTAAACCTGGAATTTTTCTGTCAACATTCAAAATATAAAAAAAAGCATGACCTGAGCTTTATTTACATAACAAAGAATTGTGAGCTCTATACCTTTGTTATCTCGACAACTGACACTCAAATTTTTACTATTAGAAATGCCTTTCTGAAGCATTGTAAACATTAAAAAGAGAAAAATAAATTTTGATTAAAATCGTGACCATGCCCCTTCATTACACTGTACACTGTGTACTAATAGATCTGTGAGGCTGTACATGTACTCAGTAACATGCGTACAGGTGTCAAGTTTGATGAGCATAATAGAGCAATTATTCTAAAGTACTGGTGATTGAACATGTAAGTAAGTTTGAATATCAAAATTCTAAAGATTAAAAAAAAAATTTAAAAACCCATACAAGTAAATAGGAGGATGGAATTAAAGCAGAGTTATTATTCTTGTCCAGCAGGCATTTGGCTTAAAGCTTAAAGATACTGAATCATGCTAAAATTGATCAGATATTTCTGTAACCTTGTTCTTTGAGTTCGACTATTCTTGAACCTAAAACAGTGCATTGAACAGTTATATATACACTAACTGATATATCCGATAATCCTGGTAAGTTAAAAACATGTATATGTGTTTATCGCTATTAATGTTTATGGTTGTAAATGAAAAAATATTTTTGTTACAGAATTATATAGACACATAGAAAATAAACTCACTAAAACAAAAAAAACATGAACAAATCCTGCATAACAAATTTGTTTGAGAGATGGGGTGGGTGGGGACGTTTACATGTTTATACAACTACTACCAACAAACGATGTACATGCACATCAAAATCCAGTACATGGGTGATTAACACTCACTAAACAATATTATTGTGCTAGTAATTTCTATGACGGCAGTAATTATAGTTAACTGACCCGCCCGCTCCCTTCTTCAGATTTAACGTCTCGTACGCGTCCTCTATAGACATAGTCGGCGGCTTCTTCTCGACCTCCTTCTTCCATGACTCCAGTATCTCCTTCAATAACTTGATCTACAGAGACAATCAAATCTTAATTCATACAGTAAGCTGTTTTGAACAAATGGTCTAAGCTGCAATTCTCTGTTTACTTATTTGAATCATTTTAACAACAGTCAATGCATATTTCACTCTAAACCAGTGTCATTTTTGACTTGTTTTCATACAAGATAGATAGTTAAGTCCTACCAAAAGTTCTAAGTCTTGTTAAAATGGCTCTAATGTTGTCAAAGGATAAAAAACAATTTATGATTACAAGATACTGCAAACTTTTTATATTTGTCGTGTACAATAATTGGCAGGAAATAGTTTTTGATCGAGTTGACGTGAATTTGAATTGGCATATTCTTGAACTGGCATGTTTGCATGGTGTTAAGCACTGTACTTAAATCAGCGTAAGCTGCATTCCACCAAAAACGCTTAATAGAATACACAGACAAATGTAATATGTTTACAGTAATACACTATAAACCGTGAATACATACTGGATCCTTAATCGGCCAATCTGGGAATTTCTGAGTATCACAGAGATGCTTAAGATAATATATATTGCAGAACAGTTCATGCTCGAGTTGTGGGTAGTTGACCACTGGAATGGGACAGTACTGGTACAGGGCGCGAGTGTTACTCTGTAGCCGCGGCGAGAAATCGGCAATGTGGGACGCGATCTTCTCAATCATCACTCGCCTACAACAAAAAATCATGACATTAATGAATTAACAAAATCGAAACTTACATAGCCAGAAAAAACCAAAATTGTGATGTACTCTGATAGTCATCATTCGTTATTGTCATTTTAGGAAGAATTCAAAGTTCAGACCTCATTTCAGCATTCCAGATGGCCTCTGGCGTATCAAACTCTCCAAGGAAGATCTCTGCGAACTTTTCTGGTGAGTAGTTTTCAAGGTAACAGACCATGGCCTCGGGTAAGATGTTGCCCAGCACACTTCTGCTGACAATGTCCGAGCCACGATTCTACAAATAAAAACATCAGTGAGATGGACTAGACTCAACCCAATTGATATAGCAGCATTTGATGACAAAATGTGCACTTGCTAGAGACACCATTAAGCTCCATTGGCTCACTCTATATTTGAACCCCCTGAAAGTCAATCATCTTGATCTTCTCTACATTGTATATTAACTTTAAAATAACTTACTCTTATGGCATTGTTAAGAAGTTGTGAAACATAGAAGAACCCGAGGTTACATTGTGGTATTTTATTTATCATCCTAGGTTTCATGACTTGATTTTTACAGGTCTATTTACCCACCTCCTCGGATCGGAAAGCCTGGTTCATGTGGGTGTACTTCAAGAACCGGGCGACAGGGAGAAGGTTGGATCCTGTGTACATCATGATGAAGAAGAACGCCCCCGTCAGGTAGAGGCGGGAAATGTTGGGATTATCCTGCATAATTAGGAACAGTAGCCGGGCGACCTTCTCCACCAAGGTCGGGTCAAAGGTCAACAGCAACTGTAATTACATAGAGGTCCATATAAGAGTGTTACTTTGGTCTGCATGACTGATACATATGATGCTTATAAAACTGTTTATTTCAAGGATGAGCAGGGATTGTAACAAATTTTATTTTACGCGTTCTGATTCAAAGTTTATGGTTAAATACAGTCGATTTGTTTTACATATATTCATATTAAATCGTTACACAATATTGAGTACTATACCTGCACAAGATGAGGGAGACACATTGGGTCAGACAGAATCCTCTTCACTTTTGGCAGAGGTCGAATTATTGCACCATCAGAGTCCCTACAAAAATTACAAGTCAAACTTCAGACATTTTCTTCAAGACGGAAACACCTTGCAGATCTGAACAACTACAAATTCTTTCTCCCTCTTACCGGCTTGGGTAGTACTCCGTCATCTGAATCAGCATGTTGAGTATGAGGCTGGCCAGCTCACTCTCGTTCATCACAGGCTGACTAGAGGCCAGTAACGTCCACTTGAGTTGTGGGACTGACTGTAGGGGGCGCCACCCGTCCATGCCTTGTGCCCAGCACCGCGTCTTAGCATGTATGGTTCCCTCATTCCACAGATCCTTCAACTACAAAATACAAAAGAGTATATCAGTTTGAGCTTAGATATAAGGTTTAAATACTATCATTGGTCCATAACCCATGGTTAATCAAAGAGAAAATAGAGTTTCTGCACACCTCCTCATAAGAGAATGGTCCCAGCCTCTCCTTGTCCTTGTTACCATAGTACCACTCCTTCTCGCTGTCCCTCCTCATGTCAGGGGAAGCTTCAATCACATTGGTCTACAACAAAATAGAGATCTATACATGTTGTACAGTTCTGAAGGTATTGAGGTTTGCTATGGCAAAACAACATTCAGTAACTCTTGTGTTGTAGATGTATAAAAATATGTGATGAAGAACAGGTCTACTAAGTTAAATGAATGGTTGGACGTGTGCTATAGTCAACAAATCTATGAGTAAGCACCTAAGTTACATACCTGTAAAGGTACAGTAGCCCGGGAGGTGTGCAGGTGGGCTATCGTTAGTAGGTCTACCAACACCTTGATACCATTCACATCCATGATTTCCTTCACATTTTTCTAAAATATATAAAATAAAATGTTTATCAACAGAATCCTGTTTAAATTATCTGCCTCTCTGTAAACTTCTTGACTTTGTTCTACATACATGTATGAACATGAACAGGGAACTGACCTGGTGTAGAATAAGTTTGTTCAAGAAAAGAACCAAGCGGTCTCTTTCCAATTTGTCTGTACACTGCAAATAAAAGCACACAAAATTGAATTCTTTTACATCTTGTGTCTGAAATACTTCAAAACGTACAAATTAGCAAAAATGATCAACAAATTACCTACATGTACTTTAGTAGTAAACAACACTTCTATGACGTGACACATATGGTTGTATGGATTAACAAAAACCAAAAAAATTAAGACGTTAAGCAATACCCCCCACACTAGTTGATAAAGCTGCCTTCCCTGAGTGCAGTAGCTATAAGTTGATGGTTCTTACCCTCTCCAGCATGCCCACGATGTACCGGGTGTCATTGAAAGCTCCAATCTCCTCGTGACATTTCCCGTACACAATGGTCATGGCCTGCAGACACATACACTTCATCTGGACTTTTGGGGTCAGGAGGAAGCGATGGTAAAGGTCATTGAAGAACTCATACCTGTTAATTTTACAAACATATGTGTACATGTTAATCAGAATGTACAAGTTGCAATCATCTGATGTCACTACAGAAATGTTGACATTGCAATCATGTGATGTCACCTGAGAACAAGCACATTTCTGGGACTGCTGTCTGATCTACTTACGACTTTTTAATTGCACTTGTTTCCTCCGACTCCTCATCTCCCTCTTCCAATAAAAGTCGCAGGTAGTAATCACCTGAAACATAGTCAGATCTGTTAAACGATCCCAATCTAAATCAGTAAGTACTCAAATACAAGTGAATTACTAACTAATGTTGTATAAGCAGACATTGATCTGACCTATCTTGATTTCGTCAGACAGACAGTTGTAAGGGACCTCAAACTCCTGGTGGTTCCAGCCCACCACACAGTTTGACCCCAATTCTCGGTCCACACTGAATGCCCTCATTTCATTCTCCAGTGCCTCTCGCAGTTCTTCCCTGGTCTGTCCAGATAAGAAATCATGAGACATTTTATTGATGGCTGAAAATATCACATTAAACTGCATTTCATTTCATTAAAAGAAGAGGATTCCCACCTTGTAATTCCACAGTAAGTTGGGTTTGGAGTGGTCCCTGTTGAAATAATAGTAAAATAACGACCAGTTAGCCTCACTCTTGATTCGCTGTCTCCGCTTCCTTAGTGTTACAGGTTTTAGTTCATTTAGCTGAAACAGTCAGAATGTACATGAAGGTTAAAAAAATAACTTTATTTAAGTAAATATTTAGATATGCATTGGAATTTAATAGACAACAAGTTGTTGTTCATTCAACTGTTTGTCCAAATGGCAAACATGGTCAAAACAGTCGTACCTGTTTGTTTTTCTCTAGGCCTATTCTGGCTCGCCAATGCTGAAGAAGTTCATCTACTTTTTTCTCTATCATGACTAGGTTAGGGTTTCTACGGTTTCTGTTTTGTATGTCCTGCAAAATGTGAGAACAAACATGCTGTCATGGCTCGGATTCCTTACAAAGCAATTCATGTGCAAAATGTTTGGTATCATTCAGAGTCTTGGAGTCTGCAGTGAACAAAAAAGATAGAGAATGCTGACAGACCTGAGCTAGTTTGACATTGTCTCTGACATGTAATTTGTCGTCTTCGTGGGTTGGTACCTCGGCATCAGAATCCAGGTACGACAGCAGTCCACTGGGCTGTCAAACAAACAAACATAATCAATCAATATTGTATAACAGCATTTTCTCTCGATTTTATTCTTAATTTAACACATTCTTGATTTGGGAAATAAAATCGAGCATATGCATGTACTAAAGAAAACTATATTGGATTCTCACATGTACTTTTGGTAAATTAATAAGGGGCATAAAAATTTCCTGGAGCTAAAAATTTTAATCTGCATTTAGTATGATGATTTAAATATTGCTGCTTTTCAAGAAGGAATGAATGACTCACCAGAATCCGCCGAAGTAAGCCCATGGCTGTAGGGTGACCGGTGACCCACAAACCCACCAAATGTCGACTAAGCTGCCTGATTAAAACACAGTACTGTCAGAAATGTTTTATCTTTGATTGATGGAAATTCAGTCATAGCTCTTCTTTTGCTGAGAATATAACATTAACAACTCTGGTGCCTATACTAGATGACATTAAGGTACAGTATATTGTTAATTTGACTGATTTATGGTCCTTTATTCCCCAACAGGTCAAATAAAAGCAAGTGCCTGCTGATAGAAAATATGTTCCTTTTAAATATTTATTTTCTACTGTTTAATACTTATTACCAGACACATTTGCTGTAAACAAAAATGTCTAGGTAGACCATGTGCATGTAGATGTGTGAGAAATGTCCCCTCTACGTTACCTGAAAGTAAGCATTCTGCTGCTGTACTGGCTGTAAACATTGCGGTGTGTAGGTGTTTAGGTAATGCCCCCTTTCTATATGACCTGATATTAGCATTCTGCTGTCTGTACTGGCTGTAAACATTGCAATGTGTAGGTGTTTGGGTAATACCCCCTTTCTATATGACCTGATATTAGCATTCTGTTGTCTGTACTGGCTGTAAACATTGCAATGTGTAGGTGTTTGGGTAACGTCACCCTCTAAATTACCTGATAGTTAGCATTCTGTTGTCTGTACTAGCTGTAAACATTGCGGTGTGTAGGTGTTTGGGTAATGCCCCCTTTCTATATTACCTGATAGTTAGCATTCTGTCGTCTGTACTAGCTGTAAACAATGTGGTGTGTAGGTGTTTGGGTAACGCCCCCTTTCTATATGACCTGATATTAGCATTCTGTTGTCTGTACTAGCTGTAAACATTGCGATGTGTAGGTGTTTGGGTAACGCCCCCTTTCTATATGACCTGATATTAGCATTCTGTTGTCTGTACTAGCTGTAAACATTGCGATGTGTAGGTGTTTGGGTAACGCCCTCTCTCCATATTACCTGATATTAGCATTCCGTTGTCTGTATTGGTTGTAAATATTGCAGTGTGCAGGTGTTTAGGTAATGCCCCCTTTTTATATGACCTTATAGTTAGTATTCTGTTGTCTGTACTAGCTGTAAGCATTGCGGTGTGTAGGTGTTTGGGTAACGTCACCCTCTAAATTACCTGATAGTTAGCATTCTGTTGTCTGTACTAGCTGTAAACATTGCGGTGTGTAGGTGTTTGGGTAATGCCCCCTTTCTATATTACCTGATAGTTAGCATTCTGTCGTCTGTACTAGCTGTAAACAATGTGGTGTGTAGGTGTTTGGGTAACGCCCCCTTTCTATATAACCTGATAGTTAACATTCTGTTGTCTGTACTAGCTGTAAACATTACGGTGTGTAGGTGTTTGGGTAATGCCCCCTTTCTATATTACCTGATAGTTAGTATTCTGTTGTCTGTACTAGCTGTAAACATTGCGGTGTGTAGGTATTCGAGTAATGCCCCCTCTCTATATTACCTGATAGTTAGCATTCTGTTGTCTGTACTAGCTGTAAACATTGCGGTGTGTAGGTATTCGGGTAATGCCCCCTCTCTATATTACCTGATAGTTAGCATTCTGTTGTCTGTACTAGCTGTAAACATTGCGGTGTGTAGGTGTTTGGGTAACGCCCCCTCAGACAGGGCCAGGTCCTGCATCTTTGCTGCTACCTCCTGATCCCCCTCCTAATTCAAATGATCATTGTAAATTAAGACTTAGCATGTTTGCAATTTCATATACAATGTACATGCATTATGGTTTTATTAATGACTTTAAAACCAACCTCAATGATTGCCTTCATAACAAGACCAGCTCCTTTAACAACAGCCATGGAAGGATGCTGTTAACAAAACAAGATATTATTATCTAATCAAACACATACATGTTTACAGTTAACATGTAATTTGTTCCACTGATTGGCTTGATATTCTTTCATTCTTTTAACCGACATACACATTTACTGTTTCTCAATTCTTATGATATATTATTTACATAATGAAAACTAAATAGAACTTTTTGCAGTCTTACCTGAAATAATTTGAAAACAATTCTGCCATTAGCTGCCACCATTTCCAGCAAGGTATCAAAATGGGTCCCATCCGTGGTTTCACTATATGGTGCACACAGAGAGAAAGTTAAAAAGTCCAGCATGGCTGATATCACAAGAGCCCCGGTACTGTGTACAACATGGTCTGTAAAGGTTTCTAACAATGTCTCCAGGAATTTCTTGGAGGACAGAAGTGAGTATTTGTTCATTTGTTCCTGTCGGAGGTCATAGTCGTCATGCATTGGCTGTAAGAGAAGATAATATAAACCCAAAATGACACGTCTGTCATCTTTGGATGGTGATTATACAAAAAATATGACAAATGATACACACAAAATCATTAGGTTGATACTAATTATTATCACTGAGAAAAAAAAGAAAAAAGAATCCATGCACGGATCTAGAAGGGTGGGGGTAAAATTGCTGAAAATAGGGCTCAGACAGCCCCTTCCTCCCTCCCTCCCTACCCCCCCAAAAAAAAATTTCTGGATCAGATCAGCACATAAAGAACACTATGATTAAAAAAGGTTCTTGTTTCCAAGTGCATTGAACTAAAATACATGTATTTGTCTTCTTATTACCCATATACTCAGAGAGTACTACACACAAATACAGTATACTATCGGTATATCTTACCTGCATCAGAGCACACAAAACATCTATAGCAGCATGAGTGACACCGTTGTCCTTTCTCTTTAAAGCTTTAACAACCTTTAAACCAACTTTTTCTCTCATTCTGAAATAATTAGCAAATTCGTTTCAATCAACACAATACAATGTCTAATTCTTAACTTCTTGTTGTGGAAATCGATCAGAACTGAACTGTACTTTGGTAATGTAGTGAAGGCTTGGAAGCCGGCCTTGGAGGCCACTAATCGCCTGAGGGCGTGGAACTGGGCCTCCAGATTCTCCGCTGATATCACATTCTGGTCCCCCTCCTTCTCCAGTAGTCCCAGTAAAGCACCACTGATCAACTTCTCTTTGTTTTCAGCAAACAGACCCTACGATACACAGAGAACAGATCTAAACTTCCCTCATTGAGATGAAGGTCTCAGAAATTATACTTTACAGTCCATACTATCATTTCTATTTGTATCAATTTGGGTTGATCTGCATCTAAATGTTTGAGTGAGGTTTATATCAAAGTTTGGAGAAAAACTTGCATCTCATTTTTAATACGACTTAGATTTGTGATTGACTAAAATCAGCTTATTTGATTTGACATTCTCAAGTTTGAATGAGATTTTATAATACTGTACATCTCCTAGTCACATCTTCATCTTGTAACTTACTGAGACATACATCTCATACTTGAGTGAGATTTACATCTCATGTCTGAATAAGAGACTTACATCTTGTGTGACAGCATGAAGGAGGCCACTGTACGATATGTTGCTGTTAAATCGGGACACAGACTGGTCAAAGGTCAGTCCCACTGGAAACCATGACGACAAACACATATTATTTACCGTTACATCAAATTGATTATAGCATTAAACTCGTTACTTTTTTGCTTTCTGTTCTGTTGATAATGTTTTTTTAAATAATAAAGCATATGAAGATTTTTTTAAGCCTGTGATGTCCAACCATTGCATGTAAAGCTGTATAAATTATTCACAAATACTATTACTGTATATCCTGTAATTTTCATGAAGATTTAGTTTTCTCTTTTTTTGGTTTGAACATATTTTATTGTATATATAATATACAAAGGGTTCGAACACAAGTTCTTGCAACTTACTAGGTTCTTTTTTTTTGCAATCACCTTCACCTCCCAAATACTACAGTTTGAGGAATCTATATAGGTATTGTTTGCAATTGGATCTTTATTTTAAAAAAAACAAAAAAACTTGACGCAAATGAAATAAGTTACATATTTACCCCATTTTTGCAAGTTTTCAATTTTGTAACGTACAGAAAAAAAAAAAATGAAAAATGGTATATTGTTTCAAGCTGAAGCCGAGGCCTTCCTCACCTGGCGGCTGTTGGATAAACTTTAGTAACTGACTCTCCACCTCTTCATCCACGGGAACAGTGAACGGACCGAGGCGATATCCGCGAGACGTAAACTTCATCTTCACACAGACATCTCTGTTACCGGAGGCTCTGACTCCATCCAGGACAGACGCTATCAACGCATCTCTGTAATCAGAAATAACCCGCTCAGATACATACTGAACATGTACATCCTAATGTCTATTTGAAACAGTGATTATTTGTACCAGGCATGATTAATTCATGTCATTTGAACTCCTTACCTGTCTGTGGACAGGTATGTTCTTATTGCACCTTTAACATACTCTACGCTGAATTTCTGAGGATTCTCTTGATCACGTATTATGGCAAAGATCTGGAAAATATCAGAAAACTTGTTGAATACACTGTATTCAAACTTGACATCTTGAGGTGATATAACTAAGGTCAGATATAATGAACTTACATCACACAAAGGTTTACTGGTGACCACATTATACGTCGCGGGGTCACGCTCCACTAAACATGTCTCCGTCAGACACATGGTCCGCCGAACAGGATCAGAGTGGCGGGGAGATATCTTTTGTACGGTAAACTCAGCGTAGGATGTGAGCGCCTCATCAGTACTGAAATCCACACAGAGATAACATATTAAAAAATATATCCCCACAAAATAGCTTATAGCTGTAGCTATAAATCTGCTTCTTATCTAAAATGATGTTAGAAAGTGGATCAAATTGCAATTCTGACCTGTATTTTCCCAATCTGTGTGTGATAAAGTTTTCAAAGGCAATAGGTTCTTTTCTCTGTTTGACAGCTATTCCAACAAAAGCTGCTGCACTCTCCATTATGCATTTCACTAGGTTTTCTTTTTGTTCACAGGCAAACAGATGCTGATTATTGAAACAAAAAGATATAAATTTAAACATGTAACATGTAGTAAAAAAATTCTAAGATTCAATAATTACATTGTACAAGTACTACATATAATGGAAGATTACAGAAATGAAGTTAACTGCATTTTATGTAAACATAATCTGTCCACATTACAGGTTACAAAATACTGAACTTTGACAATTCACCACAATTAATTAAAACAGACTTACGAGGCGACTAAATCCTCCATGAATTATTGCAATACCACCAGGGTAATCTGATATCTACACACACATAGAAAGTAACTATTATAACATTAAAAGAACCATCCTTTTTTAATTTGCTTATAATATACTTATACCACATAACAAACACATTTAAAAAAACAAATAATTGAGAACTACATAGTTCATGGTTTGACTTAAGCTTAAGACAAGTAGAGTTTGCCTTACATGTGTGATGCCTTCCATGTCCTTGTAGTCATAAGAACACAGCACTCGGTTTGTGGCGGGGTCGATCTGGTCGACTGACCCCTGGTTGACCTCTAGGAGGACTGGTACTCGGTTATCTGACCAGTGGTGTTTGAAAGCATTGAATCTCTACACAGAGACAGAAAATCTTGTCAAGTCAGTGACTTTTTCAAGTAGAAATACTTGTAAAGCTTTCCACATTTTTTCTGTCTACATGATTTTTGCTCTATATACATGTATATGTTAATAAGCTTCAAGACATTAACAGTGCACACACTTACCTTCTACAGTGCAGCAACAAAGAGAATGTAAAGTCACATATCATTGAAAACATAGAGAATGTCTGAATGTTAGTGTTAAGATACATGTTAAGACACAGTTATATTCCTGAGCCACATGTAAACTGCCATAGATAGCAATAAAGATAATTTCTACCAGAAAAAAAACAGAACTTTATTTATTTTACAACGATTGAAAAACAAGTTCTACAACTTAAATTAATATCTCTCGTTGGCATGGATGTTAGCTCGAAGGGGTCATTGTTGTGGGAAGAAGCCAGAGTACCCGGAGAGAACCCACGTGTCCAAGCGGGCGACCGCTGTACCCTATCACATACAACCACTGTCGATCACTGGGATCGAACTCAGGTCGCAGCGGTGAGAAGTGAGTGCATTGTCCACATTGGACACCTGAATTGTGTCACTCAATAAATCTGATTGCTTTGTTTTATATTAACTACTGTCGTTTATTTTCCTACTCAGTATACAAATAAATACACAGTATTTGCTGTTTCATTTTTAAGTTGATTGTGTCATTTATATTGAAAGATTGAACAAAATACTTCCTCTATAAGATTTGCCACCTGAAATTGCAGGGAGTGACAATAACATTGAGGTTACATTTATTGCAGTATTATGTAATGCACTTACTTTTGTGGTGTTATTCTCATCAGCAAATTGATTTCTAAATCTCTGTAATATACAAAAATCACAATTCAAGTACACATTTATTGATCCAGTCGTCTCTAAAAATTTAGAAGGAATATTTACTTATCACAAACAGAGAGAGTCAGACATACCAGAGCTTCCGTCAGTAAATCTGACCGATGATCCGTGGAAAACTTCATGGAGTCAGTTTTTTTGGGGCCCTTCCGCATTGTAATGATAAACTCATTGTTTCCTGGTGCTTTGACATTCGGAACTATGCTGACAAACTCTGAATAGGGCCACTGAAAAAAGATTCAATATCAAAGTGATGATGTAAAACATTCTGTGTACATGCATAAATAAGCATACTCCATATCTAGTAGGTTGTACATGTATCATTGGATTTAATCAAATTTAGCGTCAATCTCAACAGATTATAATTTTTAATTCCTTTGAAAAGAGCAATTGCATTAAAGTCTACACAATTCTGTATATGATTGGTTTTTGGCTTGTCAGAAAAGGTCAAGAAATTAAAATTATTAGAAGACAGCACTTTGTACAATTTACAGCCATATTTGTACCTGGTTTGTCACTTCCAAAGTCTGGGGGTTGTATGTTGTTATTCCCTTTGTTCCAACTGAGAAAATCCTTTTGTATCTAAAAAATAAAAATTTTGGAATGCAAGAATTTATATTCTCAATTATATAATTAAATAGTGTTAACTTATTCAGAATAATTCAGAAATATTCTCGACATGCAAAATATTCAGCTGAGATTGTTATGTTTTCAATTCTTGCACACATGCTAAAAACTCTTGAATAAATGCTATACTCTGTACCAAGTTTCTATTTCCATTACTTTTAGTCAATTCTCTTAATAATACACAAGCTTATTACAAGTTGTAATCAATTAAAGGAAAAAGTCGAAGAGTTCCTCGTTGACATATCCCCTTTTTACTAAGAAGAAATTGACAAAAATTAAAAAAAAAAAACATTTCTTACAAGAATTTATAATGGGAATGCCTTACATTTTTATCCACAAGTTCTCAGAACACAATGCACAATTTTTAAACATTTTTATTTAGATAATATCATGTTATTTGCATTGAATATTCTCATTAAATTTCACAATTTAACTGTTTTCTTCATATGAAGGGGGATTTTAGAACAGATCTCAGATACTTTAACCAATGGAGTGAATGAATATAGTTTAGACAAAAAGGTTTTTATGAAAACCTTAATATAAAGCAAAATTTTTTTTTAATCTGAAAGTAAAGTACCAGTAATCTGATCATTTTGACCAAAACAATTACTGAAAGCAATAAGTTATTGTCTGTCCAAAGATATTAATGCAGCACATTTGGACGGTTATTTTTTGGAAATACACATGCCTGTAAGTGCAAATGAAATTGATAAAAGGGAAAATATATATCAAGATATCTTCACTGAAACATTATCATTATTCACTTGGAAAAATTGACAGGAACGAAAACAAATTTCATACAGAGTTTTAAAATGGTTAATGTTGACATCTTTTCTCCATTTGGAAGTCACTGAGAATACCTGGCTTAATTTATCAATGTTATCTTCCAGGTACTTTCATGTCTCTTGCTACGCAAAATCCCTGTTGACTTTTTATCATTAGCCGTGTATTGAAACCTGACAAGCTAGACAGGACTTTTTAAAAGAAAAATCTTGGGACTTTTTCATGCTATTGAGTGAACAGCATTTGAACCCTTAAGTATTTATACCGAGCGCAGCGAGAGGCGGGCGAAGCCCGCCTCGCGAAGCGAGGATTAATGGTAACACGTATATATGAGAAAATCATTGAAAAATGAAAGTTGAATCAGGGGTACTAAGGCCAAAAAAAATTTCTTCCAGCCCTGGGCGCCTCCATATTGGCAGCCATTTTGTTTTTTAAAAGTTAGTTCGATCATTGATTGAATGGTACTTATCAATGTTTATTGCCCCTAAACTCGATTAAATAAGTCCAGTGCTTCAATAGAAGGTAATTTGAATTAAAAGAAATTAAAAAGGATTCCAGAAAAGTTCCAATAGTGCTTCAATCAAGAAACACGACTTGTTCTATGTATGTCTTATCAAATTATCAGATGGAAAATAAAAACATTAAACGTCAAGAAACGGATCTTTTAGATTCTGAATAAAGTATTAAATTTTATTACATTGGCATTCATATGAATTAAATTGATGAACAATGAAAGAAGAAATATTAAAAAATTCGGAATCACGTAACTCTCTTCGGCTATTTCCGAATAGACAAAACTCGAACATTTTACGTCTGAAATATGACGTCATAATGTAGACTGAGCATGCGACGTTTAGTTTAACTTTGACGAATGATTTGAGTAGGCAACCATGCTGGCGGATCCTACTTCGTGCGTTTTAAATAGATTTTATTATACAAAAATCAAACTGCACTGTGTTAAATGTGCGCTCGGTCCAACGGTCACACCGTTTACATATTAGATATCGAATAATTTAAGAAAATATACAGCTAAATATTTTGAAACAGAGTATAGAACAAGTCATGGAGTAGGCCTATAAACTTACTTTCCCTTCCATGAATGTTTTGTTATGAAATAGCAAGCTATATCGTTGTTGTCCTTCAATGTTCCCATCTTCTAGTTCAGTGAAATGTAACACAGACAACGGTTTCTGTAAAAGAGTGATAAAACATATGTCAAGTGTCAAATATCGTTTTATTCTGAATTTTCTCTGTTTAGAAAAAAATATTCTTAATATATGTGACAATTTAACATTTATTTCTCAACAGAACAGTTTCAAGAGTAGATAATAAATAGGATTATATGCATTCCACAATTCAACCTTAAGTTTGTCATCTATATTATTAAATTATGCACAACTGTCATATGACCAACCGCTAAAATTATTCCATTTTCACTTCCGATTGTAACGGTTGCATTGGCTGTTCGCTTTACTTCAACAATTTGAATCCACGTAACACATGCAGAGGAAATGAAGATACATTGATTTGGCAAATATAGTGCTTTGTCTTGTGCAAAATTTCTAATTTTTGCTAAAAAATGGGTCGGCAAAGTTTACGTCTGATATGGTGGCTGCCATGTTTATTCCCAGCACTTCCCACTTCCTGTCATGCGCTGAAGTTACTCCCACTTCTCGTTACTTCTCGTGAGCCGCGATACGGGCACCTGGCAACACTGAGCGTCCTCGGTGACTGTCAATTATGGTGTGAAAGTGTCAATAAAGTCATGGATCATCAGTGTTATCCTTGTCAATGACCATCGGCGAGGTAAGTGATTTATACATGGAAATATATTGTGCGACAAACTTTGCATATCATCCATAATGCACGAAATGTTATCAATATTAAAAAAAAAAGATTATTTTATTTAATATATACAAAAGTTCAGCACGTTTAAACTGCTCTCTGTCAATATTTTTCAATTTACTGTTTATTGACCGTTTTGTTTTTTGAATGAAAAAATTCCTGGAGCACTGGAGTCACGACACTCAAAGCTGAGTTTACTCCATAACGGGAAGAAGAAGAACTACTTGACAATATTAAATCAGACTATCTAAAAATGGATTGCTCGCATATTTAATTAATAGAATAGTGTCACGTATGAAACAAGATACGACTGTGTTAGTGTGTGCATTCTTGCATTTAAACGGCATAAATGTGACATTCAAATAACACAAAGGAATTGTAACAAAGATGACTCGATATATTAGTTTTAATATTTTTTTTCTTTTCTATTCTAACCTTTACATGCATGCCTAGTGATAGGGTGATGTTGTCAACGATTTTATCAATTCTATGTAAAGTGGTGTCATAAACAGTATGTACCCAAAAGAAGTAATAAATCTTGCAATACTTATGTACATAACTCTCTCGCACTGCTATTTGAAAAAATCATCCGGTATTGCATAACTATCTTCTTGCTTTCTTTTGGTTTATAGAAAATGGAGACGAGCCAAGACCTCGTCGAAAATTCGGCCAGCACCCCATTGCCTCTAACTGAAGAAACTCAAGAAGGCAATGAGGCTAACGCTGACACCAATATGGAGGAAGCCGAAGCAGAAGAACAAGAGGAAAACACGGAGGAGACAGAGAAAGAGATTGACTGGGAAGTTGCAAGGCACATCGTAGGAAAAAGGGTCACTGTTGATCTGCGGGGCCATCGACTAAAGGAGTGCCCCCAGGCCATTTTAAGCATGGAAAACATTACATATCTATGTCTTAGTAACAACAAATTAACAGAAATTCCGAAAGAAATTTCCAACTTGTGTAACTTACAAGAGCTGGACTTGTCCCACAACAAACTGTCAACACTAACCCGTGGAATATATCTCCTAAAGGAATTGACATTTCTAGATGTCTCCAACAACGAGATATCTGAGATATTGTCCGAGATTTCAGGACTTGAGCACCTGCGAGAGTTAGTAGTTAGTGACAACAGACTTACTGCAGTGCCTCCTCAAATCCGCGACCTTTCGGAAATCACACACTTAGTTCTAAATGATAACCAAATCACCGTCCTGCCAGATTCAATCGGTGAACTTACCACCCTGCAAGTGCTCGGCTTGGAGAGGAATGCGTTGGAATTTTTGAACCCAGAGGTCTGTAAAATAGAACAATTAAAGCGATTAGGGTTGTCCGGGAATTCATTAAGGAATTTACCAAGAGAAATCGAGAACTTTTCTTGTCTTGAAGAACTTCTGTTGGACGACAATGAATTTGAATTCATTCCTGTTCAAGTATTTTGGATGGAAACGCTTCAGATGCTGACCATGTCTGGAAATCGTCTCACGTCGATTCAACCTGACATCGGGAGGCTGACCCAGTTGACCGTCATAGGGCTCAACAACAACCTGATCGAGGAAATTCCGGAGGAATTTTTCCAGTTGGAGGCATTAGAAGTAGTCGGTTTGGAAAATAACAAAATCAAAGCTATTCCAGACAACATCGCAAATCTTTATGACCTTCGAGAACTTTATCTTGGACGAAACTCGATCGAACACGTCCCTGAAAATCTTTGTTGGTGCTCGAATTTGGAAGTGCTTAGTCTATTAAACAACAATATTTCTGTGCTTCCAGTGGAAGTAGAAAATCTTCGGCGTATTCACACTCTGATTTTATCGAATAACAAGTTTGAATTCCTACCGGAAGCCATTGGTTTAATTCGTGATTTGGAAATATTTTTCGCTGATGGAAACAAACTTTCGTACGTCCCGGTAGACTTTGGGACTCTCAAAAGACTACGACAGATTGATCTAAGCTCAAATAAATTTTCAATTTTTCCACTACCGATCTGCAATCTGAAAACTGTAGAAAGTTTGAAGCTGAGCAAAAACGAAATAGAATCGATTCCCGCTGAAATTGCAAACCTTGATAGACTGTCGTCCTTGTACCTAAACAACAACAAAATTCACACGTTTGCACCTGAACTCTGTAGTCTCATTCAATTGCACATTCTAGATTTTTCAAACAATTATGTCGAGGACATTCCAGACGCAATTTCCCAGATGGAGAACCTGACGGACTTAGATTTGTCTCACAATCGTTTTCTAGAATTCCCCAAGACCGTTGTGGGAATCCCTCGTCTGGAACGACTCAAGTTTGACCAGGCCGAGGGACATCCTGTCCCAGGACTTTCAGATGAGATAGAGTTCTCCAATGTATCATACCTAATTGTCTCCAACAACACACTTCGAACGCTCCCCTCAACAATGAGTGGAATGAAAAACATCATCTCCATTATCGCAGATCACAACGAAATAGGAGAACTTCCGGATTCTTTCTGCAGGCTGAGACGGCTGCAGGTTCTCCACCTTAACGACAACAAGCTGTCCTCACTACCTGAAAACTTCGACCACCTTAGGAATCTGAAGGACCTTCGTCTGCACAATAATCCGCTTCGAACGCCGCCGATGGACGTCTGTGTGAGTGGAGTCGTTCAACCGATTGGTCGTTTCATTCGTAGGGCGCTGGAAAGAGAAGGTATTTGTCTCAGTTTATCATCAATCATATCTAGCAAACCTGTCGTTGAACAAAATCATTTTATGATTAAACGTACATGTATGTACTCTTTGTTGTTGAAATCAAATCCTTCATAAATTTCAATGATTGTCGTTGAAAAAGCAAATTGTTAAAAGTTCTGAATTTTTTGTTTCAGATATTTTGATGGCAAAGATGTTTGATGTCATCAAAACATCGTTGACGAAGCAGGAACTCCGATATCTTCTGAAGAAATTTCGATTTCCTGACGAGAAAATTTCAGAGCTTGACCAGACGTACCATGGCAAGGATAAACTCCCCGAGCGCATCTATCACGCAATGGTGTTTTGGCGGGAATTCAAGGGTCCACTAGCAACCATCGACGAACTTTTGCGTGTGTTTCATTTGATTGGCTATGATGCTCTTTGTCAAAAACTTAAAGCAATGAAAATATATGCACAGCGACCGAGGTTTTGATAGTTATAGTTAATGAGCAGCCACTTCAGATGTAAATTACTGAGACGCAAACTAATCATTTTTTCATTCATCCCTGACCCACTATCCATGTAGAAGCAATATAAACAAAATGGAGAATTTCGTTGCACCTGCACGTGAAGTGACCCCTGTCGAAAAGCTCTAGCTTCTTTCAGAAGCAGTTACCTCTCTTTGTCGGCATGGTCCTTTATTAACTTTTCAGGTTACTTGTTATATAATTGTTTTTATATTATATATCTTATGTAATGTATTTATAATTTTATATATTTATACATTGTATAATAAATGTTATTTAGTCCTATTTCTACTTATGTCGTTTGTATGCAAAACATAGCAATTATCTTGTTATGCAAATCAAAAAATAATTCATCAAATCCGATAAAAAAAAATATTCACCAAAAGTTGAAAACGGCGTGTCTTTTATAATCTGCAAAGTAATTAAATATTAAACAATGTCATTTTGGTTGAATAAACTGATAACTTGCAAAAAAAAAAAGACGAGAGAAAGTGCAATCAAAGAGAATCTGTCACCAGCGTCAGATCTGAGTGACACTTGGTTTGCAGACTGGAAGACTTAGTCATGGATCCTGACGATCAGAGAGAGCCCTGTTCTCTGGCCTTCTATGGCTGCCGACAGTATGTACCGGTGCTGTAGACTTTTGTTATGACTTGTATCAAGGGCGCATTATGTTGGATTAAGCTCCATTGATCATCTGATCTATCTCTTTAACTGTTCCTCGATATCCCAGACACATGCTATCTAAACCTAGTAACGAACTAAAAGGGAGACATTTAGGTGGAAGGATTACCAATAAGGGCGTCCCCGTGTTGCAGGAGTACTAGTTCATCTAGTGTCTGTGTGTCATGTTCAGATGCAACATGTATGTTCATTCCATAAAAGGGTACTGACAAACAATAAGTTTCTTTCAAACGTAATTATTTAACTCATCTCATTAAATGTCAACAGACACGATTGGAGATAAAAAAATTATTCCTAATTTTTATGTGTAAAATGGTTTACTTGAGCAAAATTTGAATGTTAGAGGTTAAGTTACAAGCGAGATACAGTTATATATCTGTTTAAAAATAATGTAAAGTAAAGAAATTACAATTTCAAGATAAACTGAATCAATGTGTTCATAAACAATTTTATCAAAAATAAAAAGCAATCCTAGATTGAAGCTTTTATCAAATGAGTAAACACATATGTACACAACAATATGACTCGAGTTTTGTTTACAGAACAAAGATTTCTAATCTCTGTAACGCGCTGTTAACTCGTAATTTAACCTTCAAATTTTAACAAAGTATAAAAATCATCCATATGGACTAATCAAAACTTTAAAAAATGGCAATTATTTCTGAAAAATTTGAGCTCAAACCGTGTCTAAATCCTTTTAATTCAAATCCCTATCATGAATAAAATTTGCATCATTCATTGATGAATTCTGCGAAAGCCTTTTAGAATCAGTGATGTTATTAAAAATAAAAATAAAAGGCGTAATGTTGCAACGAATATTGCAAAATAACGCCTTTCAATAAGGTGTAATGACGCTAGGAAAAGTGTTTTAGTGCTTTTTGGAAAACATCTTAATTTTCAAAAAGCAATAAAGCCACAAAAGCACCCCTCCAGCCTACCAAAAAAACTCCCCCCCCCCCGGAAATTTTTTTTTTCTGGAACTGCGCATAAAAAGAGTGTGAATTGTAAGTCCTTTCCAAAAAGGCTCAATAGCGCAAAAAGGCATTAGAACGTCTTTTAGGTCCGTCCAGAGGATTCAAAATTTTAGAATTTACCCTTCATTTACATAGATGAACCATAACTGGAACAGCCTTAATAGGAAGTTTCCGAACAGGACCTTGCCTAACATATTATAGTATTCCTGCTGACTATAGTTAAACCGCTCCAAAAGGTCACATGGCAATCGTGCTCCAAGTCGCATTCAACCCTATCAAAACAATTGATAATTATTATCATTTTGACTCTGCAACAAAGAAACCTTTCATTCATTCACAACTGTAAGACAGAGTATATTTAGGTGTCGGGACTTCAGTACAGGCGAGCTAAAATACATGTATAACCTTTAGATATTCTAAATGTGCTGGTCGTATGTCACGAACGACTGAAAGATTGTCATTGTCTGAAAGTTAATTCCAACAAATCTCAATAAGTCATTAGTTTACGTTGAAGTTTGTCATTCACTGATGACTCGATGGAATATACTGACTTGGCATGGCATGGTTTCTTTTTCCTGAAATATTTGAGGTCCTCCCAGTCATTGATGAGATGTCCTCGTCTGTGTAGAGTATCGACAGAGGTCATCATCAAGTCACGTGAGATATTTATATAAACTCACGGCCAGTTACATAAAAATGCACCGACTTAGTAACAAACAAAGGGGAAACTAAGGAATAAATGTTTTATCTTTTTAACTTGAATTCCATACTGATGATAAGTTTTGTTGACGAAGATTGTTAGATAGAAAGAAAAAAGATTTTAATGATTTTTTTCATGAAGATTAGAAACATTATTTTTGTTCTTTCTTCTTGACCTGTTGTTAATGTTTGGTATCATTTGTTGTTCTCTCACATATAAACACTAATTGAATTATCTTTTTAAATTTTTCATGGATTTTGTGTGTTTTTTTAAATAACATATTTTAACTTTCATAAGAATGTTAATTATGCTAAAACTAATTAAGAATGTTTGTGATCGACGAATTTAGAAAACATTCATATATTGTTTGTAGTTTTATATTTTCTATAGTATTATTGTATATGTAATTGATTAAACGACTCCAAAATAGATGTGAATATATGGATATTTCTATGTAGATATTAAATGTATGTTAATTATGATGTTTCAATTTTAATGTTACATGTATATTGACTACATGTTACCAATACACATTTTCTGTAATCTAGAATTATTTTACACGCCAAAAAAAAAAAGCACACACACCGTGTTGAAAAAACCTATAACATATATTAAGACACGTCGGTATTGCTAAATACCAGAGTGATGTTCCTCTGTAAACAGATTTACGACATTCCTGGCCAATTATTTAGGAAACTTACTAAATTTCTTATCTGTAAATTGAATAAGATGATACAAAAAATCAATATATACTTTTTCTACACCGTTCATCGATCTTAATTACAACATGTAATGCATAAAATATGAATAACTATGAGAGAAATGACAAAGGAATAGCGGTTCTTGTGATCAATCGCTCATTTGTTTATAATCGTGTTGTCATTCCGTGTAAATAAATGTCAAAAACGAGGGATTGAAATTATCATTTGTCAAAGGTTATTTATTACACACGCTTGACAAAGTTGGAATAAATACTTAATTTATATTCTAATTCATGTATTAATTGCCCAGTCTAGAATTAAAATTACTGAATATCGAAACCATAAGCGTATCATATCGTTCTTTACATAAAATTCATAACTTCATTTACTTACATGAATCTCAATTAAAATTCAACACCGTTTCTGAAACGCATTTCGTTTATAACATTGAAAAATAATATTTTTTTCCTGTAGCAAACTTTTTTTTTATACAAATCAGCCGGAATGTCGCTGATTTTCATACAAGTCATTTTATTTCATCATTTTAACGAAGCTCAACTTATTGCGCTTGGTTCAACGATGCTCAAACTTTGCAAACCCACCACGAACGCGGGTAAAGTTCTAGTTCTGTAAAAATCCTCCACAGTATGCTTTAAAGGGACTTAGACACGATTTGACTTAAAATTTTCAAATCTTATTTTTCCATTTTCAATGTTTATACTGATAAATATAGAAGTTTATAATTCTATGTCAAAATTTGAAAGTCAAATATCAAGTTATAAGGAAGATACAGAGTTCATAATTCTTTGTTTTGTAAACAAAGCTCGAATATTGTCATTTTTCACATCTGTGTTGTATTGGTGTAAGTTTCAATCAAATGTATCTTTCTTTTGCTTATAATAGTATTTATGAAGATATTGAATTAGTTTAAATTGTTTTTACATGTCATTTTGTCTAAGAAATGGTAATTCTCTATATTACATTTTTGTAAACAGCTGTAAGACTCGAGCTTTGTTTACATTACAATCAGTTCTTACCTCTGTATCTCGCTTGTAACTTGACTTTAACATTCAATATTTTGGTCATTCGTTTAAAATGCACAAGTAAACCATTTTATACATAAAAAAAAATAAAAATAAAATTTATGATCTCAAATCGTGTCCATGTCCCTTTAACTCGGTTTAAATGTGTCATATGGATTTATGCTTTTTGAAAAAGGTTTCAGTGCAAAGCCATAACATCCTGTAACTAGTTCACCTTTTGGAAAACGACGTACTAATATTTTACACACCAGACTCTATCATAATTGTGTGCTAAATGCTGATCTTTATAAATATAATATAGTACCTAGCCCTCTATGTTCTTGTGGAGAGGTAGAAGACATTCATCATTTCTTTTTTTCTTGTCCAAAGTATACCAAGATGAGGAAGGAGTTTTTTCCCATAAATTTCTCAGATTTGATAAAGTCCATAACCTTGACACTCACTTCGGGAAGGGGGAGGGGGGGGGGGGGCGCTCGAGCTCACCCAGTGTTGAGGAAAATAAATGCCTATTTTTTCAATTGTTCAAATTCATATTTAAGTTCAGGCAAAGGTTTATAAATATATGATATGGGCCTAATATGGCCCCCTAAAACTTGATTTCTTTTCTTTATTTTCTGAATCATAAATTCATCATAGTATCTTCTCTCGTTTTTTTCTATCTGTATTAAACCTATAAGGACTTGAACAATTAATTGAATCATGAGTAGAGTGTAAACCTTTTGCAACGAACTGACTCAGTTGCTTTTTTAATCACAACGATCAATGTTTCCGTTGTCTTGTTTTCAATTTCTTTAGAATAGTTCTATACTTTGTTACATGTATATTTATTGAGAATCTTTTGAGACAGGATTTTCATGGTAACCTGTAATTCATGAAGTATGCGATCCCTTGAGATATCAATGCGGATGACAAGTCATCTTATTATACTTTCATGTTAAATACTGAAATCTGATTGGTTTAGACGCAGTCATAATTCGTTCTATTACCCTCAGCAACACACTTAGCAACGGGTAACACAACGAATTGTTACATGCGCGTAAATTATGCGCGTACGGTTCGCCGTAGAATTCGCGTCATTTCTATATAAAAGAAGTAAAAATTTCTCTAAAATTAAGACATTCAGTATAATAAAATAAATAGTGCCTGTTTGGGAGGATAACAGTTGAAATTGACACCCCTCGAAAACCATTGTCAACCTCCGCTTCGCGTCGGTTGACAATGGTTTCCTCGGGGTGTCAATTTCAACTGTTACCCTCCCAAACAGGCACTATTTATATAATATTCAGAACAAAATTACCGTTTCAAATTTTTAAACTGTACAATGTTTGCCAACTATAAAACGCGTTGTATAGATTCGAATAAAGGTTAAAACCCAAAATCCCCTGCAAGTTTCGCACTTCAGGCCTGCAGTCAGTAGCTACGCAGTTAGACATTAAAATGGAGATATTAAAAATAATATAAAGTTTGAGTTTAATTTATTGTCTATGTCGACAAAAAGCATATCCGTATTTGGAAATGCTCCATACCTTCTCAACTTGCCTTTTAAAAATGATTGATGAATAAAAGTTAAAAGAAACTAGATCGTTCTCGTTGCGAGCAACGAGTGGGTCTTCCGTCCGATTTTTGAATAAATGAGATTTTAAAATCCTTCTCTTTTAAGACTAAATTGTTAACCAACGCAAAAAAAAATTAGGTAGAAAATTTTCGGCACCCGAAGCTTGAACCCGGGTCGCCTGGGCACATGTCCACGACTCTAACGACCGAGCTACTCAGACTCTCGCTTCAGGACTTTGATGCTTAATATCTCGGGAACACATCAATCGATTTCAAAACAAATTACATATTCTGATTCAGTAAAAGAGTCTCTATCAACCCATTAGAAAAATGTATTAAAAGCAAAAAGTTGAAAAAATCGATTTTTTATATTTCCTTCCGGTGACGACCAGAAGTGACGGCGGACGTTATTATGACCATGTTGCAACAGGTAAAAGTGATGTCTATCTTCACTGAAAATTTCAGCCCTTTATCTCTATTCGTTTTTTAGATCTCTAGCCGACAAAATTGACTTTTAAAAATCGTTAACGGACGGTAACTTCCGACCGGAAGTGATTATCTAGAAATTGAAACGGCGGTACAAACTTCAGATGCCGACACATCATCCCTTAAAATTTGAAGAAAATCGAATGAGCCATCTTCGAGATATCGCCTGCACAAAATTTGTAAGACAAAAAAAGAATAAAAAGAATAATAAGACTAGAGCAAAGCTCGTTGCAAAGCAACGAGTGGGTCTTCCGTTAATGTCGGAAGTAAAGCTGGAAGTTCCTGTAAGAAGCAGAGCTCTTGAACCAATAACAAGTGTAACTAAAATATAAAGATGAAAAAATCGAATTATTCCTGGTACGACTTACCAAAATGCGAATGATTTTAAGTACGACTTAACAAAAACCTTCCTAATTTCAAGAACGACTTAACAAAAAAAATCCGAATGTGTTCAAGTACGACTTAACAATTATTTTTGGTACGAGTTAACTTTACTTTGAAAATTTCGCTATTTTTTAAACCAAGGACGCGGAAACAAAATTTCCGGAAAAATCAATTTTTAAACCCCGATATCTCTTTAATGCATTGTCCGATTTTAAAACGGATTTCAGTGTTAGATTCAGCTTGATAAGCTTTATAAATCAAATATTCATTTTTGATTTGATCAGAAAATTTATTTTTTCGAAAAAATTGTTTCACTTCCGGTTTCGACCGGAAGTGACGGATTTTAATTTCCAGCCTTATTGCACATGTAAATTGCCAAATTCATAACCACAGAAAATTTCAAGACTCTATCTTCAAGCGTTTTTGAGAAATGTCGCGGACAAAATGACTTTTTTTAAAGTTTAAAAATGACGTTACGTCAAAACAGAAGTGACGTTGTTATGGAAACTTTAACATCTTTGAGGCAATATAATTGCACATAATCCCTGAAAGTTTCCTTTAAGTAAGTTGAAAACTTTTTGAGTTATGAAGCCGAAAAGGAGTCAGAAAAAAAAGAAAAAGAAAAAAAATAATAATAAAAAGAAACCGAAGAATAACAAGAGGGTCTTCCGTTGGAAACGGAAGACCCTAAAAAGTGAAAAAGAAACAATAGAATAATAGTAGGGTCTTCCGCTGAAGACGGAAGACCCTAAATATATTTCTCTGTAACAAATATTTTTTATCCTCCGTTAGGGACATGAACGTCCAAAGCTTTGAGACAAAGGGCGATTTTGTATGTTTGTTATTATCAAACAAGTAAATACTCAAAATTATCATTAAAATACTTGTATACTATTTGTTATTCTACAGAAAAGGAAAAGAGTGCTAAATAACAGATAATCCATATACAAAGTAACTACCGCCGTACGTGAGTTAGGAGTGAGTCCTTAATTACGAATAATTTTAAACGGAGGACCTTTTTATATCTATTATACAAAATCGGCATGTGTTCTATCAGTTTTGGATTAGCTATTTTAATTATGCAAGTTCTCTCAAAACTATTGATGATAATGGGACTATATGATAAAAAGTACCAAAATATATAATTGATCGAACAGATTTAAAATATGCAGTGACCCTTGATGTCGGTTACGATCGTTGTGATTGTACTGGGAAACGTTTCAACACATTGTTTATTCTTGTACCTCATTGTATCTTGTACACTCTGCCGAAAATGAAATCTTCTACTAGCTCATTATACATGTATGAGCGGGCGGGGACATTAGCAAAGCACTTGTACTAATGGCAGGGCTATTTAACTTCATATTTTAAATGAATATTTTCACTAATTCTTCCATCAGTCTTTCTGAGCATGTTTTCACATATTCTTCCCTTTTTAACCTTTCTGGAAATACAAATATTGCAACGGGTAAACTTTTTGTTCTACCTGCATATTTATTATGAGAGGAAAATAAACGAAGATACATTGTTATGGAATGTACAATTACACATTGTTGTTTTATGTGTGTCATTAACAAGGCGGAATAAACAAATACACATCGGGATGTCATGATTTTGCTTTTTGTGTTTATACAAACAATCTTTTTAAAGAAAGAAGTCGATTGTTTGTTCGTGTCGATTGTGAATTACTTTATGATCCCCCAAACAATAACAACCGACCCACAGGGATCATAAAAAAATTGATAACAGGCAAAATATGACGATAAAACAATTACTAATTAAGCCTTATCTAAGAAGACGTTTCCTGCATTCATCAACATTGGTTCTTTTTTCTTCTATAAATCATATGTCGCTCATATCGCTCTTCGAATTTAATTCTATTTTGATTTGAACATATTTTATTGCATTATATATTACAATAGTATTGGGCACAAGTTATAAAAACTTAATTCGCACTCTCCCTACATGTTGAACAACAAATACAATATGAGTGCAAATACGTCTCATCAGTTTGTATAGAATAATAAATTACACCAGTACGTAGATATTTGATAGTAAAAGTTAATGTTATTAATATTAGTCTAACATGTATGCAAGGATGAGTGAGATAAATAAATAAAACGATAAATAAATAAAGAAAGAAAGAAAAAAGAAAGAAAGAAAGAAAAAACGCATTCTGTATCAATACATATGGATAACTGAAATATACCATTTATATAATGATTATAAAATGTTATTAAATAAAACAGAAACCATGTCGTTATCGTCAAGTCTGAAGCGCATTATCTACATGATTCCAGTATGAATTATTTATAAGATTTGAAAATAGAAACGTACAATAATAATATAATAGTAGACAGTCGTTGGAATCTAGTCAACACAAGGTTTGTTAAAAGATAAACACCTAACATTCAAAACTATTCTCCGTCAAAATACGTCCATCAGTTGTGGTATTCACGTACCGATATCATATGGAATGTCGCCATGTAGTGCCAGTATTGTATAGTATGTATTGTTTTTCATAGGATGAACGTCATAAAGGGGCATGGTCACGATTTTGGTCAAATTTTATTTTTCTGTTTTTATTATTTACGATGCTTTAGGAATGCATTTCTAATGATCAATTGAAATTAGGGTGCCAGTCGATGAATTTTAAGCAAAATACAGGGTTCACAATTCTTCGTCATGTAAACAAGGCTCGTGCCCTGTTTTTGTTTACATTGGTTCAATATACTAGTAAAAAATCTTTTACAAGCTGATTTGTCTATCTTCTTATTCATTTTAAGCAAAAATAAACAGTTCCTAACGTTTACCGCATTCATTTTTTTATCACCACGCTGAATATACATGTGTGATCTTGTAGATTTAGGCAGCAAAAAACAAAAATCATCAAATCGTCTTTCTGTAACCCATGTCACGGCTTTAACCATCAGGACCGTCAAGATAAGAATGCCACAAACTGGAAATATTTCCAATGAATCATTTCCACCCTACATATACATATACTGGATAAAAGGAGGAAGTACATGCATAGAAAACACGCTTGATGTATTTGTGTTAAACCTTAGAGAGACAGCATAATTAATAAACAGATGATGAGGGGTCGTCATCCGGAATTCTAGACACGCAAGCCCATTGTCTGAACCCACGTAACTAACCCAGAAAGTGACCAGTGATCTAATTTTACACGCCGAAAGAACAAGGAGTTTTGTAGCCGTTTAATTGCTTCGAAATAATACCTCCAACACGATAATCACAGCCATGTGAAATTCGGTGTCACGAGTCCCCAGTGCTAAGCTAGACGGCGCGTAAATAACCCCTGTAATACCATATCATAATATATGTAAATAATTCATCTAAACATGTTTTGGCTATCTGCCGTTTTGTTGTATACAGCTCTCTAAGATAAAGATGAAAGCATTTTCCAAACTTTGCTCTAGTAGATAAGAAAATATATACCTCAGATTCTCTTGGTTTCGCATCTTGCTAAAATACGCAATTGGGTTTTGAGAATTTTCCAGGTGCCAGAAAAGTTTGGAGACAGATGGTTTGACAAGAATGTATCATCAGTACAATTTAACGTAAGAGATTTGCGTCTTTTTGTGCTACTGTAAACGCACATTTGGCAAACACGGCAACAATGTGAGGGAATGCCTACCTAAGGAGCATTCAAAGTCCTGCCCAGAAATGGTCCTTGTTTCATTTCTGGCAATTAAGAATTACATTCACCTTTATGGCAAAAATTCAACAAGTAGGAATTAAATAAAACTATATATATGGTACATTGTACATTCTATCTTATACTATTATTCTATTTATGATATCCAGCTCAATAACTTACTTTTTAAAACCGATTATTTATAACTTCTATCAGTTTTTACTCGTTTTATTTTGTTCCAGGTAATCTTACAAGTAATTATAGCACTTTTAATCTATTATTGATTTTATTACTGAAATTCTCCTTTTGTATATAATCATAAGGGGCTCGACCACCCCCCCCCCCCCCCAATCTAAATCGTGTATAAAACACTTCTTCCCTATTTCCTATAAAATCAACAAGGCCCGTAACTGGCCGTCACTGGGATATCGACCGGAAGTGACTAGAATTTCGAACTACGCATGTTTCAAACAATATTTTTATTTTTTTTAACAGTTTACATTGAAGGAATAAGGACCCGTTCTTTGAGTATCTTTGAGTATCATGAGGTGATAACTTCGGTCGAGGAATGCCTGGTCAAATCCAAAAAAGCCCAGATTTGACCACGCTCTGACCAAAACTATCACCTCATAATATTCAAAGAATGATTCCTTTTCACTTATACATGTATTTATATTGTTTCAAATTTGTACACTTTAAAACAACATTTTAAAACCACTATTTTTCTTATGAAGCACATGATAACTACGCGTCGCAACCAACAGCGTTTTTCGTTCATGCTATTTGACACGCCCATTTTGTGTCACTCATGTTTTATGAAGTTATTGGGCTATATTGTTCAAAATTGATTTGTACTGTTATCACAGGCAAAGACGGTTGAAATGTAAATATTCCTGATTTCTAGATATATGTGTAATATTTGTATAGAACAAACTTTGACCACTTCCGTCAGAGATTAAACAGATCAAAATGGCGGAAGTTGCAATCCTTGTTGTTTTTATTACATAGGAATGTTTTTTTGTCTTCTGAGTAAGATGAGCGCGCCTATTGTATAACCGAGTTATCTGAAATGAGACAAATGACAACAGAACATTCTTGATACACAGCGCACGTAATTTCCATCCATTGGTAATAACGTTTGACGTCATATAATGAAGACGTCTGCTATTCATGGGCTTAGACGATGACGTTAATGTCTTTTTGTGTAATATCTTTATTTAAGATTACAGCATTAACATAATGAAGATTGCAAAAGCAAAATTTCGACTTCAAAAGTATTGGTAGTATCGAACCCGCAAATTAATTTCTCCTTTCTTTCATTCCATTTTATGATTGCTGCACTCTATTGTCTGTTCCGAGTTATTGTTCCGACACATTTTGACAACTTTAACAAAAACCAAAAATCTATTTCTGAGAAATTGCAATTATTATCCACATGATACTTCTTGGAAAGCTATATTTTAGTATTTGGAACATTAATAACTATCTGCTGTTTCTCCTTAGGTCAATTCAAATGCCATTAAGAGAGCAATAACCAAAAAGACTGTTCATAGAAAAAAAAGTATTTCTAAGAAATTTCAATTGATTCTTCATCAGCTGTTTATGAAGAGCTATATTTTAATATTTGGAACATTAATCACTATCTGTTGTCTCTCCCAAATGTCCATTCCTACCTATTTCTGCCGTTTAATTTATTTCCCTCCGTCATAAAAGCACTTTTCACGTATAACACTTCTTTTTTTTTGGTAAAACTACAACATATACTTTCGGGGGGGGGGGGGGGGATAATATGTACATTATATCTATAAAATAAAATATAACGTATAAATCAAATGAATACTGTTGATGTATATATATAAACTGTAAGTAAATACTTATGTGTAATGTTTATTCTGATCTATGAAAGTTCAATAAAACAACTATCTTAAAAACGGTACACCTTTTCCATTAATTAAGGACTTAATTCAGTACTTACAAAAGACATGCCTGATCATGTTATTTCCTTTTTTTGTTTTGTTACAATGTATCTTTATATATATTAAACTATAATAGTCTTCTAAATATTTATATGTCTGGCAAGAAGGCTATGATTAATTTGTACTTTGTAACTAATTATTGTTATTAGAGAGTCAAGTTTATCAACCGAGTAAAGAAAATATCTGATGTACTAGATGATATCCCACTTCACACATTAATATGATACGATGCTTGATATGTTGAACTACATATGTTGTTCTTTATTTAATACTTTGTCCGAAAATTTTCTCAACTACTCTCTTACCATATTCTTAAAAATTGAAATAGAAAAAAACCCTGCCTGACTGTACATTTGGAGGAGCGGGCAGAGTTGAAAAGTCTAATCTGGAATGGATGATATATACATGTACATGCACGTGGCCTTAATTCTCTTTGTATCAACCGATAGGGAAAAAAAATAACAATTAAACTTTTCTAATTTTATTTCAAACCAGTGAGTGGGTATTTAGTGCGTCATATCTTTAAATTTTATTCTTGAAGTAAAATTTTACTATAATTTTTTATCATTGTTCCAAATAAGAATTTCAGATAGACTGCTTTGAAAAAAATATTTGGGGAAGGGTTCACCCTCATTTTTATTCATACATCAATGCATCACTTAATCATATAGATGCAGGACACAATCTGTTCAATGTTAACAAATTATCATATACTAGACTTTGACCCGTGCATGCACGGGTTGACATTGCATATAATATCGGACATTTATGAAATAGATACATCGACACACCGTTTTGTTGACATTTACACAACTAAGCTTTAAGCCTACAATAATGCTATTAATTTTACTACATTCTGCTTAGTTAGAATAATCTAACTGTGTCTCAGAACAGACCTTCACCACAGTTAAAACTTGCAGAATCGCTCCGAAACGATTTTGGAGAAAATTAATGAAGCTACACTGAAAATAACAGTTACATTATTCATAACAAACCATTTTTGGGCTGTAAATACATTTCATCTAAAACTTTAATTCATATCAATGAAGAATTCAACACTTTTTTGGAGTTGATTTTAATCAACTCTCCTATGCAGTTACTCAGGCAAACCGAACGTGAAACAATGTTTGGACCTAAGCACAAATAAACACCTTCCTTGACAACATTTATAGTTCTAATCAATAAATTCGATGTAATGGGTTCTTATGCATTGTTCTTCTAGGAAACTCGTTATAGATGCCTTGTAAATAGTCAGATTTTATATGGTACGAACAATTTAGATATTTTTTGAAGTCGTACATTTTATGTATTCCTACGCCAGAGTTCAATATAGTCTTGTTCAACCAGACGCTCGGCTGTCTCCGTAAATCTCCGACAAGCATAGAGTCTCTCTTTCTTGTCGGAGATTAACGGATACAGCTGAGAGTCTGGTTAAACGAGACTATGATATTAGTTCAATTTTGCTTGGATCCATATAATTTCTCATTACTATTTCGATTACTAATACGTAGTTTGATAATATTACACATCATGATTGATATTGGGTTTTCACGAAATTCCTGTATATTATTATTATTTTAACATTTATATAGCGCTAAATATAATAAAATTACTCTAAAGCGCTTTACATAATAAGTTAAAACTACACAATGAGCATACACAAATAAAATTGAGTTATTATAGGCATATAAATCTATAAAAAGAGGTTTACATAAAGAAAATAGGCTAAACAGTTTTTAAAATATTCATAAAACATTTTTAGCACAGATTAAAGACTGA
The DNA here is from genome assembly GCF_025612915.1 of Magallana angulata. Lineage (NCBI taxonomy): Eukaryota > Metazoa > Mollusca > Bivalvia > Ostreida > Ostreidae > Magallana > Magallana angulata. Next base: position 57,174,998 of record NC_069117.1, read on the forward strand.
CGATCTATTTAAACTGATAAAAGGGTCAATTATAAAACGCTAATTTAAAAAGATGTGTTTTGAGTGACTTTTTAAAACTGGTCAGATTTTCTTCGAGTCTTAAAACTGCGGGAAGACTGTTCCAGAGTTCAGCTGCACTGACATCAAAACGCCGATTTCCATAAAATTTGGTACGTGCCTTGGGCTTAACCATAAAATCTCGAGTTCTCTGATCGAAGTGATCTTGATGGAAAATATACACCAATAAGGTTCTGAATGTATGCCGGTGACTTCTCTTGCAAAGCCTTGAAAACAGTCAAAACTAGTTTGTATTGAATTCGAAATTCCACTGGCAACCAATGAAGAGCAACCAGCACCGGTGTGATATGATCATGCTTCTTGGTTCTTGTTATTATTCTGGCAGCTGTATTTTGAATAGGAATGTGCGTAATTCAAATACTTATAGGAGTTTACTTGCCACGCAAAATAACATATCGTTGATTTTAAAATAAATAACAATCGATAAAATCAACTCCCGTCAGTACTTCAGTACTTTGATTCACCAACGTTTTCTACTCGCTTCGAATTACACGCCATGTTGACATTCGGAGCTTTCGGGAGTTTTCATATTAAATCCACTGAGTTAGAGTTATCTCCCGTGTTTCTTTTGATGAACAGAATATATGACAAATTTTCAATGAAAATTTACACGTATTTGTAATATCGTTTCTGAGTTTATCAATGCAAATGTGATATTGTGAAAACATAAACTAAAGAGCCTCCCGTGATTTAGCGTAAATGTAATGCGCATGCACAAGATTGTAAAAACCAAAATATCCAGATGATTTCCGGATTTTTAAAAGGAATTTTCATTGACTATTAATAAGCAAAGCTTGACTGAGAAAAAATAAAAACAAATTGGTAATCTGCAGGTACCAATAATGTTTAAAATATATAAAACAAAAGACAGTACTCTTCCGATTTCTCGGTATTAAAGCCCAAAAATTCGAGTCTATCATTTTAATATAGTGGTATAGATGGTTTACTACCAATCTGTCGTGGATTTAAATGTATGAAATCAGAACACGCTATAGTATGCATATTTATTTGCATATTTTAAACCAAAGTTGTCAGATCCAAAGTATCTGCCCGATGACTGATTCGCCCTACACTTTTCGCCATGACGTTAATTATATTTTTTTATAGTCAAACTGCGTTCATGTAAAGTTCCCTCCATCAAAACTAAAGTCGCATCAAATCGTCCTATTTTATTCATTAACTTTTATGTATTTGTATAAACCAAATATGTCCGATCAAGGTATCTGCCCGCGATGCATGATGAATCTGTCCTACACTTTAATTCTTGGTTACCCCGTTCTGGAAAGTTCTATTTTCCAACCAGAGACCAGACTTTAAATGAGTTACATGCATTATAAAAATTATGTATTCAAGAAACGAACTGCCTTATATTAACTTCTATGTGTACAATAAGTAACTTCCCAGTAAATGCATTCACTATTTACGTAATCATTTGATATTATTTCATTGTAAACATATATTTTAATGCAAAATCCCACTGACTTGGATCCGCCAAAGCATGTCCGCATTTTTGCTTTTTTGTTTTGTTTTTTCGGGCTTGTTTATCGAAAATGAAAGTATGGTTTTAATTAATTTTAGAATAATTACTTATCAGGTGAATTGCACTTATAGCTTACGGACAATAATCATATCACACGTTTTGAATTACCAAAGGCATTTCTCTTTCCAATCGCGCATGCGCAATTCAGTAATGCGATGGTGCACTAAAATGATGACGTTATCGCTAACGCACGATCGCGTCATCGTTATCGCAACATCGCGTTATCGCTATCGTACCATCGTGTCATTTCATCGCTTCGTCAGACCATCGCACCATCGTCATCGCATGGTCGCGACATCACATCGTCGTTATTGCATCATCGCTTCATTATCATCGCATTATCGCGTCATCGCACTATCGATCCAAACGTCGATGGTAATAAAATACCTCTTTGGTGATTCATGAGGTAGATGAAGGTAAGAACATTCCAGAAAATATCTAATTTTTTCTGCAGTGATCACATTTTATTGTTTAAATTTGCATCTTTATTATAACATATTGATCATAATGAGTAAGTAAAATTACCGAAATCCTTGTTAATGTGCATCAGTGCGTTAGATAAAAGAAATAAAAAATCGTCTAACATGGGAATTAGAGTGTGACATCATCATGATTAGTTTTTTTTTCCTAGGTTGCTGAAGGGTTCGACCTATCGAGAAACTGGATAGAACTGGATTGTGTATATTAAGTTTCTATAGTGCTATGAATTACAATGAACTTCCGTAAGAAATCAATGGAGTCACACTAAGTGGATGTAAATATGATAAATACATGTATGATAAGTAGTGGGTCTTTCCAATCTGATGTTTATTGGAATATGTTCATTTTTTATGAAATTAAAATTAGACCATGGCAAATGAAAATGTGAAGCACGGATCCAGTCTATAAAATCATATTTATTGAGAGTCCAATAATGACACTAACTGAAGACTTAAGTCTTTGGTACGCATATACCAGCTTGATCAATGTATTTCAATCATTCACCTTATTTCCATGCTTTTTTGCAAAATATCCACCGCTATCAACAGCTTTCTTAAATATATTTTTATAGTTTTTCGGAATTATTTTAGTGTCTTTTCCGCCTTACCATGTACATTATTCCCGTCTGTTTCACCTATTTGAAATTTTTTTTTTCATCTCAAACTTTGAGAAACCGTCTTCCTAAAAGCTCATTTCATTATTTTTCTGAAAGTAGAATGATATATGACACGCGTATTTACATCATGGTAACCAGAAAGTAAACCGGAGAGCAAATATTTCAAAGCATGTCTAGATTTACCTGATGATTTATTCATAACATTGCTATTAATTATTAATTACATTAATAACCATAATTATTATATTATTTGATATTAAAAGAAGATGTTTACTACATCTATTAAACATGCTGATTTACCGTATAAGATAATATTTTGTTTAATTAAGGTAGTCCATTATATTTCATATTTTTTATTTTGTAAGTTTACAGATCGCTAAAAACTTATAATGATTTTTGAAGAGTCGTTTCAACTTTGGAATTTATAAATGTCAATATATCGCCTGTTTCAGTCTACCGGTATAAGATTTTTATTTACATTTACAACAGTACAGTATCTATAGCAAAATTTACTTATATTCCTATCAATAATTAAAGTACAATACAGTTATGTCTTCTTATTTTTATATACCGTTTTCTCACAAAGGTGAACAGTGCTCTCTCTCTCTCTCTCTCTCTCTCTCTCTCTCTCTCATTAAATCTCCCTTGATTAACTACAGATATATTACATATGTTATTGACCAAAAATATGCGGAGACATCAAAACAAACATAAATGGATTATATGAGGTGTCGACACATCTTCCCACACCGACATAAATCCACTAGGGACCGCATTCATTGATGACACCTCTTACTTACTCAATTCGTGATCTCCGGGTTTGGACAATGCGCGTGACACCTCGTTATAGTTGGTAACGGGCCCATGCCGAAGGTCTGTCACAAATGGCGCTTGTCCTATACAATTGCTAATTTGAACCAAGTTGAAGATTCGAAATTAATTCGGATCCACGTCACCGAGGCGGACTTAGTCACGTTGTATAAGATTTTTGATACGTTTAATGTGAAAAATGATGATATAATTTTTAGGAGCATGCATTTAGAGAGTTTTATTTTGACACTTAATTGTGTTTTTCTAAAAATTCATCCCTGCATAAATCAAAGACCTGCTACATTTATTGCCTTACTTGGACAGCTCTGTGATTGCAATTGTTCGCCATTTCATAAATATTGAGAATTCTAACATCTGAACTTCTGATAGATATTCATGTTTGAAAATGCATTTTTAGAAGGTGCTTGTTTTTGGTTAATAAATGAAAAGTATAATATGTAGAATTAAACGTTTTATAATAAACTAAGTTTATTGTTTAAGAACTTTTTGTAGACTCGATGGTCCTGGCCATTATTAGGCTATTTTTTACTTCTTTCGAGGAACGGATCTGTATAAAGATATAACAATAGGAAAATACTCGAAAGCTAAATTATTTGGATTTTTCCTTTACTAATTGTAAGTGTATTATCAAAAAATTTAATTAAAAGACAAATTTCCTTATCTTCAACTCAACTGGATATTTTTTTTTCATTGTAATCTGTAGTCAATTGTTAGAATTGGTTCTTCCAACTTTGTAGAGATGAAAGAATCATGAAGATATATGTAACAATGCACATACCAGCCATACATGTGACAATCATTAAAAATTCTAAATAAATGTAATCATTTGTCAAAGTTTAAGGAAGATCTGGTGGTTAAATTGTTGACCATCGAGCCTCCTTAATTGACCACTATTTTAATGCCAGTTCATACCAATATATACAGGCTTTTTTCATATTTTTTAGTTAAGGTATCGGTTTGTTGTGTTAAGTGGGATCCAGACAGATGTAATGCCTGAATAAAAGTTTGTTTTAAATGATGGAAGAAATGAGATGTCATATCACCTGTGTAGGTAAAGCTCAAACATCGACTCCAACCTTGTGTGAAGGCGTTAACCAGTTTTGGTTTTGAATTCAGTTTTGCTGAGAGGCAGGTGTACTTATATTTATACCATAAACTATATATAGAAATTATTCATAATTTTGAAATTCCACGAAACTAATTCAAGACAAAATATGATCGATGTTTCCATTTAAAGTTGATGGCCACCAAGCTGCCGTTTTATAACCTGAACAGGAGGTTATTGGCGAACACGTTCCTGTTCATGTTGAAGGCGAATCGCACTACACGAAGCCCTGGCGCACTAGATGGGTGTGACTCGGCTGAACCCATTAACATATCGCTTGTGCTCGCAATTGTCGCGCATTAATTAGAATTCATATTAAGTATATAAATGACGTAATAGATCAATTCAAAATCATACCTAGACATTACCGCTCATTGAAAATATAGAATTTGGAAGCCAGAGGCAATATTTTCTTTTGCAAACTTTAAGACTGAATTGTTGATAAGAGTAAATTTTATATACAAAATTTTGATAATTATGTTATAATGTCTTTGGTCTTGTTGTGATGATGTTTGTAAACATAACCAATTTCAAATTGAAGTAATTGTTGGAGAACTTTATAATAATGTGACAATTTATAAACCAATACTTCAATAACTAGATATTTAACTTGTGTTGTATTCTTTGCTTAATTCTTTGATTCCTGATGCAGTTTGCTCTAGACGAGTATAAATAATTGTTAACATTATTGTTCGTAACCTTTGATCACATTATGACAATTTATAGAACACTATTTCTCTTTTTAACTAGAGATTTTAATTGTTTTTAGTTATTTGCTTATTTCTTTGATTTATGATGCAATTTTTTCAAGACGAGTAAAATTTGGATCCTGGTGAATAAATTATATGAAATTATATACTTAATTGTTTACATTATGGTGCATTTAATCAAGTTTGACTGGCATAAATTTACACAATTTATGATTATTAACATAAGTACTAGCGCAGTATTTCCTGAACCAGAATAAAAGACTGTTTCTAGGCGAGTATATCTTAATGCTCTATCCATTTCCCACAAATAGCCTAGGGTATAGCTAGAACAGAATAGGAAATTAGGGCCCATACGTCACAACGACACCGTTTATATTTGTACAGCATGTACAAAGCCATTCTACTCCTAGAACGGGACTCGTAACCATCTCAGCAATGGCACATTCGGCCAACACTACTAACTGAAGATGGCTGATTAGTTTAAACGCTCTGAACAGCTTTTATACTCCGTTTTATTTTCTTATTTTTTTCTACCTTTGGATTTTATACATCTGTTATAGTTTTCAAAATGAAGAATTCCGTAGGCTTCCAATTTGTTGTGATTTTGTGTGTTTGCATGCAACAACTTTACGCACAGAGTAATTTCATGAACACGCTAAATCATTTAGATAAAATAATGGTTCAAACACAAGTGTTAAGAGACATTGTCCAAGCTGAGATGGCCAAGCAGGGGATTCCGTCTGGGCCGGGCGCTCCCCCTCCCTCTAATGTGGCATATTCCTCGTTCGTGGATGAAGTGGCAGGAAGGTTACAGATTCTAGAGGATACCGTGTCCGGGCTTAATTCTGTGATGAACAGGTGCCACCACCAACCACCAGGTAACATGGCTAAATATTTTCAAAATCTTAAATCGCAGAGTCTGTCTTGTATTCGATGTTATAGACTGAATTAATAGTGAATCGCTTTTTGTAATTGTTGATATTTACAATCGAAGCACTTCTTTTTTGTGATGATACTGAAACTGAAGAACAAAGAATTTTAAAATATTCTATTGGTGCGAGTAAAATTGAATTTTATTTCATTGTAAAATGATAAACTTTTTGCATAAGTAATTGATATTATGGATTTAAAAAGCCGGATTAATAGAATTTTATGAAAACATGATAATATGACAACACGAAATCCCGTGACGAAAGCTAACGAGGAGAATTCCGTGTGGATTAGTAGACGGTTTGATGTTGACACGGTGTGATGGCGATTGACAAGGAACAGCGCTGTTTGGTGGCCATTTTTGTAACACATGCCCTTCGTTGTCTGTTTGAGCTACAGTCGTGTTCTATTTATCATATTTTGGTCTACTCAAGCCAGAGACTAAACATGCTCGATCTTTTGTCATTTACGACCTGTTCTATATGTATTGGCGTTGTGATCCCTGAGTAATGTCTCCGTCGCTTCACGCCGCTTGGCCGGGACAACCATTCCTGTTGTATCAAACCTTAGCATAAACATTACCAACTCATAAAAAGGCACGACGGTCCAAGCTGACAAATGCGTTTAGCCCGTTAAGGATTTTTTTAGATTCCTAATTCTTTTTTAATGTTGGGTAAGAGCCTTATAGATGTCAATTTAATTTTTCATATTAGGCGGTTTCGTGACATCTATTTAATTAAAATGCATGGTCTTGGTTTACCGACGTGTCACAGTTTGTTCTTTGATTAATTGTGTGACAGGATTTAATGGAACTGACAAATGAGTGCTATTGTGAACAGTATAGCGGTTTCCTTAAGTTTTTACTGCTTTTCAAGAATTTCTTTTTATATAGCTGATAAGCAAGCCATACACATACGAAAAATAAAAATAAAAAAGTATAAAAGAATACTTTAAATTAAAAAAAACACGTTATTTTTATAAAAATCGCAGATCAAAATAAATAGTCTTTCAAATAAAAAAAACCCCCAGTGGATAGTTATTCTTAAACAAGTCTCACTGAGCCATAAAATTATTTTTAACATGTTTATATCTAAAAAATAATTAAAAAACTACAACGTATAAGGCGAATAATGGTAACGAAGATTTTGACAGCAGACATAAATTTGCTATTTATATTCTCCATCGTACACTACACGCTTTCTCAAAAATTCATTGAAACCGTTTAATGTCGAGTTAATTTGCATAAATGTGCTAAATATAGAACTCTGTGCGTGGCGAGTTTCTCTCCTCCTTCTCTGTCATGTTCTCAAATATAACAGGTGCGATTGTTTTTTATTACCTTAAACAAACAATACAGCATTGTATTGGATGAAGTAAAATGTATTTATCGCATCAATTATCAGCAATACAAGTTGCCGTAACCTTTTTACCCGATCAAATTATTAATGATTTGTGGTATTAAGCTAATCATACAATTTTTAAAGCACCGTACGCAATGTCTATAGAGAGGTCAAAGGTTACCTTAAAGGTGACGCTTGGGGTCAAGACATGACCTCAGTTTGTCAAACTAATGTTAGGATACACATACTTGTAATCTCTTAATGGATACTATTTATGTCCAAACAAGGCCTAATGTTTTCTAAGCCGTAAAAATGCTACAATACAGTGTGCATGTAACACATACATGCCAAAAGGCTACGGCCATTTACAACCTCTAGCTCGTGTTAAGTCATTTAGACCATTATTTTCTGGTCAGTATTATTTGGCCCTCGGGACAGAGTCCAAGAACAATGGGTCTCTTTATTACACCAGGGTAACGGAGCGAAGGCATCCGTCTTGTCATATAATTATGTAAGCTTCTACCTTATGATTGAAATAAGGCTCATTTCCATTAATCAGGTTGTAACAATTATTCACCGAATTTGGCACATCCTAAATCAAAGGGTGACAAGTATAACTACTAATATTTGATGAAAATTATAATGGATGTGAATATGTTTCAAGTGCGGGCAAATCTATGTTGATTTTGACGTACTGCAAGGTGATTCACTTTCCCCATAATTATTAGCACACACGTTTGATAAATGAATTTTTTGTGTAAAATTTTCAATAATAAATTCAGAACTCTGATATAATTAAACATTTATAAAACTTATTTGAGTAGCACAGTGGAACAAAAAAAAAACCCATTTGGAAAAAAAATTCAAGATATAAATAAAGTGAAGAAAATACCGGTTTGATCCAAAAGGGATACGATCAGAAACAAAGGAGTTCAATTTCTGCCAAAAACAAGGGTTTGTTTTTTTAAAATGGAAGTTTGGGGAACAAAATGTGGTTTCTAAGCGTTTACATGATTTATTGATACAGATATGTCCTTTCCAAAATGTCTGCTTTTCTATAAATCATAAGCATCTCATTCAAGAAAATTTTATGTATGAATGAATTGTAAGGAACCTTTAAATTGTTCCTGTCTCTTCATTCAACTCTCGTTACCGTGTCGGTAACAATGATTCTTTTCTTCACAAACCGCTTTATCAAATACGCGTACTTATTTAATAATTCTATTGATAAAATACAATCAAAATAACGAACAAACAATCCTTTGTTGATAAGTAAGTATGCGGTTACATTGATATCTATGTTCTCAAAAATCTTTGACGTACATAAATTATTGTGAGTTACAGCTGACCCTAATTATTAAAAAAAAGATTTTTAACCCTCGATAAATTTAATTTATTGTTGGCTAGAAAAATATTAAACAATACATCCACGGTACGGTTAGAACTTCAATTGCAGTGTTAGTGTATATATTAATTGTTGATTTATGTATACATTTATGTATACATTAATCCGATTATTTCCACTGAAAAACATCTATTAATGCCAAATCCATAAATAAACAAGCAGATCTATATATTGTTTCATATATGAAATAGGCAATTGATCTAACTAGGTTTTTAGTTTTCCTTGGTTGTAACCTATCAAATGAACTACATGTTTGTTTTTTTATCAGCTCCTTCACCGCCTACAAACGTCATCGCGGAGTCAGCTACCACAGACAACGTTTCCTCCATTGTTGTCCGGTGGGACCCCCCACAACCCGTCCCCGACAATCTCCAGTACAAGGTCTACTTTGCCGCTGTCGATGAGAGCGGGTACCAGCCCCAGGGCGAGGTCGTGTTCAGGATTTGTGATGCTACTCAGACTTCGGCCTCTATCACCGACCTGTCCCCTAGAGCTCACTACCAGGTCAGGGTCGGAACTGTGGCTGGCGTGGTGACTGAATCCTCTAGTACACCTCAAGTCATCGAGACACCAGATATCAGTAAGCAATGCGTCAAATTATTGTATCAATGCTATTTTGCCAAATTCAAGGTTCCCAAGCCTATTTTACAATGGACATTTTTTATATTGAACAGTTCCCTCTGCGCCGCAGAATCTCAGAATCGAGGGAACCACACCAAACACTGTTACTTTACGATGGGACACCCCCGATATTGCCGGAGTTGTGTCTTCCTACGTTCTTTATTACAGGGAGGATGGCGGTGGCCCCCAGATGACAGAGACCGTGGACCCACCCACCATGTTTTACACTGTCAACGACCTGTCTGAAGGCACCCGGTACAAGTTTGATGTGGCTGCCAAATCAAACAACGGAGAGGGTCCAAGAAGTATCCCCGTGGAGGTCAAGACTATTGACTTCAGTGAGTCTTACCATACCTATGATGATGATATTATAATATTGCGTCTGTTATTAATTCACTTTCATGTAGATACTAAATAAACATAATTAACTTAAAATATTTACATATGAAATACATGCTGAGTAAACTTTGTCAATATCTGGTTTTCTAACAATATCCAATGGTTCTTTTTTAGATCCTCCCCATCCTCTTGATCTCAACTGTACCGCCATGAATAAGACATCCGTCTTGTTGACTTGGAATAAACCCCTTGTTTTGCCTGGCGATGGAATAATTCGTGGATTCAACATCAACTACACCGATGAGAGATATCGGGACTTCTTCCTCTTTAAAACACCAACCGCTGAATTCACGGAAGCTGTCATTTCAAGCCTTGAGCCAGCCACTGTGTACTACTTCCAAGCGTCTTCAAGAACCAGAAAAACGTTTGGAGGAGGTGGAGCCGTTGTCATGTGTCAAACTAAAGCTGATTGTGAGTATTTTCTTTCATACATTCCAGTCTTAATCCGAGTTTTAGCACTATTCAAAAACATTTTTCTCTTTTTCAGCTCCATCAAAACCAAGAAATGTTCAAATCGAGCTGTCCCGACTGGATCCACCACAACTGACCATTAAGTGGATTCCACCATACCATACTTATGGACCTCTGACAAATTATACACTTCACTGGGGTGTCAAAAACGGTGCTCTCAGGAAAGAGAAGATTGAACCATATAGATTGCGATGGGATTCAGATTATTTAGGTCAGCTACAGAATCATTTATAAGACTTTATTACTTCTTTTTATTTCTATCGTAACCTGTTTTGTTCCTTAAGAAAATTAAAAACGAAGAATTTTTAGTTAGAGAAATTGAATAAATGTATGATTAGCATTCTTATAAATTTTAATCCATTGCAGACGACGCAACAGTTCACGAGTTTAAATTGTTCGCCGTAAATGCAGAAGGTTTTGGAGAACCAGCAATAGTCCAATTTACAACACCAAAACGAGGTAATGTTACATTTACATACGTTAAACCCATTATCTGATTTTTAAAAATATTTATTAATTATACGATGACATATCTACAAAGGAGTAATAGTAATTTTTTTACTTTATTTTTCAAAATTTATTAGAAACCATCGTCCCACCAAACGTTACCGTTGACCGTGTCAAGGGTCCAAACAACACCACCATGTTGAGAGTCAAGTGGGACCCACCAAACCAACCTGTCAAGGGCTACAGGATCCTGTACAGGAAGTTCGAATGGGTGTACACCGGCAGGTGGAAGCTGAAGGAACTGAACGATCCTAACGCTCTGGCCACCGAGATCGTTGTCGATGAGCCTAACTACTCACATATTGTAGTGGTCCGCGGAACCGCTAAAAGGCGAACAAACCCCAACTTCCCAATGATGGGACAGATGGGCGGCCAGATGGGCAACCAGATGATTGGATCCTCTAGCTCTGTAATGGGCGGCGGTCGCATGGGCCAAGGCAATCAGCCTATGATGGGTAATGGTATGATGAACAACGGTGGAATGAATCCAGGGAATATGATGAGCCCAATGATGGGCGGTAATATGAATCCAAACAGCATGGGCAGCCCAATGAACAACATGGGTAGCATGGGTAACGGCATGGGCAGTCCTAACATGAATAACATGAATCCTCAAATGGGCAACATGAATCCTCAGATGGGCAACATGAATTCTCAGATGGGCAACAACATGAACCCTCAAATGGGCAACAACATGAACCCTCAAATGGGCAACAACATGAACCCTCAAATGGGCAACAACATGAGTCCTCAAATGGGAAACAACATGAGTCCTCAAATGGGCAACAGTATGAGTAATCCTATGGATGGACCAAACATGGGCGGCGGTATGAATCAAGGAATGCGTGGAGACATGGGCGGCAGCATCAGTTCACAAGGTGGACCCATGGGTGGTGGAGGAATGCAGATGAGTGGTCAAGGACAAAATCCATTTGGAGGTCAAATGAATATGCGTATGCAAGGTAATCAGAAACAACCCCCTCAAGGTAGTCAGTTGCAACAACCAATTAAAATGAATTCTATGTCACAGCCTTTATCACAAGGGCAAATTCCCGACCCCCCGGGCTTTAATCAAGGGGGATTCCAACAACCAGTGAGGGCTTAGAGAAACTATGTGATGGCGAAAGGTCAGAAAGTTGTATGATATCTGTGTGATAAGGCTGACTCTTGTGCTATACAGAAATTTTTGTGCTTTTATATTTCAGTAATTTCAAATATTTATCTGAAATTAGGGAAAAAAAAGATTTTGTTTTGTCTTCTTTAAAACATGGACAAAATCAATCATTTGTTCTATTAAAACACGTTCTCCAGCCCAGTTACTAATCAATCAATCAACCCAATGACAATCTGTGTTTGTTAGATTCAGTACAATCGAAATTAACATTAACACCTGGACAATTATAAAATTCATGTGGTGAGGGACGAGGTCAAAAAGTACAAAATTAATTTTGATATTAGAATTTAAAGTATATGCGGTTGATATGGATATGCATTTTTTTTGGCTTGCAATATCTCATATTGCTTTTGCATTGCTTTAATCTATATTGAAACTTAATTTTGACGTCTTTCTCTAGGCTAAATACCATTCATCAAATCATGTAAAGCGTCCTGGAGTGCGCATCAAACATCTCCATTTTGAACGTGATCATTCAAACACGCACGACAATATGGTGTATATATTCACTGAGGCGAGTCCGTCTGATGTGCACCTAGCCAATCAGTGGAGTGTGACAAAATCACGTGCTGAATGTGACGCATTGGTACCATCAAACTTTTCATGAAATCATTTTATTGTTCTTGTTTGTAGATAATGTACAAATAAATTATAAAACACCTTGTAATGGTTCTCTTTTTGTTATGTTATATAGCTGTAGAATTTTTAAAAAAGAATATGTCATATGAATTAAAGCTGACATGAATCGTTAATGCGAATGCGAGTTATGTCTCTTCAATTTCTACCGCCATCTTAGTTTTACGCTCATCGCTACACACCCCCTTATATAAGGCCGAGGACGCCATTAATGCTTCACCACATTCGAGTATTTCATTAACCCGAAAACGTTTCAAGGGATGGAGAGATTCGTAGAAAAAAATGACAATCGCTGCACTCGTTAAGAATATTCAAGAAAGACGTAAAAAACCTGATATCTAGGGACACTTTTTAAAAAAAATCCTCGATCATCAGAACGTTTCCCTGAGTCGAACAGTTATATTACCGCACATGCGCAAACCACACACTGTAGTAGACCGTGTAGTGACTACATGGACTTCAAAAAACCGCAAAATATGTAACTTTCTTGGATTTACTATCGGTTATTTACTATGTTGGATATATCGCGGCCTGGATCTACAATATAATATAGACGTTATGCACAATGTATGAACGCAAAGGAAGGCATCACAACATGTATCTGTGCAAGATAATGCGGACAAATTGGGAAATCTTTTCAAGAATATTCTTCTTTTATTTTTTATTGATTGTAGTTTCCACTATTGCCTTTTCACAAAAATATAACTACAAAGAGTAGTTCATGCATTTAGAACTCCGAATGTTTCGACTGGAGAGCAACCTACCGGAGCTCTCGGGACCGGTTATACCCCAGTAGCAGTTGAGGAGCGATCGAAACTAATATGGCAACCAAATACCTTCAAAAATTCATGTCAGCTTTAAGATCCACAACAATACGAGTAGATTTTTTGTATTTAATGGACATTTAAACAATTATTTAATAATCAATTAAACATGTAAAACACGTGAAATAGGAAATTGTACAAGGTATACCTACATATATTGTATATTACTTTGTTAACCTGTATGTGACAAGTTGGCAAGGCATGGTTGTGTTTTGTTTCAAGTAACATGGAAAATGATTTCTTACACAATGTAAATTGTAGATATTGGAGATTTTCACAAAATTGGTTACTTAGATAATGCACCATGTATTTTAAGAAATAGTCAGCAGTAAACACATAGAGCAATTAGTTAAGACCTGTTAGAAAGATAAACTCATTTCCTTCCAATTAGCATCTATTTTCAATTTTAATTTAAAATTCTGTCATGTAGACGCACGGTCTATATTCTGGATGATCTCATTAAAAATTTCACTGACACATGTCGCATTATCTAAACATTTGGAAAGAAGATTTGCCAGCTATAATATCTCTCATATTAAAACTAAAATAGACAAAAAAGATATTTCAAGCACATAAGATTCGCTTCTTTGTTCTGTCATTAAAACTTAAAAAAAAAGGTCAAATGGATTTTTAGTTTTACGTTGTGGTTGTGTGTTTTAAAGCAGCTTTGATCCGATTTCATAACATATTTAATGAAGGCTAACAAACAATGGTTTCACATGTACATGAAGATTGTTTGATAGACAGTGTACGTATGTAGCATTCTCGATGGGATTTTAGAAACAATTTCAGTTTTTTATTTTATTGTTATAATATGAGTTGTTTGAAATATTGAAGTCTTCCATCATTCTTTCTATACTTCCTTATAATCAGGAAAAAATCTGTGACTGTCACACTTTAATACATGTGAATCAGTGCATGTAAAACCTTAAAAAAGTTGGTAGCGATGCTGTAATCCCTCCCTCCTTAACCTTGAAACAAATATTTTAGGTGCTCTGAGCTGATCTTTGTTGCACCGGAAGTGATGTAACTATCTCTAACTATCTCTAACGTTCTCTGGAGAGAATGCGTTTAGACATGTAGATACCAGATTTCTGTCCACAAATTTAATATTACAAACGAAAAAGAAATATCAATTATTGTATATGGGGTTATAGATATAAAATTACTCTTTGTAACTCGCAATGATTAAATATGTACATATGTACATGTACGTGTTGTTTTATCATTTTGATGAAGTAATGTATATAATTCAAATTAAATGTACAATATTTCTCTACCGCTTGAGTATTTTAAGATTCATATGCATTTCAAAATGCTAAATGTACAAAATGACCCAATTCATAATTATAAAATAAGAGATCCGATAATGTTTTGCAATTGTGCAAAAATAAATGGTCATCCGTCTTGTTCATTATTTACATATTTACTTTATTACCTATGTCATACATTGAACAATATGGAAAGTTAAAAGCTACGTTATATAAGTTAGGTTACACAACTAGCAGACAAATTATATCGTAACTTGATTAGTTTATCATGGACAAAACAATGTCTAAATTAAAGATTCGTTATGTAAGTTGGACACAACTAACAGACAAATTATATTGTAGCATGATTAGTTTTATAATGGACAAAACAATATGGAAATTAAAGATACGTTATGTAGGACAGTTTAGGTGAAAGGAAAGACAACCCATCTAAGACAAGAGAGCACTGTGGAGAATGATTTTTGTCAGTCAGTGCACGTATTAAATTGTCCGCATCGCTGTGTACATCAAACCTTATGAATTCTAATTGCTGTTTATTTGTAAATTACGTGATTATACAGAGATAAGAGCTCGGTTAATTACATTGTTTTTGCAGAATTTAAACACATTTCCCAGCAGGCATATCAGAGTTGTTTCAATGAAGAAACAAGGTCCCATGTCGCCATTGGCAGGCACGTAGCATCGTTTTTGAAAGTGGGGGGGGGGGGGGGGGCAGACTCATCCAAAAAATCTTGACAAAAAAAAATAAAAGGAAAGGAAAATTTGCAGTTTCCCAAAATCCTAATCCGTGGGGGAGGGGGGCCCCCCTGCCCCCCCCCCCCCCCCGATGCTACGTGCCTGATTGGTGATTGAGTCGAAGGGTGTACGTCGGTTTTTGACGCTGAATATCAGCTGAATATATTTTAATTGCCGCTTTTAAGTGGAGAGTGAGAAAGTTTTAGAATTTTAGATACGTGTATCATTTTAAAGTCTAAACTACTATTTAGTAATGAAACATTACAAATATTTTAGCTTCTAAATTTGACAATTTTTCTATATGTTATAAATAGCGTTTCTTCTTCAGGAAATCAATATAGTAGAAAAATTCCTAAACCATTCAGCCCTTTAAGATAACAAATCAAATCTGGTTGCTGGTTCTCTGATAAATGTTTGCTACGAAATAAAAATATTTCTTTTAGAACTTATTAGTTGGGTTAAAACCTGCTATTAAGATAGTTCTGCAACTAACTAACCAAGTATGATAAATAAGATGGAAATAAATTGTTAATTTTTTTTTTCAAAAGAAAGAATTTTATACAAGGTAATATAGTGTCTATCGATACAGGACGACAACAATGTAATTTTTCTTTAACCAGGACCTCTAAATAGCGTTCTCCACAAATACAAGACGAACAGAAGTTAATAAACTATACACTTTTTGTTATTTTTATAGTCAACTACAACTTCAAAATAAAAAAAAAATCGACATAAAAATGCAGCTCGTAGCTCTTTAAGTTAATGTGTGTTTGGTAAATTGTGTTCATTAAATTATTGAAAAATGTTGGACGTTTTTACAAAAAGTAACCTATTTCAAGCCATTGCGTGACGTGAATTGTCATTTTTGGGCGTTACGTACATGCATGTTTTGCTTTTTAAATTTTAATTTATTAAAATGTCTACCCCTTACGACACTTTATTTTCTTCTAATTACAAGATGGATGACATTGTCATCTTGTACACTGCTGCACTGGCGCATTAAGACTACATATTTCTCCAGATACTCAGTTAATTGTTTATGCTTGGTGTAATTAAAACATATTTAATGTATTCTAAGTTACATCTTTCAT